>NW_012107853.1:473556-516460 GCF_000951045.1 Mandrillus leucophaeus | reverse complement strand
CAGGGGCACCGCGGGCCAGCAGACGCAGGGGACAGCTCATTGTGTGAGTGGCCGAGGAAGCGGAGAGCAGCTCGGGGCTTGGGGGCAGCCTTGGGCGAGGAGAGGTCGGGGGACGCAGGGGGCAGCTCGGGTGGGCCAACGCCGAGGGTGGGGAAGGGCTGGGGAGAACAGGGGCACCGCAGGGTTGGAGGGAGGACGCCAGGCTGTGCGCCTGCCTGGCTGGGGCGACAGGAATCCAGCTTGACCGTGGTTCCCTCCGCGGTCCAGGGTTCTCATGACCCTGTAGTAACCATTTGGTTTTCCTGAAAAGATGGTGGTAATTCCGTGTAAGACCTGGGGGTAGGAGGCAGCTGAAACTTGGACCCCCGCTGGAGTCCCCCTTCTTCCATTCTTTCTCAAACGCTCTCCCTGCTTTCTGCCCAGGGGGAGCACAGACCTTCCCCTCGAGTGTGCTCCTGGGCGGCATCCCACTGGCGCCGGAGCCTCTGAGAGGTCTCCACCTGCCCCTGGAGATCCCACCCTCACCTCTCTGGAGCGGAGCCGCTGGTGGATGGCAGGGTGGCGGCGGGATCTATGGAGAGAGAAGGATCCCCTTCTCTGTTAGTGTGGAGACCAGAGGCTTTGGGGAGCCACCCTGCCCCCGCCCCCAACCAGAGTGGATTGTACAGGGCCCAGTGTGGAGGGCTAGAGGCTGAGAAGGAGGGAGCAGGAAGGCCTAACTCGGGTGGCTCTAGAAGGCAGACGCGAAAAGCTGGGGTCAGAAAGAAGGGAGAGGGGAAACAGAAGGAATGTGGAGTAAACCATTCCTGCCAAGTGCAGATCACCGGAGAGCTGAGCAGCTGAGCTGATGGAGCCGGAGAGGGATGGAGAAGGAACTACAGCTACAAGGACCTTGTGTCATACACAGGACCCGCTTCCCCTGCTGGGCTGCACATCACAAACTCCTTCCCAACCCCAGCTTCCTCTTACATGGCTGAAGAAGGCATTCCTGGTGTTTTTGGCTTTCTGGCGCACTGCTTATTATTTCTTTCTTTTCCCTCTGTTTTATTAAGTCTATCTCTGCCTCTGTCTCTCTTTGGCAACTATTTCCCTCCTCCCCAAATCCTGGCAAGATCTACCATCAGCTCAGTGTGCATGGGCAGCATGCCCCAGGCCAGCCTCTTAGAGCCAGGAGAAGGGACCCCAGGGCATGGAAGGTCACCGGTAGACTCTCCGTGGAGACTTCACTTCCCCCTGCGAAGTCACTTCCGGTAGGAAAACCTAGCTGCCTAACCCCCGTTTCCTCCAAGCGACAGCTAGTGAGGAATAGTCACCCACCTCCCTTCCCAGCGTGAGGGCCGCCCAAGCCTGGGAAGTGGGAAGTGTCCTGTCAAGGTGGACACTTGTCAGCGGCTCAGCAGGCAGAGCAGGGCCCAGGGTTGTGAGGAAGAGATGGCTCTGCAGGAGACCATTGCTCTTTGCAGCTTAGTTCCAGCGGTTCCTGCACCAACCTACGAACACATTGGGTGGCAACCAAAAGCAGATATTTTTAGAGCTGAAAATGACCTTTAGGGGCATGTAATCCACCGGTTTCACCCCTTGTTGTAAACCCAGAGTCCAGCTAGATGTGCGGGCTTACACCTAGAATCCCAATGCTTTGGGAGGCTGAGGCAGGAGGATCACTTGTGGCCAGGTGTTCAAGGCTGCAATGCGTTATGATCATGCCACGCTGCATGTCAGCCTGGGCTATGGAGCAAGATGCCCACTCAAAGAAGAACCGAAAAAACAGAAAACAAAAGAAAATACAGAGACTGATGTCCCGGTCTTTGGAAACCCCTAAGGCACCAGAAAAGCCTGACTCCAGAGATCTGCAGAGGGACCCAGGGACTCTGTTTTCATAACACGTGCTCTCAGGTGACTGTCTCCTCTGCTAGGCCCGAAAGATACCCTCAGTGGTGAGCTGGTAAATGTTAGCAGCTGGCCACTGAAGGGGGCAAATGTGGGTGATACAATTTGTCTATGTCCCCACCCAAATCTCATCCTGAATTGTAGTTCCCATAATCCCCACGTATCATGGGAGGGACCTGGTAGGAGGCAATTGAATCATGGGGACAGTTACCCTCATGCTGTTCTCATGATAGTGAGTGAGCTCTCACGAGATCTGATGGTTTTACAAGGAGCTTTTCCCCCCTGGCTTGGCACTTCTCCTTGCTGCCGCCATGTGAAGAAAAACACGTTTGCTTCCCCTTCTGCCATGATTGTAAGTTTCCTGAGGCCTCCCCAGCCATGCTGAACTGTCAGTCAACTAAACCTCTTTGCTTTATAAATTACTCAGTCTTGGGTATGTCTTTATTAGCAGCATGAGAACAGACTAATACAGTAGGCCCTGAGTGATCACATTTGCCAATTCCCAGGACATAAGCTTTCCGCCACCACTGATGTCAGGCTGCCAGCATAACACTGGTCCAGAGCTAGGAAAAGATGCACCCATCAGCTCTTTACAGGAATGCTCACACCCCCTAGGGGCCACGAAACTGAAGTGACAGCTCCTTGGGAACAGAGCCAGGAGAGGATACTGGATCCAGTGACCTGCCCCACCACACTGCCTTGCTTCCTAGTTAGTCACTGCCTTCTTGCTTACCAGAAATCATGACCAAGTAGTTCAGGATGGCCCTGGTCAAAGGCGGGGCCAGAATGAAATCAGGAAGCTGAACAAGAAGCAAAAGCACAGTCGGTCTTTCCTTCCTCTTCACTTTGCAACAGAGGCCTCAGGAGTGTGGGTGACAGGGAAGGAGAGAGCCTGACTGCCCACACTTGTGTTCTCTGAGGAGAAAATGGAAAAGGCAAGAGAACGATTCTAGAAAGTGGACATAGAGCATTGACAAAACTGAGAGGACACAGAGACAGCAATCTTGCCAGCTGACCTGGGCCGATTCCACCCAGGGCCTTGGAGGTGCAGTGGCAGTGCTGTAATGGGCATAGAGAGATGGGTATGGAGAGCAGGGTCAGCTTGAGGGAAATGGGACAAAGAGAAGGCTGTGCTTTACTTTTTTGTGTTCCATTCAGAGCCTACCATAAGAAAACACCAGAAACTGAGTTCACCTGAAAACTAGTTAAAAAACAAAAACTAAGATCCTGCAGAGCTTGGATGTTCAGACGTGGCTGCTATTTGGAAACCTCCCCTCGCACGGAGTCAGGTGGCTCCTTGTTCAGGCTGCCATCTGTTCTTCCTCACCCGCAGCTCCAGCTCGTGGAGTTGTAGGATGATAGGGTTCATTTTAGAGATGAGAGAACCAGAGACCCAGAAAGGTAACATCTACTGCCCAGACTGCACTACTATTTATTCGAATTCAAATTTACCAGATCTAATCCAGGCCCAGAATTTAATCTAGCTCCTTAGATGCTACAATGCCCTGTCTCTCAATTACCGTTTGTTAAAAATTATGATAAAAGAAATGTATTGTCATGATAGAAAATCTGTACCAATCAGAATATTAGAAATATTAGAAGTATTAGAAACCCCGGGTCTAGTGGAAGTGACCCACAGCATGATCTGGTCAGCTTCAGGTGGGAGCATACTGGTCATACTGGTCATACTGGTCATCTGAGTTGTGGGTTTCTCATTTGTCCTAGCAGAGGGTATCTGTCGGGCCTAGCAGTGAATACAGTCACCTGAGAGCACATGTTATGGAAACAGAATCCCTAGGCCCCTCTGCAGGTCTCTGGAGTCAGGATTTTCTGGTGCCCTAAGGGTTTCCAAAGACCTGGACATCGATCTCTGTTATTTGATGACCAGTATGCTCCCACCCAAAGCTGACGGAATCATGCTGTGAGTCACTTCCACTAGACCCGGGGTTCTCAGGAGTCAGCATTCTCAGAGTCACCAGGAGAGCTTAGGAAAATTCCTGTGACAATCCCAATGCCTAGATTGTCCCCCTATAGTCATTAAGGCAGACTCAAAGGTTGAGGGGTGGCAAGCAGCAGTAGTTTCTGAGGTTCTTGGATGATGCCAATGTGTGTCCAAGATTGAAGGCCACTGGCCTAGAATATTCTCCACCCAAGTCTGCATGACTGGCTTCTTCTTCCTGTGGCTTGGCCCTCCCTCCGTGTCTGCTCCTCAGGGAGGCCTCCCCTCCCCGCTTGGTTTGAGGAAGCGCCCTCCCTGTGAGTTGTTCTCCATGTTATCACACTTTCGTATTTTCTTGTATCACTATTTGAATTTTTTTTCCTTTGACATAGGGTCTGGCTTTGTCACCCAGGCTGGAGTGCAGTGGTGTGATCACAGCTCACTGCGGCCTCCACCTCCTAGATTCAGGTGATTCTCCCACCCCAGCCTCTTGAGTAGCTGGGGCTGCAAGTGTGCACCACCAGGCCTGGCTAATTTTTGTACTGTTTGTAGAGATGGGTTTTCACCATGTTGCCCAGGCTGGTCTTGAACTTTTGGGCTCAAGTGATCCACCCACCTCAGTCTCTCAAGTAGCTGGGACTATAGGTGTGTGCTACCATGCCAGACTATTTTTTCCATTTTTCTGTAGAGATGGGGTCTCGCTATGTTGCCAGGCTGGTCTCAAACTCCTAGGCTCAAGTGATCCTTCTACCTGGGCCTCCCAAAGTGCTTGGCGTACAGGTGTGAGCCACCACGCCCAGCTTGTTTGAAATTATTTTAAATGGATGCATGCATCTGCTTATTTTCTGTCTCCCTCCTCTAGGAAGTCAGTCCATGAAGGTGGGGCCTGGACTGTCTTCTTCACTGTTCTATCCCAGGGGCCTCAGCAGGCCCCAGTGCCGTAAGCTCTCAAAACACATTTGATGAATAAATGATTGAGTGAGTGAATAAATGTAAGAATGCATTCATGTTTACTTCTGAGTCTTTTTGGGTACACACATATATGCAGCAAAATACGACATTTTAAAAAACATTTCACACTTAAAACCTTTTCTAGCTACAAAAAGTTTGTAATTTCTGATACACACTTCTTTCAACTGATGTTTTGAGGACATTGTCTAAAATCATTCCTTATTTTTAAGATATGGTTTATGAAGGGTTGTGCACTCACATCCTGGACTTTGGACACGTTTCCTCTTCCTGGACTCCCCTCCACCCATCATTTGACTAACTCTTCCTTTTGCTTCAGATTTCACTTCCAGGTCTTTTTCTCAGAGAAGCTCTCTCTCCTTGGTGCCTCACACTAGGTGAGGATGCCTTGTGCCAATTCTCCCTTCTGGCATTGGTGTGCCCTGTTAGCCGCCTCAAGTATGTGAGCTCCATGGAGCTCCTAGTGTATTTTCTTTTCTAAATGTGTCTGTAGGACATCGCTCAGTACCCAAATATTTGTTAAAAATAGCAGGCTGGGCATGGTGACTCAAGCCTGTAATCCCAGCACTTTGGGAGATCGAGGCGGATGGATCATGAGGTCAGGAGTTTGAGACCAGCCTGACCAAATGGTGAAACCCTGTCTCTACTAAAAATACAAAAAATTAACCGGGAGTGTTGGTGCATAATCCCAACTACTCAGGAGGTTGAGGCAGGAGAATTGCTTGAACCCAGGAGGTGGAGGTTGCAGTGAGCTGAGATCGTGCCACTGCACTCCAGCCTGGGTGACAAGAGTGAAACCCCGTCTCAAAAAAATATATATATATCTTGGCATTTCACACTGCATTAACTCATTTCCCTGTTGTGGTACACTTAGGCTTTTCATCCCCACACACAATCCTACAACAAACATGCCTTTATGTAAATTCATCTATTAGGTGTCTGTGGTAAAATAATCCCTTAACAAGGAATATGACTTTGTGGTTAATTCTGTGTCATGTGCTCTACTAATTGATCTTCTCAACAGCCACGTGGGGTTATCATCAGCTTATGAATGAGAAACCCACAACTCAGAGAGGGTAAGTGAGTTACCAAATTCATATGAAAGCAACGGAAAAAGAATCTGGACTCAGGCCTCCAGGAGAGAGGAGTTGGCCTGTTCCTGGGGAAGCCCGTGAATTTTGACCCAGCCTGACCTGTGCTTTCAAAAGTGCCTGTTCTGCTATCTACAGTTTTTACTGGGATTAAATGAGTAGATACTTATGAAGCACTTAAAATAATGTCTGCTCATAATAAACTCCGTATAAATGTTGAGTATATAGGTACGTAGCAGCTCTGCCCTGACCAGCCCTGTATGAACCATGAGCACGCATCTTAACCTCTCTGGGCCTCAGACTTCTCATCTGTAAAATGGGAGTCATGGTATTAGTTCAGCTTTATTGTCAGGAAAATGTAAAGCACATGGGCTCTCACAGACTCTAACACAGGGTAACAACTTCCTCTTGGAGCCAGTCTAATCTCTCTAGAATGATAAACTTCTATATTTAAATCACAATTTAAATTTTTTGATGCCTTTCACAGTCATTTTATCACCCCAGCAATGACTAGAAGGCCCAATATTTTATATATCTCTGTTAAATATTCTAAGCATTATTAAGAGCTTTCTGGGTATAGCCAAGCCCTCTTAACCATCAGAGGCAGACAACTTTTCAACCAGGTCAGTTTCACTTTTGCGAATTGGAAGTGTATGGCGCCACCTCCTGGCCAAAGCACACCTCGCCAACAAAGTACAGGTTAGTTCAGGATTGCCCATTTTAGTAGGATCCCCTCCTCGACCCCTCCCCTCCCTTCTCTTCACTCCCAGCCAGGGGGATGTCTGAAGTACAGGATGGGTCAGCAATCGACTCTTTCTGAAGCTCATTCAGACACATTATTCCTCTTGAACAAGACCCCCTGCAGAAACCTAGGGGCCCTAAGTTTCTCCACTTGTGAAATAACAGGGTAGAGTCAGGCTTTGCCTAGGTCCCTCTCACAGCTAAGCTTCTAGGATTCTGTGAGTTCACCTCGGAGGCAGGCACAGGGAGGATGGTGAGCTACTGTGTCTCAGGTTAAAATCAAGCCTGGAAATGGAAAGCAAGGCCAGGAATCTAGGCTGGGAAATGATGAGGCCCAGGACAGAGGGAATGAGGGCACAGCATGGCACTCCCGCTCATCAGCCAGACCCACCCTGCCTTGGCTTTGCCCATCATCACCAGAATCATCGTCATCACTCAAACTACCGTTTATTGGGAGCCTATATCAGACACAGTGCTAGGTTCCTTACATAGTATTTTGTTAAATATTATTTCATACTATTATCTGTACACTATCCCTTTAAGGTAGGTATTATTGTTGTTCACAACTGGAAAAAAAGGCTCAGAAAGGCTAAGAACTTGTTCAAGCCAAACACAGCCAATAAGTGGGAAATCTGGGATTTGACCCAAATCCATCTGTCTTCAAAGCCCCTGAACTTTGCACCTTATTTCTTGCCTTCATCCCTCCTCCTTCCTTGCCTCCTTTTTTCTTCATGCTTCATCAGGCTGTGTTTTTCAGAGGCCACCACAGGTTCAGGTTGCATCTGGCCATTGATGTGGGGAACTGAGATAACCATAGGGATAATTATGGTCTCTACTTGCCATTTTTAGTTCAACTAAAAACAACTTTGCTGGTGGCTTCAACAGCCCACTCATTAGTGATTGCTGACTTTCACTTTGTTGGTGTAGAGGAAGGTGCCTCCGTGTTCTCCCTTCCAGTGAGGGCTTCCCAGTTTCCTCAGATGCTAAGTGCAACTGTAGATACACATGGCCTCTGTGTTCCCAAAAGATACACAATGCAAGGGTGCGGTGCTTTCTGCATTCCCAGACTCACCTGCCTTTCTGGTCCTGGCTACCACCTTCTAGGTGCATTTTCCTTCAGGAACGGTGACCCCCAGGCACAAAGCTTGTGGGTGGCTCCAGGAAAGGGAGAGGTACAGGCAAGAACGCTGGGCTAACTAGCAGGCAGGCACCCTGGGTTCTGACTCCTGCTTCCCCACTTCACAGCTACATGACCTGGGCAAGTCATGTGGTCTCTGAGACTTAGTTTCCCCTCCTGAAAAATGGAAATGACAACACATTCTCTGCCTCCCTCGAAACTTAGTTTCAGCCTCTAATGCTCTAATCCATCCCTCGTGCCAACATAAGAGATATAGCCCTGAAATACATGTTTAATCATCCCATGCCCCCTCAGAGACTCTGGTGGTTTGACTGATCAAGCCAGGACTCAAACTCAAGTCTGCCTGGCACCAAACCTCTGCCTCTTTGGACCGTTCCTTCCACATGGCCATGCTGTGGCCATGTAAAACTGCACAGCACTTCCCAGAGCCCCTAGGCACATTCACACTCCTGTGGCTCTGTTCGTCTGGAACATGTGCCACCTGGTCACTCATCTCTCTACCCTTCACCTTTCCCTCTGTCAAATCGTAGCCACACTTCAAACCCAGATCAGCTGCCTTCTCCTCCTAGAAGCCTTCCCCTGCCTCCTTCAGCACTTTTTTCATACTTAGTTTGTAGCCTTTATTCATTTCATTAATTTCATTAATTTCAATTTTAATATGCTTGCACACAAAATTTTCCACACAATGGTGAGCTCCATGACCCTAACCCCAAAGGGTCAGAGGATGCTAATCAAAAGGGAGTTATCCAGAATGCTCTGGGAATTGAATCTCCCCTCGCCAGCCGAGCCCCCACCCCATGTACTGGAGTGGCATGTCTTTCTTAAGGATACTTCTTCTGACTTTCTACCCAGCCAAAATTCCACGGAGGTTTGATCCTCAAAGAGCTGTTGGCCCTGGCCAGACTGTCTCCCATTGGGAGCCCTGGTCGAGAGCCCAGCTTATTCCCCAGCAGGGTAGTCAGAATCAGCCCTACAGGCACCCTGCAAAGAGAGGGAGGTTTTCAGGAAGGCAAAACAGACAAGGCCACCATCGCTCAGGTTCAAAACTACACAGCAGGAGCCTCTGGAGCAAGATCCCAGCAACTGCTGCAAGAGCACCCACGAAGGAGAGGCAGGGTGTCCCACAGGTGTTGGTATTATCAGCACTTATCCCTCCATAGTGATCTGCAGAACATTCTGTTAGATGAAGAAAACCCTGCAGAACAGTGTTTCTAGAGTGTTACCTTTTGTGTAAGAGTAGGGGCTGCATGTAAGTACTAACATGCCACATATGCATTGCTTACGTCCTTCACAAAGAAACTGCCACAGGATACAAAATAATCAAGATGGTTACCCTCTATAGAAGGGGAAGAAATAGAGTGGAGGGCACAAGAATGGAAGCATGTTTTCTAAACCCTGTTCTGTGGTTTTGAAATTATATAAATTCCTTGCATAATTCATAAAAGAAATGGTTAAATCAAAAAAGGAAAACAGTAAACAGACTCTAACGACTGGAAATAAATAGAAACAAATGAACCTGTGTCCAGTTGGTACCTGATCACACAGAGGAAAGAACTACTTCAAGTGACTAACACTGTGTGTTGTTTATACATTGCTATATAAAGAGAATCTACAGGAGAGATGATTTCAAAATGTTTAATCCCAAATACTTTTAAGACTGTAATCAATAGTCTTATTGTTAGCAGTGGAATCCATATTGTTTTTGTTGAGACTATTATAAGGACATGGCATAAGACAAAAAAAGACTCTGCCTCACATTAGCAGTTTTTCAGTTTAACTCTCGTCCCCTGGACTGGTTGGAACTCCTGGATCTTTTCTGCAGTAGGCAGGACCCTTCCTTCCTCTTTTTTGCATCCCCAGTGCTCACAGTAAACCCAAAATGAGCATCTCTTGAATTGAACGCAAACCTAAAGCACCAGGATTCTACTACAATCCCCCCAACTCATAGCCTATCCCAGCTGGGACGGACCCCTGCAGGCACTGTTCTTGTGCCCCGGCCTCCACTGGTCTCCATCAGGCCCTGCCCTGGGCTCTGCTTTCTTTGCCCTTGAAGCATCAGGCGCCGGGTCTGCCCTGGGGGACCCGTGTCCTCCCCTTCATTCCTCACCTTCAAACCCATTGCTCCCATCCCGTGTTGCCGTGTCCATAGCCATTTACTTTCGACAGATGGATTTTAACATCTATTATTTCACTGAATCTCCCCCTTAACTCTATTACAAAACTCCATTTTACAAATAAAGAAACTAGAGCTTAACAAAGTTAAGTCATTTGTCCAGGCCCCTTGACAAATGACTGGTCGATGACCAAAAGTTCATTGTCCGATGACCAAAAGTTCATTGGACAGATGTGGGTTTGAATCCACTACCAGCCTTGAGCAAATCATTCATTTGTTTATTTTATTCATTATAACCATGTATGGATTGTGTGAGGAACTAGCAGAGGCTGGTGCTAGGAATACAGAGGTGAGTAGAGAACAGGGAGAACTGAGGCACCACTTCCCATATCAAAATGGAAATAATATCTGCCTCTACATCAAAGACTGAAATATAAATGTATATGTGCGTGTGTGTATACATACACATATGCACACACATATTTTTAATTATCTATATAATTAGTATATATATTCAGTGTTTGTATATATTTAGAGAGAGCAGTATATATATTAGTATTCGGAAGATACTTTGCACCAACTGGCTAATCAAATCTTCAGGACACCCCCTGATACTGCCGCATACTGGCCTGGTGGATGACCTAGAGTTCGTGGGAAAAGACTGCCTATTCCTAGAACCTGCAATTCCGGAGATGTTCGTACAGCACTGGCCAGGGCTCTGTCCTGTGCTGAGCAATGAGTGGTTTCTCCCAAAGTATAAGATGCATCCCAAGAGCATGCACCAGTCATCTGTGGGTTTCAGGGAAATGTGTGATGGCCCTGGGGAATCCCCTCAGAGGGTGATCCCTCCTAGGATGTCCACGAGGGATTTTCAACTCATGGGCTTTCAAGGCGGACTGCCCGGGGTTTGCATGCCAGCCCTGCCATTTTCCAGTGAGTGACTCTGGACACGTTCCTTACCTTAGCTGCCTCAAGTGAAATAAAGTTATAATCATAGTCTTGACCTCTTAGGATTGCTGGGAAAATTAAATGAGGGAAGGTATATGAAATGCTGTAAACAGAGCCTCAGACATGGTAACAACCTAGTAAATAACTCCTAGTAAATAACTTTCTTCTGCCACTGCACAAGCCTTGGGGTTTCCCACTTGACGGAAGGATACCGATGTCTTCTAGAACACCCAAGCAGTCAAGGGCGCACTGGGTAGAGACGCACCCCAGCTCCTGGCCCCTGCAGCCGGTGGTGTAAATCTCCCTCCCCAAGGGGCTCAGCTCCAAGGAGTCCAGCTGGGTGCATCTGGCTGGGGAGATTAAATTATTTTTGAATTCCTAACTGAATGTTCTTTTAATGGAAACTTAATGACAGGCATTGAAATAGATTTCCTCCATAACCCCTCCTCCCACCCCCCCACCCCCCATGGCTCTGCCTTGCGCAGTTCCCGATAACCTTTATTCCCTGGCCCTGGACTTTTATCTCCCCAATGACAAACAGCCCTTGCCGGACAGAAAGAGGAAATTCCAGTCATTGTTCTCAAACTTCTGGCTTCCAAAATAAAATGCTGTATCTCCCCTGTCAAGCTTTGATTGACACACACTTCCTGTAATGGCAGGCAACAACGGCTCAGGGGCGGGGCCGGATTCATTTGCATTCTTTCCATCAGAAACTGTCCTAACGTTTGTTCTAGACAGGGAAAGATCCCCGTGCTATTCACAGAAGCATCCTGTTGAGGACCCATATTCCGTTGCATGAAAAATCCCCAAGGAAGACACTTCCTCAACTGTCTCTGCAATCCGCCCTGGGAGTTCTTCTGGAAGGTCCGGTTGCACACTCTCTTAGTGATGGACACAGAAGGAGAGTCACCGATCAGCCCATGTCTTAGATTTGGCAACACAGAAAAGATCTTTCCCTTCTGACTTTTCTCTCTTAAGGAATAAATAATTTTTAAACATTTAGTGCTTTCCATTAAGGACAACCTCCCAAATCTTAACTCTTAAATATTGGAGCTTGAGCCAACCTAAGTCCAGGAAGATTCAACCAGGATCAAATGCTCTTAGTCAAAATCCCCATAGCAACAGAGATGAACTGGGCAATTCAAAGGGAATCGGTCTCAAGGAAAATTCTGAATATAATAATGCATCATGGGATGCAGTTTTTCGTGAAGGGAATTAGAACTATTGACTTGCTTTTAAAATCAGCAAATAGAAAAACCTGGCATCTGTAGCGAATAGCAGTACTGATGTGGTCAGATCCCACCGGGAAAAATGTTACTGCATTGTAATAAAAAGGCTGCCTTTAGCAGTGGTGTTAACCCACAAGCAGTTTGGCCTCCTGAAGCTATTTTTCATTTCTCTTTACTACTTGAGCACCCATGCCCTTGTTAACCCCTTTCCTGAAATGCACAGGAGTTTTATGAGCTTTTGGGTTCCAGCCACTCCTTAGACCTATCAAAAGTTACCTGTTCCAGGCCTCATTTCCTAGGGGCTTAATTGGATGTACCTATGTTAATGGTTGCTAGAGGGTCAATGGGAATTTCCATTAAAAAAGAGACTCCAGGTGCAGAGTGTCTTGATCCTAGCAAAGGGATATTTAGAAGCAGACAGGCTTTCACCGAAATAACCCAGAAGTAAATACCAATCAGAAAGATGTCAGTTGTTCAGCTCCCTAAACAATCAAAGGGAATGGATTGCTTATGACCATCTCACTTCCAGCCATCCACATGCACGCCGCCAGCCAGCAGGAGAATACACCAGGAGGAATGCATGCTGCTGGGAACAAGTGTCAACACAGTTTCCCTCCAGTTTATGAAGGGGCTACATCATGACAGTGGGCCAGCAGAGAATTCCAGCTCCCTCAAGCTTGTGATACCTGATTTCTTTTTCCTGTCAGCACATTAAATTGTGATGCCAAAGCACTCACAGGCACAGAGTGAGAGTCCCACATGGGCCAGCTATGGCCACTGTTATGGCCACTGACAAGGTGTGCAACCCTAAACCCATCAGACTTCCCGCTGTTCTTAGTCAGAAGGACCGGAGTGGTGCATAGATCTGTACAAACACAACCCAGGCATGCAAAAACATAAGCCATCCCTCCCAACAACTGTGGGCAGCTACCGTTTTATGTGCCAAGACTCACACTGGAGAGGCGTGATGGAGCTGTACCGGAAGGGGTGTGTCTGTGGCCAGGGTCATTTCCTCCTGAGGACTCCAGACAACAAATGTGTCCTATCTGCTTCCTCTCTACTCCTCCCACCCCTTCCAGGAGAGGGTTCTATCTGCAAGAGGATTTTCACCTGGGACCTGATTCAGCTAATGCATAGTAATAATAATAATCAAAGTGCATGCACAGTTTCAGAAATTTACTATATTAATCAACACACTGAAAACATTTTGATTCCTAAGCAGCTTTGAGTACCAGCTTTTTTCCAGGACACATTCAAAATGATGCAGCTGGGGATCTGAAAAAGACTTTCACAGTAGAACCTTCCCCTCAAGGTCGATCTTTCCATAAGCTGATCCCTTTTAGGAAGATGGGCTCCCAGAGAAAGAAAGACATAGTAACATTCTGACTGTGGGGCTCCATCCCATTCCTCTCTCTTTCCCACTTCTTCTTTAGAAATAGCATTCCAGTACAAACTCTAGGTGGAGAAACACATGAAACTGTTTCTTCTCAGGTGCATTAACGATACATTCCCTTCTTTACTGACTTTGCACCTTCCAACTCCTCATTGCTGTCTTGGAAGAACAGGAAATGCTCTTTATAAACAGTTTTATAACCCTTTAAGCCATCCAATACAGATTGAAAGAAATATCATCACCACTTTTAACTAAAGTGTTCTGTCTTACAGGGAAGGTATTATCTGTCTAAATGTACCACATGAGAAGCTTAGAGCCTGAAATTGTTCCTTGTGTAAGCATTTTCTTATTGTCGTTGATTGGTTGGTTCATCTCCCCAAATTAGGAGACAATTTTTCTTTGAGTAAAAGTCCACATTAAAATAAAAGTGGAGTCTTTCTTATCAGTAGAATCAAAATGAGATTATTATTGTTCCCTGATCCTTTCTGAAGTTCATAACTTGTTTAAAGAAACTTTAAAAAATATTTGGCCTATGCATGAAACTTTTGATAATTTTGTCTGCTCCCGTCAACCTTATATGAGCTCAAATAATCATATTTAAGATTCCAAATGAGCACCTATGGCTCCCATATGCCAGTTTCATATAAATGCATTGCACGTTCTAATACAGTAGCCTTGTAGAGATGCATGTCTTGTGGGATCACAATTGCGAGGTTCAGGGGTCATTTGCTGGTAGACTTTGAAGGCTCTCATCCTACTTTTGTGCCCCTAAATTGTGGACTGCTTCATAATGCTTCTAGCCACTAGGAACTTTAGAGACTTTGTTTTACTCCTGTTGAAAAGCCATTGTTACATTTTGGTGTCATCTGTTTCATTGACTTCTGACAAGATGAAGTTGGGGTTGTCATAGCCTCTCTTCATCCTGGCTCTAGCATCTTTCTCATTATAAAGGCACATGGCACAGTGAGGGGTCTCCACTTCCACTGTCTTGCTAAAGTTATGGAAATCCACTCGGTATTTCCCTTCTTTTGTCTTGGATACTATGGGAGCAAAACGGTAGCCCCAAAGTACCTCCTCTGGGACATAGGATGTCCGGACTTGGCAGGTAGCACTGGTGGACTCCACTGTGCCATCTAAAAACACCACTAATTCAAAGTCCTGCTGGATAAGGGTCTCCGCTGCCATGTGGAAGAAGGGGCTGTTGTGATCAATGACATGGTAAATTGTCAATGGGGAGATGAAGAATAAATTTTCATTCCCAGCATCAACTACAAAGTTGATATTGATCTGGTCCAAAATAATGGTCTCTCCTTCAGGAGTGACTGTGGTCTTCAGAAGCTTTCCATAAATGTGACTGCCAATAAGAAGGCTCTTCCTGAGATTAGCCACTCGGATTAAGAGACAAAGCTTCCCTCCCCGTTTGCTGATCACTGCATTCTTGCTGAACGTAATGGTCTTGGCACGTTTTTTGGGCCTGGAGATCTTGGCTAAGATGGCCCCACACATGAAAGAATTGACTACAACTCCAAGTATAGACTGAAAGATAAGTAGAAAAATGGCAGTGGCACACTGTTCTGTCACACACCTGAATCCATATCCAATGGTCACTTGAGTCTCCAGAGAAAAGAGAAAAGCTGAGGTCAAGCCATTAATGTTCTCCACACAGGGAGTGTGATTGGCAGAAGGATGGAACTCCGGGAGGTCTTTGTGAATGTACGCTACTGCGTACCACAGGAGACCAAAGAAAAACCAACTCCCCAAGAAGGCTGTGATGAAAATGGTCATTTTGTATCTCCATTTGAGGTCAAGTACTGTTGTCCAGATGTCCACAAAGAATATAAACCTTGACTGTGCCTCCACATTGCCAAATTCTATGTTGCACCTTCCATCTTTGGAGACTAGCCTTGCTCTTTGCCGAGAATGCCCAAAAAAGCGAGTGACAACCCATTTCCGAAGACGTTTGAACATACTTTCTGTCAACACCCTGATCTGAAAACACATCAAAGGAAAACAAAAAAGGATTATGTTTGTAGCAATAGTGAACTAGGTGACTCACATAAAAGACCTAACTACGAAAAGATCATTCAAAATTATCTGGGTTACTAATCATTTGGCAAGCTGACAAGTTTATTCTGGATACCGCAATGCTATTTCTGATAGAAACTTTCCACTGGAAGACCATGTTACTCAAATATAAAGAGTCAAAATAATTACAGAGAGCTAGAAATGGAGACAGACTAAGAGATTATATATTCAAGTGTTTCCTGACCTCAACTGGTCTCACGCAACCTTAAATATGTTTGTAATAACCAATTGTGACCTGTATTTTTTTTTATTGAATATTACTTAAATCACCTTCTCATAAATTTAGCCTTATGTTAAGCAATAATTTCTGAGAAATCACAAACTTGAAGCATTATATATATTTTTGAGATATAGAAAAATAAATAACTGATCCATAAAACACTCATCAATATACTTCCTAAATCATCTATGTACTTCTATTGATACTCATATATCAAGAAAAATCCTAATTCAATTCTGTTCTCTCTTTTATCAAGTGAGAAAACTGAGATTCAGAAAATTTAAATGACTTGTCCAAATTCATGTACCTAGCCAGTGGCAGGATGACAACTAGAATATAGGGCTCCCTGCCTCCAGTCTAGGGGAGTTTCTACCACTCCGTGTCTCAGTTATCAAATGTTATATTCTAAAGTTACACTTCCCTAAAATATTTTTAGACAAGTATGGGTCATATTTCTTTTTGTTAAATGCTCAACACTATTTAGAACAGAGCTCAGATCCAACCAGATGGTCTCACAGGACTTCTCCATAAATCTACAAGCCTGTTCCTACTCTCTCCCCATGGTTTCCCAAGATTCCCAAAATGAATAGTATGAGAGCCACCATCAACACATCTCACACTTCCTTCCCTACTCCAAAGCTGGAGGACTGGGGAGCATTGATTTAAATAATACTCCATTAAGACAGACCATACTTTATTCATTCCTATATCCCAGTTGCTTGCACAGTCAATGAGTGCCTACTGTTTATTCAGTAAACATAAATGAAATAATTCAGTGAATGAATTACATTTTTCAAATTCCTATCTGCTCAATTGATTTTTTATAGATGACATTACTGTGACTTCCATTTTACAGCAAAATAGTGAAGGGACTGTCCCATAAACAGCCAACGATGGTGAAACCCAAAGTCATAAACGCTAGATTACCTCCTCCCCTACGCCCAAGAATATCAAGGTGTGCCCACCCTGGTCTGCAATGTCTTCAGGGTATTTTTCATTAAATGCAAATATGTTTTTAAAATAGATTTCAAAATCCCCCTTGAAAAATGTGTTTATTCGTAAGAACTAGGAAGCGAAACCAACTGAGTGATACATTTTAAATAATAGTGATATCCCACAGTGTCTTGTTCAAGGCCTTAACCCAGCTGAAAACACAAGAAGCCAACACCAAGTCGAAGCGGTGACAAGAAAACCACAGCTGTGGTGATTGGAAATGTTGAGAACAGGTCTTAAAGACATAAAGAAAAAAAAAAATGCTGCCAAGAGAATAAACAGCAATGCACATAGTCAGAGGGCCCTCCTCTCCTCCCACACTGCCCTTATTGACCTCAAGTCCCCAGCGAGGACTAGGGGATGGTGCATGTGAGGTACAGAGGAGGAAATGGTCTCCTCCTTTCCTCGTACACGCATCCTTTACCCTGGTCTACACCCATGTGGACTGACCTCTCTCCCGGGTGCATTCAGGGTCGCACTGTTTATCCAGCTCTCCAGAGAGGGACTCTCAGCTCAAATAGTAAATTCTAAAACCAACAGTTATCAACTGAATCCACATTCTCTTTGTCATACATTGTAATTCCAGAGATGGCTCCTAACACACAAACTTCTGAGTTTTTTTCCCCACCAC
This sequence comes from Mandrillus leucophaeus, assembly GCF_000951045.1. Lineage (NCBI taxonomy): Eukaryota > Metazoa > Chordata > Mammalia > Primates > Cercopithecidae > Mandrillus > Mandrillus leucophaeus. The sequence goes on along the minus strand of NW_012107853.1, from coordinate 499,083 downwards.
CCTGCTCCTCTAAATTCACTTTACTTTTAAAGGTAAAGAAGATTTCTGTAGAGTGAAGAAGTATCCCGATTGATCACTTGAATAACGTTGGGTTTCCATGACTGCATTAATAATGAAACATTATCTGCCTTGCTTTACAGAGAGGTGATTTCCCCAGCCTCCACTTACCAATGTCTCAAACACATTCCACCTGGAAGCATTCATGGCTGGAAAAAGCAAGGAAGTGGTGCTGGGAGTTGGTCTTTCTATGCAGACTGATTTCTTTCAGACTCAGCCTAATTTATTGTAGGCGACAGTCAGTGGACTGACGCTAATTTGTGTTAACTTGAAAACACTTAATTTGATAGTGGAATCGTGTGATTTAAACCAAGGCAATTGGTTGTTCTCAGACCAAGCCCCAAGTTGAATATGTATTTTTTCTTTCCAACATCACATGGCTTGAATACCAACATGCCAAGACATGACAAGCCATCAGCTAAGGTCCCTGGGGCGCAGGAGTGGATTGGGTTCCAGCATTGCCTTCCTCTCCTTGGCCACGCTCTATTGCTCACTTGTTTCTCCTAAAAGTTGTGCCTAATAACTACTGGCCGGAAATAGTTACTTATCATCAATCTCCCAGCCTATTCTCTGAAACCCACTGAAATACTGAGTTTTCCAAGGGTTCACAAAGATGCAGGTGAACATACAGACAGATAAGTACATATTTACAAGACAACAGTAAGATCACACCAGGAAGAAACAAGATACCATGTTAATCTCTCTATACAACAGTTATGTAAGAAACAGACTTAAAAGAAGTCTTTATTGTTGGAAGTCTTTATTATTCTGGAAAACCTGGCATTTACTGAAGGTGTTTTTTATATGCACTGGGTTAGCCAATGCTATTGATTTATTTGTTCAGAGTGAGAGGGATTATTCTTAGAGAATGCAATGATACAGGATAAATTCATCCACTAACCAAAGCTGTCATTCACATGGCAGACCCATTATTGCACAGATCCTACGTTTTTTAGACAATGGCATTTAATCTAACCACAGACAGAGCCAATATGTATTTTATGAACTCTTAGGTGATTAGAGATTGTCCCTGGTGTCTGCGTTATATAATATGCTCAGTTTTTAGGTTCCTTTCTATTGAAATCAGTAAATCTTAATAGCAAGCAAAGGGCTGCGTGTTAGCTAATATTTACCAAGGTATCCTTAGTGGCTTGGCAAAGCAAGTGGATTACATTACTGCCACTTTTTCTTTAGTGCCTCAGCATTCTTGTTCTGTAAACAATACATTCTCAGAAAATAGACATTTTGTGCACTTCCCAAACATTGATTGTATGCTTATTCTGTAGGATTTCAAAGACAAATAGAACTCTTCCTGTTCTCAAGGAGTTCATAGTCTAATGGGGAAGTGAACTAAGGAAATCAGTTAACAACCTAGCATGGTTGGTATAATGCCAAAAAGAATAACTTTTTTAAAAGATCCCCATCAGCTGGGGATCCACCCTTTCTTTGCAAACTTACTTCAACTGGCAGAAAACTCATTGCATTTATGTATACATTAATTTATCAATCATTATTCACTGATGATGTGTTGATACCCGGTGTTGACTGTGTGTGCTGACCATTGTACTAGACACCCTAGACATCAGTCCTTGTAATCATGCAGCTCCCATTTCAGCAGAGAGGGCGGTGCAAATGAGTCAATCAACTGTGAAATGACCAGTGATAAATGCCAGGATATGAAACAGTGGGAGCCCTCCGGGGAGCACCTATTTTGATGAGCAGAACCGCAACCCTGAGGCCAAGCCCTGAAGATGAGCTAGAGTCACACACAGTAGAAACTCTATAAATATTTGCTGAATGATGATAAATAAATAAACCAATGAGTACATAAAATCAGTGAGCTTGCTGTCACTTATATCACTTAGTATCTGGCGGCTCCCACTCTAATGGAGATGTCTTGCGTGTACCGTACTAACCACATTACAGTGTAATCTTCTATGGGACCCAGGCAGGGGCAACCGAGGAAAGAAAACATGGAGGAGCTGAAAGAAGTTTCAAGTAAGCAAATAATGGAGCATAGAAAGCCTCAGTGAGACATTGGGCTGCAAAGGCAAGCTAGAGCCAACACACTCTGCACTTGGTGTACCATTTGACATGTTTTTTTCATAGAACTAAAGGAGAAACTGTGATAAAGAACCTTCTTCTAGTTGTGCTTCAGAGAAAACTCATTAAAATTCTAAATGAGTCTGAAGTCTCCTCCATTTAACAGCCCTTCAAATTCTTGAAAATAAACATATTTTCTTCCTGAATTTCCTTTTCTCCATAAAAATATGTGCTTCATTTGTATGTAACATCTACTTTAGTCAGTATGTGCTCATTTTAAGGGAGGGACCAACAGTTTGTGGTCCTTAGCGAATCTGATGAACCCAGGTGCAGAAGCTCTTCTTCCAGAGACACCCACTTGAGAACAATTCATTATGAATTTAGGATTTCTTACAGCACTTACCACCCCAGCCTGCTCAGCAGTGAAACAGCCACTGTGTCAAAGAGGGGAAAGGGAAATAGGCATGGCTGTTACTGATTCTGATTTAGAATTAGAAGTCTATTATTCCTCCACAGAAATGGAAACACAAAAACACTGTAGTCTGCCTTTTAGTCAAACCTCTCATGGCTCATACACAGCCTTCGTTAACTTTAGGACATTTCTGAGAGTCAGGATTTCAGGTTAGAGGTAGGAAATATGAACTATGTGGCCTGAGAGAAGAAATCAGATGATTTTCTCCCGTCCCTTTGTAACTGCAGTGGAGAAGAAATTCATTTCTATGAAAAAATTACTGCTTTACCAACAGTTGCTTGAATCCGGAAAGATTTTCTACGGAAAATCTTGAGGATTTTCCATAGCAATGATTGAATGGGATTATGGGGAAGAGCCTCTTACTTCTTAATCAATATAAACACTCTATTTATTGAGCATCTGCTATATACCAGGTGCTGTGCTAGGAAACAATGCAAGGTAACAGCTCCTGCTCTCAAGTTGTTCATGAATAAGTAATTCAAGAATTGTAATGGGGCAGGTTTGCTGCCTTGAAAAGATTGAGGACAGGATGTTAAGGTGGCCCCAAAGAGGAGACCCAGAAGGGTGGGTGGGTGTTGGACTTGTATTCTTACTCAGCTTTGCTAAGGAGGGAAAACAAGTGCATCTAACTGCTGCTGCAGAGGACTTCCTGTTTTCTATGAAAATCATCCAAGCTATTGGAGGATCGCCACCCTGCTGGATTTGCAAAGGTTCAGAGCCCCAAGAAGCAGTAAACCATCCAGCTCCACAGACTACACCTATCACATTCAGAACCTGTGGTGGACAGAGGGTGGCATTTCCTTTCTGTTCGGTAATGCTGGAGAAGTTATCTCTGATGTCTTTACCACTATCAGGCAGCTCACATGGGAGCAGCATGGGCTCCTTTTAGATGGAACTTGGCAAGGCTGGTAGAAACCATCTTTCCTGGCCTCAGGGGCATAGAAGAGGGCATCTGAGTTTCAGGACTCTTCCAGGCTAGACTTGGGAATGCACTTCAGGAATACCCTACGTTTTTGTGGGGTGAGCAGTGGGTCCCCACTGCTGTGAAGCCAGAGTGTGTCTGTATCCAGGGTGCGAGTGCAGCAAGGACCTTCCCAGGTGCCTCCCTCCTTCCGGAGAAGACAGCTTGGGGAGAAAGGGCTGGAGCATCACAAGGTCTGATGGTGTTGGTACTCTCAGGAGGCACACCCTGCTCTGTAGGCATCTCTGGGCCAGTCAGCCAGAGTATATCACTTTTGAATAACTTGGTCTTTTGTGCATAAGGAATCAGGAGAAGGTAGGAGATCCCAGCCAGGAATGTTCCCAGAAGAGGTAACAGCTACAGGCAGCGTGGCAGAGTGGAAGGGCCTCTAGCTTGGGTTAGCACGGACGTGGATTTGAACCCTATCTCTGCCACCCAACAGTTAGGTGACCTGAGCAACAGTTAGGTGACCTTTGCTGAGCCTCAGTTTCCTCACCTATGAAATGGCTATAATAATATACTCTCAAACATTGTTGTATGATTTAAATGCAATAGTATAGGTAAAGTTCATAGAAAATAGCAATTATGCAATAAATAGCTACAATTGTTATCACTTCTTCACAAATTTTAAACTAGTGTGGCAGTTTAACCAGGGGTCACTAGTTCAGGCCAACCGGGATCTACCATGTGGAGCAAAATGGGTCATATTGGAGATTACAGCCAATGGGGGAAAAGGCTTCCGTGAGAGTGACGAAAGTTCTGAAAACATATCTTGTCTATCAGCTATGCTAGCTTCAGAGCCCATCCTTCCAGTGCAGAACAGGAGATCTGGAAAATACAAACATGTTTTATAAAGGTTTTCTCTATAATCAGGGCAGAAGTCTTATCTTGGAGAGGTGGGAACAGGACAGAGGGAGAGAATTATCCTTGGCTAGGCTGAACAGAGCCATGGTACCGAGGCGTGATGCTGTTCTTCTCTCACCCTAGACATCAACTAGGATTTGACCGGTGGAAAAGCAGCCCTGACCTCTAGGAGCTGACCTTGAACTACCAGCAAGGTCTTGGCTCTCCTGGCACAGGAGGCTGGGTCTTGCTCCTGTCAAGCACAAGCAATCTCACAGATCGTCAGCCTCAGACCAGGCCACTCAAATCATGATGGATTGGGATAAAACAAGGTCACTCTGTAATAATGTCTGAACACCGTCAAAACACAAACGTTATCCAAGCCACAAAATGGCCAAATATCCCCCCATCCTGGCTATGATGAGTGTTTGCTGTTTCTTTCCCCAGAACAGCTTTAGCCTCATGTCAGTCTTCTCACCTAGATAATAAGAATTATCAACATATTGAATCATAGAATCATCACTACTCCCTAACAGCACCTAATCCAGAGCAAAGCATTGCTTCCTTAAGCCTCTCCCCAACCACATCACCTGAAACATGCTCAGATCCTATGAAAGTCCTTTCCAAAGCCCTCTCAGTGAGACGCCCCGTGATTGCTTATGGTGTAGGTCTCCATAGCTGCAAAAAGTCCAACTTGCTCAAACACAGGGTACTTTCTGGCTGGAGGGCACTGACACCACGACAGACCCTAAGAGCACAGGAAATAAGAAGTGTAACTGTAACACAATAAAACCACTTTACAAGCCCATTGGCGAGAACCAGTTGCATTCCGTGGCTTCCGCAAGTCTTACATGCCTATGTGCAATTGGTACGTATGTTTGTTTTTGTATGAAGAAGTGAAACATCAGGATATTGCCACGTTCAATAGAAAAACCCATTAAAATGAGTTTAAAATTTTCAAGTTCAGGTTTTAAGTTCTATCTAGCTAACTTGTTTCCCAAAGCCATTGGTTATCCTAAGATAACTATACTCTCACCACAAAAACCTATACCTCTTCTTGGCACCTTGATTGGGTCCCAGTGGGAAGCACTGGAAGCTGTGATGTCCGCACCACTGGGAGCTAGTGAAGCCTGAATCCAGGCAAAGTGTTTGTGAGGTCTTACCAGTCTTTGGTGGCAGTCCGCATTTGCTGTAGTCAGAAATCAATGCTTTGGAAGCTGGATGCTTATCCTGTATGTATTTTCTTTTCATTTCTTTTCTTTCTTATTTATTTTTGAGACAGGGTCTCACTCTGTCATCCAGATTGGAGTGCAGTGGTGCAATCACAGTTCACTGCATCCTCGACCTCCTGGGCTCAAGCGATCCTCCTGCCTCAGCCTCAAAGTATCTGAGACCACAGGTGTGCACCACCATGCCCAGCTGATTTTGTTGTTGTTGTTAATTTTGTAGAGATGGAGTCTTATCATGTTTCCCAGGCTGGTCTTGAACTCCTATTCTCAAGCCATCCTCCTCCCTCGGCCTCCCAAAGTTCTGGGATTACGGGTGTGAGCCACCATGCCTGGCCGCTGTATTTCCAATATTGTTTCCTGCTGTTCTTCATAATAGTTTCTTAAGATATTTCAGAAATGCTAGCATGTCTAAGCTATATGAAGAAAGACCAAAAAGAAGCACTTGGTCCCTGCCTTGTTCAGAGTTTTAAAGAGAGAGCAGCACATCCTCAGGGTCTGTGAGGAACAGTGACAAGGAGCTGGAACACCCTAGGGGACAGGAGAAACTCACTGCCACACAATGGGAGCTACTTGGCTATGCTAGAGATTTTCTAAGAATTTTCTCTTCTAAACTTTCCCTTCAACTGCACTTTAAGGGAAAGCATTGCTTTATTGGACATTAAGTGGGCTGAGCCAGGGTTGAGAAGGTAAACCAAGGTAAAAATGGAAGTGCAAAGCACAGATGAATGAATAAAAAGGCTGGGGCTGAGAACAGTCTGCAGAGAGTGTGGAATGGCCATTAAGGTGGCCAGAGAGGGTTTCTGTAGTCGGCTGCCTGTTGCAGGAGACACACGCTGTGGCAGTCTCAGTGAACAGCGCCCTCTGGAGCACGATGTCAGCGGTGCCCCTCTGGAGTAGTGACATTCTGGGCCCCCAAAGGCCTGTAGTATCATCCCAGGCACAGATGCAAAATCTCTTAAAGGTGTTGTTGGATTTAAACTCATAGTAACTCTAGGAGGCTGGGAACTGAGGCTCAGAGAAGTTAAGCAACTTCTCCAGGGTCACAAAGCAGAAAGCCAGAAGAGCAAAGATTAGAAGAATCTAGATCTTCCCAACTGACAAGTCTTTGCTTTTAAACCCTAAAGCATACGTAACACAGTTGGTAAACAACGTAGAGGGAAAGTAAATATTTATTCAGCATCAACTTACTCTGCACCAGGAATGGTTTTCTACACATTTCCTTGCTTTGTATGAGTGATCACATAAGAGAGTGAGAGCTAGCAAGGGTCCAAACCTTTTTAGATAGTGAGCACAAAAGGATCAGGAGGGCACAGGTTTCTGGGGTTTTGTAGCATCTACAAAAGCACTACAAGAGGAGGAAGGAGAGGACTTGATGGAGAGGGCACTAGGTACCCTGAGTTGGATCTGAGGGTGTGTGTTGGAAGAGAAGGTCATAGGCCCTGATGTCATGAGAGGGGCCTGGTAGAGCCAGGCAGAGTTTAGAAATGGTTACGATATCAAGAGAATCAAGAAGCGGCCATGAGAGCAACTGAAGATGCGCTGTCCAGCATCATGCTTTTTTTTGGAAGCTTCTGTGGATTGTCCCGGCATAAGCAAATGACTTGAAGTTGTGGGAGTGACATTTTACATTTAGGGACATCTGTAGACCTCTACAGGGTGTTGTTACTTCTTCTATAGGCACAAGTTTGGTGTGATGACAATGGTTCCTGTGGGAAGAGGAGGCAACCCCCCCACAACCCCGCCTGCCCGCCGGCCAACCCACCACCTGGTGGATAAGGAAAACCTGCCAGTGACGATGAGCCCGCCCCATGCTCATCACTGCTTTAGCAGAGGGCAAAGCTCTTGACCTTGGAGTCAGTGCTGAGGTCATGTTTAGGAAGCAGACTGGGGATACAAAGGCAAAAAGACACATCAGAGGCCCTCCGGCCTCCAACCGTAGAGTCTGGAGCAGGTCATTTAACCTCTCTGGTCCTGTATCACCTGCTATTTCCTCAGCTGGGAACCCTTGGCACTCTACTCTCCCCCACGCCACCCCCACCCCCTTGCTGACTTCTTGACCTCAAGTTAAATGTCATTTCTCAGAAGGACATGTAAATGTTAGTTTCTCAAAGAAGGAAGAAGATCCCCCTCCCCATTTAAATCAAGTTTCCTCTCCTTATAATATTTGATTATATGCTTTCCTTTTATTTGTGGTATGAACAGTAATTTTAACTGATACATTTACTTTTGTGCTGTCTCCTCCACTGCCATGTCTCCAGTGCCCACCCACCCCAGCACCAGGCAGAGAACAGAGGCTCAACAGGTATCTGTCAAGGAAATAAGCAAATACAGGAAAGTATGAATGACTCAGTGTGCTTGATTTTTGAAAGGGGCTGTGGAGAGGGCAATGCCAGCCTAACACCACTCTCTGATGCTGGTGGTGGGACTCAGTACTTGCACAACCTGAACGGGCAGATGATTAGGTCCCGCAGCCTTTGCCTAAGGGGCTCTGCATAACCAAATGCTTACCCAGCTTTCTTGTAGCCTGGGGTGTCCAATAGTTGCTTATTGAAAATCAAGCCACTCACCTCTGTCGGAAGAGGTTCAGGAGATGATTTTCAAAACCTCATGTATAAGTAGATCTTGGGGTGACCAGCAAGAGCTGCTTGGTTTGGGATTCCACCTGTGGGGATCAGAACTTATCACACTGTCTCTGTCAGGGCCTAGGATGGGGATGAAGGCACAGTAGAGAAGATACCTGGTAAAATACAACACACATGGCTACTGTCTGGGGACAGAGGACAGGCCCACACAGAAGCCAGGGTGAAACTTCAGTCAGTCTGGACCAGGAACACACAGGACCCTCCACATCAGCAAAGGCAGAAAGGTCAGCTCAGGCTCCGGTGGACTCAACTTTAACCCAAGTTCTCAAACCTCTACCACATGCTCAGGCCACACCTCCCTAAATAGTCCATTCTAGTTTCTAGTGAATTTAAGATTGAAAATTAAATTAACACAATGATCCACAGTCTTTCCTAGTCTCATGGTCTTTTTATTTTTATTACTATTAAAAAGAACACCGCTGCATTGAAAATATCATTATACATATCTAGATATTCCATATTGAAATCACTGTATACTCTCAAAAGATGTATATAGACAGAAATTGTGTATGGTGAATCATATTACGTATGCATTAGGATATTAGATATTTATAGGAATCCTATAGTGGATTATTTTATAAAGTGAAGAATAATTTTTGCAAATCAAATAATCATTCTTCCACTTGTTTATCCTGTACGTGTGTTGAGAAGGAGATGGTTGTTCTGAAAACCGGATATATCTGTAATGAAACTGTTCTTAAGTCTCATATTCAGCCACCCACCTCAAATGGCACTGGAGTTTAATGAAGGAATTTCAATGTTTATTAAAAAGTTGTAGCTATTATGTGTGCAGAGATCCTGTTATTAGTCTGACCCTTCTAGTTCTCTGTGGTTTGGGTTGGTATTAAATCAACTCAGTCTTTCCAGACCAGAAAGGAATGGATTCCATGTGGACAGGAGGCCTGAACATGCTTTACCGAGTGTCTGCGACAAGAAAGTGCACTTTGTTTTAAAGAAAACATATAGGATGCCCAACCTTGACAATTTATAAAACGGAAAAAATTCAGCTAATGTACTGAGTATGAAGACTCAAGGGGACTAATATTCATTAAGTTGCACATGCAAAGAAGGCCCTTGTATCCCAGCTTCCACAGACACACAAGATCTAAGGCACAGAGCACCAGGTGCTTGGGTTTGGAAGGGGATTTGGATGCCTTCTAGGCCCACACCTTGTGTGTTTGAAGTTTCTCTGTCCTAGTCCCATCAAGTGACCTATGGCGTAGGAGTTAAGAAGTGGGTTTCCAGTGTTTGAATCTGAAGTCAGTCACTTACTAGCTCTAACACTGGGTACTCAGTGTATCAGTTTCCTTGTCTGAAAAATGGGGGCATTCATATCTAGCTTACAGATGGATAGAAAGAGCTTAGACCACACTTGGACACAGAACATTATCAAGCTATTAACACCTTGAGTCATACTGCGTGCAACTCCAGTTTCTCCTTCAAGCTCCTGCCATGCATTGAATGAAAGGAGGCAATCCTGTCCCTATCTGTGAGGCCTTTAATCCCGGGCTTCTCTAGCTACTGTGCAGGCTGCAATAGCATCCTGCTTCCCAGAGAGGAGGTAAGAATAGCCAGGCTCTAGGGCAGTGGATTAGTGGGAGAGCCAGCATTTCTGTTGACTCTGTTGCTATGCCCCACGGGTATCATTGACCCTCAAAGGGTCAGTGATTACCAGTTTCGGCTTGTGTTCTGCCAAGCCATCAGAGTTACATTAATGGGGCGGCACGTCATCACCCACCCTCCCACGTCCAAGTGCTTTCTGGGAAAACCCTGGAGCCAGAGGGAGCAGAGCCAGTAGCTTCAGTGACCGTTTGTTCCACGCCACAGAGCTGCCCTTGAGCAAATGCTGGAGTCTTCTCACTGGGGCTCTTCTTGCTGGCATTTAGCACGCCCCCATCCTCATCACCGGGCAGAGCCCACCCAGGAGCCCTCTTAGAACAGGACACTGCCTGGGAGACTTCCCAGCTGGGTTCTCCAGCAAATGTCTTGAACTGCTCTTGAGCAATCCTGGTGTCTGCCTCTGAAACAAAGAGGACAAGCAGGAAGGGGGCATCCCCCTAGACCTTAGAGCCATGCCAAGGCAGGCAAGCTCGGGGCCCTCACTGAGACCCACTTCCCGGGAGAGAAGGCCTGCTGACGCACTTTCTCTCATTCCTTTCCTCGTTTCTTTTCACTCAGTGGTGAATAATGGTGTATAATGACCTGGAAAAGGCAAAATTAAATTCCACTTTATTTTCATGTATTTGCTAGTCTACCAAAATCAAGCCAAATCAAAAGAAGCTTTTCAGCCTCAAAGATGTTCCTTAACCTCTCTGAGCCGCACTTTTCCACACTATACTGGTGATTCTAGTGCCTTTGTTGTTATGGGGATTCAGTGAGAAATACACATATCCACATGAAAATGAGTATGTGAATAGCAGCATTATTCACAATAGCCAAAAAGGGGAAACTTTTGAAACAGTCGATGTCCATTAGCTGATGAATCAATAAATAAAATGTGATGTATCCATACAGTGGAATATTATTCAGCTCTAAAAAGGAAAAAAGTACTGGTAGATGCTACAACACAGACGGACCTGGAAAACATTAGACCAGTGAAAGAAGCCGAAGAGTGTATGATTCTATGTAAATGGTATGTTAAAATAGGCAAATCTACAGAGAAAGAGAGTTAGACTGGTGGCTGCCGGGACTGGGGAAGAGGCGATGAGGAGTGACTGCTAATGGACACCAGGTTCTTTTGTGGGTGATGAAAATGTTCTCATATTGATTGTAATGATGGCTGTGCAACTCTGTGAATACACTGAAAACCACCTATCATACACTTCAAATGAGTGGGTTTTATTTTATGAGAATTATATTGCAATAAAGCTGGGATAGAAAACACACACACGTAAAGTGCCTGCCACACAGTACAGTCTCGACCCACTTCCCCTCCCACTCTCACCCCACTTCCCATGCTTTTAGACCCTTGTTGGAACCTTGGCTGAACTCAGCACCTGCCTTCTCTAGCAAGTGGCTACTGTGATCCTGACGGCACCGCCATCAAAATGATTTTCTTTGCCACAAGAGCTTGGAGTATGGAAAGTATTATTCTGCTCACCCTCACTGCTAAACAGAAGGCCCGCTAGTGTGGGAGATGTCTCTTCTTCCAGGGTCTTCAGGAGAAGCTCTTCCTTGCTGCTGCCCAGGTGTGTGTGGGTGAAGAAGTCCAGGCCGGACCGTGGGCCCTCCCACTCACCCACCCACCCATCCACCTGCACCTGGGCTCCACAAGCCTGAGAATGGTGTTCAGTTATGATCCCAGGTTGGCAGCTCCAGGGTGAAGTCCCTCACACCTCCCAGTGCCAGAGGGCAGATCTGTGGGACGGGAGGAAAGTCACAGGGTCTCTCCTACTGCACCAGCCAAGCCAGCGCTCCCTCTCTCGGCTCTCCTGGGAGCTTGGTTTCATTTTCTCCTTCTTTCTCCTTCTTTCAGCACATCTTTTGTGTGAATGTTTTCAGGCATTTTGTTCCCTGCCCATAGCCCTTGTATTCCTGGAGTCAGCAGTGCGGATGTTCCAATTACCATTTGAGCCAGCACTTCCGGAGACTCAGCATGACCTCACAGACAAGCCAGAGCCCCACAGGCCCATTCAAAAACCCTCCTTGCCCCACATTTCCCCAGTGCCACTACTTCCCTCTGCTCCCCACCCCGCACCACATACGCCAAGGAGAGAGAAGGATGGAAGGTGACTGGGATGGGGACCTTGCTGCTTTCTTGGGTGACAACAGGGCACAGAGTTGTGTGGAGTCCACATTCAAGGGCTCACGGGAGAATGACAGAAACCCCCCACTGTGCATGTCCAGAGGCTGGGCCCTTTCTCAAAGGCAGGGCTGGATGTTCCTCACTTACTTCCTGAATAAGGGCCACTATCAAGAACTAGAAAGAATGTCCCCAACCAGCACCTCTCAACATCCTCATCTGGATTAGCACAAATCGTAATGATCTGTTTGATGACACACCTGCAAGGCCAAACCTAGATCTTACTAAGTATTGTAGATGCATGATGGGTTTGGGGAAAGAAACTGAAGCACCTGGTGTTCTAAGAGTACTAATTCCTATGAAAAGAAATGAGGTGGTCTAGCTGGAGCGCATGTGCAGGTTCCCCACTGAGTCTCTGGCCTTGAAACACATGTCTGGAGTCAGGCCTGAATTCCACCTCTGCAGCTTACTGGTGCGTGACCCAGCAGCCTACCTGGGGTTTTTACAGAGCTAATTTCTCAATGTAATCGATTAAGCCTGGAAAACAAACAAACAAAAATGTTGCTAAGAAACATAAGGAGCAACAAAAACCCTGGAGCTCATTGTGAGCTGTTTACGGTTTTTCTTTCCTTCCTTTTCTTTTTTGTTGTTTTGGACATGACTTCCTGATTCACTTTTCTTACCCTCCCACACTTCCAATAATTGTACTCATTTTCAGTGATGGGTTTATTCTTTTTCCCCAACGTCATTTGAGTCCTGACCTTTCGCACCTTGCCAAGATCCCCGATCTTCACTGGAGCAGATGGAGAAAAGAGGATAGAAGGAAGACTTCTAGGAATTGCGATGAGATTGAAAACTGGCCTTAGCACTAACCAAAATACTGGCTCCCTGGCACCCAGAGGGTGTGAGGTCCAAGCTGCGATCCGCATTACGATTGAAGACGTTATTGCAAAGAGCCAGTAAATAAGGTTGGCAAAGCAAAGATGGGGCTCCACCGGTGCCTTGAAAGTAGTGAAGGGATAGGTTATAAGGCAGTATAGAGCTGGGCTTAAACACCACCTCTTCCACTTGTTATCAGAGTGAGTTACTTTGCTTCTCCAAACCTGAACGTTTAGAGAACGTGAACATGGAAATAAGGAAATCTGTTTCACAGTGCTGAGATAGGATTAAGTGTGGGAAGGCCCAGTAGAGGATTCAGTATGGGGAAAGCCACAATAAATGCTGGGTACCTTCCTTGTTTAGCAGGGCTGAGGGGCTCTGATGAAGAGACCACATTCAAGGGCTGTGGACTCTTGAACGAGAGTCAGGATGAAGAGATCAGGACTGGGACAGCCAAAGACTGGGGTGGTACTTGGGGAACTCAGTTTTAACTCCCAGGTCTGGATTTGGGCAGGCAGCTCTCACCGCCCAACCCAAGGACAGCACCACTGTGCCTGTGTGAGCTGCAGAGAAAATGCAGGAAGGATGCACAGTCCTGCTCCGGGCTCTTGCCAGGTCTTGGGAACTCTTCTCTCTCTCTCCCCTCATCCCCTCCTGGAGCCTCTTAAAGAAGGCTTTCCCACCAGAACTGATGGGCGGGAAAAGACAGCAGGCTCTGAGCTGCTTTCAAGGGGCCTGTCAGAAGCATCTTTGTGTACATGAGGCCCAGACGGAGAAGACTCTGTTTATCTGTCTGCTAGGGACAAATTAACGAAGTGGTGAAATCTGTGGATCAGAGAGAAAAAGATTGGCCATGAAACGATAAGATTAAATTACATGAGGAGAATGCAATTGTGCTAGACCAACTGAATTTCCTCTGAGGTTTGCATGACCAGCCTTCTAGACCCAGAGGCAGCCAGGGCACAAGGCTTTGTGATGGATGCCTGGCATGATCCTTTCTCTGAAAGCTCTTGGCTGGGGTTGCAGGTTCCATGGCCACTAGGCTGCGGTGAGAGGTGCATGTCCACCCTCAGAGTGCAGGACAGAGGGAGGACCGCAGAAGAGGGAGCCGGAGAGGGGCAGCTCCATGTGTGATATATGCGGGTACAGCACATCTGGGTATAGGCATCTTGGGCTGAAATTCCTACTCTAAAAAAATTTCCTAATACCATCTTCTTTTCCTTCTTAGGACTGAATACAACTGAATTGATACTGATTTTGTTCAATTCAGAGCATCCTCAGCTCTGTCAATGGCACATCACCCCAGAGTCAAGCAAAACCTTGATTCACTCTTCTTTTCTTCCTCTCACCCTCATAAGCAATCCATCAGCAAATGTTGTCTGCTTTTTCTACAGAATATAGTCAGGACCTCTCTGTCCTCTTCTCTTCATCTCCTTTGCTGCCAGGCCACCATAATTCCTTGGCTGGGCTACAAAAATGGGCTCCTTGATCTGTCCACTGCCTCTCTCTCCTTCTTGTAATAGAGTCCACACCATCAGAGTGAGGAAGGAGTCCTGAATATCAGATCACGCTGCTGCCTTGCTGAGACTTCTCTCAGCTTCCCCTTGTTCTGATGACCTCAAGGCCCCATATAGCCGGGACTCTGCCACACTCCACAGCCCAAAGTCATCCCCGCTGTCACCTCACTCACTATGTTCCCACCCCCTCTGCTCTGCAAGTGTGCGGCGCAGCTCCTGCCCTGGGCTTTGGCACCTGCCGCTTCCTCCTTCAGGGCTGCTCTGCTCTAGGTCTTCCAGTGTCTGGCTGCTCCATGTCACTGGGGACCCAGCTCCATCACCACCTTCTTCGAGAGCCTTTCAGCATCCAATCTAAGGATCATCCGCTGCTCCAGTGGGAACTCCATCCTGTCTTGGCTTCTTCCCATCTCTTATCAAGAGTGGCTGTCAGGCTGATTGTTTATTTCCCTGCTGGTGATGCGTTCACTGATTGTCCATCTCCCCTCTACAGAATGCACCCTCCAGGACAGCAGCCCGTCTTGCCTTCCTCTGAATCCCCAGCATGCGGATCCACAGTGGAGACTCTACAAATCTTTCTTGACCAAGGTCAGTGCCCTTCCCCAGGCTGGGAGTGCCACAAGTGCAGGGACCCGTCAGCTGCATCCCTATGTTATACCCAACACTGTTCCTTGGGCCTCAGGGCTCTCTCCAAACAGAGAAGGCCAGGGAAGAGAGAAGCTACTTTTCTCCAAGTTGTAGCTGAGCTAGTTTTTCACTTGCTCACCAAACTAATGACCAAGGAAACACCCAGGGATGGTGTGGACACTGCATATGGTGGATTCATAAGTGCCAATGCTGACAGGCGGCAGGGACGAATGCCTGTGCATTGGCTCGGGATGCACCTGGGAGCATTGCCCCCCTCGTCTTTTTAAGTTAATCTTAGATTTTCTACAGTGAGTAAGAATACGTAGATCTCATGTATTTTGAACTCAATATTGTACCTGAAAACATACATAAAAATGTGTTTCTGGGTATTCATTTACATTTTTAAAAAATTACCCAATTTTAGCATTTATTGGCTTAGTCAAGGGTTTAAAAGTTTTAAAAAGGGCAAGAGCAGCTAAACCCTGTGCAAAAGCTTGGAGAAACTGCATAAAATATGGATAAAATAGAGTGGGCAAAGGGAATGTGAGAAGCTCCACAATGGCGAGGGATGGGAAGGGATGGGGAGGGTTAAAGAGGGATGGCAAGGGGTGGCGAGGGATGGTGATGGATAGTGAGGGATGGCGAGGGATGGGGAGGGATGGGGAGGGATGGGAAGGGATGTAGAGGCAAAGAACACTGGCGAGTAAGAGCAGCTGAGAATGAAGAGACAAGGAAATGCATGCTACAGACCAAGCAGAAGTGCCCAGAGAAAAACATCCACTCCTTAAGGAGGTTCACAACACATTCATGAGCCCTACCATGAAAGACAGGTAAGAACAGTTAAATGTCAACTCTGCACCACCATATTTGATTGACAATTAACCTCTGTTCAAATGGCGCATGTCTCCGTGGCAACAGCTAGGGTTTGTTGAAGGAGTGAATGGATGAATGAATGAAAAATGGGAAGGGCGCGTAGTTTTCAGAGTGATTTGAAGGTGAAGGAAGACAAGATATAGAAAAGAGGCTGGCCAATAATAAATGTTCCATAAAGTTTTCGTGAAACTAGTTCAGTCAGGGTAGTTTTCCTTCTCATCCATGGACCAGAAATCACTGACATTAACGGATCTTACTATGTCCCAGGCAGTCTCCAGGGCTAAACTCAGTAGTTACAATCACTCTATGACATACACAGCATTATTATTCCCAGTGTCTAGAGAAAGAGACCAAACAGCAGAGGCTAAGTGATTGATCCAAGTTCACAGAGCTAGAAGGTTAGAATTTAGCCTAGCATAGGACTCAGCAGGTAGCTATGTGTCTACCTTGGGTTTACTTATTGGAAGAAACTCATTAAAACTAATCCTTTCCCATGTGACTTTCTTTGGCACAGACCTGAAAGGTGGTAGTGAATTTGCTACCAGACCCTCATCCCACCAGGCAAGTTACCCCTCTTATGTGATTGAAGGCACATAAGGGGTTGATTTTACTCTACAGGACTGGGGTTAAATGGTGGGTCCCTTCTAGGCATGGAATTACCACAGGGGAAAAGGAGTGGACACTTGTTGAATCTCTGTCATGTACCAGCAACTGCGGTAGGGGCTTGGCAGAAATTATTTCATTCAATCTCACAGCGATCCCATGAAGTAGGTCTAGTTTTCTCTATTTGACAAGGAAGGGAACTGAAGTTTAGAGAATTTAAAGAACTCATATGAGGCTGAACTGAGGTAGGAACGCAGCTCTTTTTGAGACAGGGTCTTGCTCTGTTGCCCAGGCTGGAGTGCAGTGGTACAATCATAGCTCACTGCAGCCTCTTACCTCCCCAGCTCACAGGATCCTCCCGCCTCAGCCTCCTGAGTAGCTCGGACCACAGGCAAGTACCCCACTCCAGGCTAGTATATTGATTGTGGAGATGAGGTCTCACTAGGTTACCCAGGCTGGCCTTGAACTCCTGGCCTCAAGCAATTCTCCTGCCTCAGCCTCCCAAAGTGCTGGGATTACAGGCCTGAGCCACCGAGCCCAGCCGGAACCCAGGTCTTAACCCGATGTCTCCACCCCAAGTTCCCTAAGATCTGGCCCAGAAGATGAGTAAATCCTGATGTCTAAGGCAGGAGAGAAAAGGAAGGAAGGCCTGGGGGAAAGGCTGGCCCTCCCTCCTCACCTCCCTTCCCTGCGTGCCCTCTCCTGGCTCGCCCTCCCTTCTGCATCTGTCAGGTCATCTGTAGTGGGAGCCGCCTGTGCTGGGCACTGGGGTACGGCCTTCACAAGACCCAGGAAAGTGGGGGAGCTGGGCAGGAAATTAAAAGGAGCCAAATAAACAGAGTAATTATAGATTGTGATAAGGACTTAGAAAGAAACAGTAACTAGAAGTGACCTTGAAAAGTACCCGTAAGTAGGCACTGGTGCTGCAGACGGCGCTGGCAGCAACGCGCAGGGGAGACAGAAGGCGCGGCAGGGCCCACACTCGCCTCCGCCGGGCCTCCCGCTTACCAGCAGCAGCGCCCCCTGGCGCCTGCTGAGGGCGCTGCGCAGGGAGGTCGGCATTGATTTCAGAGGGGCGCCCGGAAGGACACCTGCCTGGCCCCAGACGGGGCAAGAGTCAGGCCTCAGATTCTCATCTGTCAGATGACAATGATGCTATCTACTTCCCAGGGCCATCGTACAGGTTAAATGATGCAATGCTCGGGAGAATCCGGATGGAGGAGCCACACTATAGAAACATGACTTGGATTTATGGCAAGAGAGACTTCAGTGAGACATGAAGATGGGTTGACTGAGAGGCCGGCAGGCCACTGTGGCAGGTGTCCAGTGAAGAATTCCATCCTGACAATGTGAAAGAGAGGCAATGACTGTCTCACATAAGTGCGTGACACTGCACAGGTTTCACTGTGTGAAATGTATACAGGAGTTCTTGTAGAAATGAATTGATTTTTTTTTTTAAGAAGTGACCTAAGGGAAGGAAGATGTGACTTAAGGAACTCAGGAAGTCTCTGTGCTGTCACTAAGTCAAGGATTCCAGAAGATTCTCTCTGAAGAACAGTCACCAACTGGATTATTGAAAATTAGCCCACTGCCACCTCACAGGTGGGCCTTGTAACCCACATCAGCTGGACCAAGGGGCCTGGAGATGCAATAGCCTGGAAACAGGGTGACCCCAAGGGGCAGGCGGGATGCAAGCACAGAGGAAACAAGAAAATGCTGAAGGAAGCTGCTCAGAAAAGTAGAAGCCAACTGGCTCTGAAACCCAGGTGTGACCACAAAGGAAGTGCCCTGAAGGCCAGAGACCCAGCTCCACTTAGCAGCTATGTGACAGGTGCACGTCCAGCCCCTTTCCTGGTGCAGGAATTTCCCTATCTGGGAGATGAAGATCATGTTGCCGGGGCCTGCCTGTAATAATACTTCAGAAAACACAAAAATACTCTATGCGCCACGTAGAGGATTATTTTTATGAACCCCAGGGCAGGGAGCATCAACAGCTCAGAGGCAGCACTGGCATCTCCCTCAAGTGTCCTGCCTTCTCTCCATCCCCAGGCACACACAGGGCCCACGAATGGCCCAGCATCTGCTCTCCAGTCACTGGTGAAATATGGTTGGCATTCACTGTGTCTGCATTTGGAAATTAGCCCGCCTGTGGTCTGGTTGTTGGCGTCCCTGGGGCTCCCTAACCCACATGGCTAAGCAGGCAAAGACAGAAACTCTGGTGTCGCCAGCTTCTGCTCACGGCGCTTTCCTGTGGTGGGGTGCTGACTGAGCGACTGACGCAAGGTTGCAGCATTCACTCGCAGCTGAGACCCAGCATCGGGGGCCCTAGTGGGGCTGGGGTCAATGGGGATGGTACCATGGAGGAGCATGAGCTGGGACATTTAGAACAGGAAGAGAAACATGCCGAGTGAGGAGGCAAGATGGAAGCAACAGGGCTAGCAGGTATCGCTGCGACCTCAGACAGAAAGGAAGCTGCAAGGGAGCTTGTACCCAGTAATCACAGGCTCATTGATGGGATAGACCCAGGCAACCTGAAGAAAGGCAGAATCAGAGTGATAGCCAGAGGCGACCGTCATCAGAAACATACCCTTACTCTGGGAGCCGCTGGAGAGCAGGAGAACTGGGGCTCGCCTCCCTGGTGCAAGCCCAGGAATGAGGGCCTTGTGATAAGATTTCCAAAAACGCCAGCCCCATGCCCTGCCTGTCAGTAAGCGGCCACCAGAACCCCTCCCAGAAAGAGAGATGCGGGCTCTGTGTCTGTAGAAGTTTGTGTCCATTTCCCGCTGACATGGATTCCTGCCTCTGCACACCCCTAAAGCCCAAGCTTCTTCCTGATCTCCAACCCACATCCTAACGGGTGAGGTTGAAGTCTCGTTTCCTCTGGCCTTCAGTGAGGAGGAGAAAACCAGCCTCTTCATAGATGAGAAAGCAGTTTCAACCCCCAGCTCTCGCCTGTGCTTCTCCGGTGGCTGCCTATTCCCAGCTTCGGGTCTCAGTGGATGTGGTCAGTCGCGTGGGAAGGGATTTGCCTGCTGCGCGCTGGGCGCCTGGGTCGCGCCACTCACCTTGCTGCAGTGCCATCCTCCCGCTCTCTCCCCACCCCTTTCCCCACTGCTACAAGATACTTAAGGGGCATCTTTGTAGAAATCCAAATCTGTAAACACCACAGGCTGGGAAACGCCCAGCCAAAGGAGCAGGTGTGTCAGTAAGAAGGTGAAGAAAATCCGAGTGCGGCACGGGGTTTTCTCCACTCCCTGGCAGCCTCTGTCCCCAGCAGACGTCATCCCGTCTCTTCAGTGGTCAGTACTGCCCAGCCTGGGCGTGAATTCCCGTGCACAATGGATTCAGGCAGGACTAGGAGTGAAGGGCCCCATGCTGGAAAAGACTCTCAGATCTGGTCCTGGGGCACGCTCTGGGGGTCTCCTGACTCCCCTTCTCCACTTCCTCTGAGGGGATGGAGTATTGGGAGAGGAAGCAGCCCTCTCTCCTACCACTCCCCCCATCCCCCAGGGCTGCCCTTGAAGCAGACTGGGTTGGGGAGCCTGGTCGGTAGGTTAAAACGTGCTCATGCTCTGCCAGTTCGCTGATGTGTCACGAAGCCACTCTTGTACCTGTCATCCCTACTCATCCTCTCACGGGGACCGGAGCTTCTGCAGCACAGGGACTGTGTCATCACACTTCACTAAGTCCAGCACAGCAGGGGCTTCCCAGAGGTCTTCTAAAGTGACCTTAGCCCATGCCTATGGCTTATCTCTGAACCCGATTCAAGCTCCCCATACTCTGTGCATAATTCATCAGCCGTCCAACACTTCCCTTAACAGCATCCAAATACCCTGATCCCCAAAACGGTCACATGCACCTTCCAGCATGAGACCAGGATTACCCTTATCTCTCTGAACATCTCATCGCTGCTTTCGGACTCCAAGGGGCCGCACATTTCACGGAGTCTTCTCTTGTGAAAAGACCCGCAACAGTTATTCACAGTTGCTGAGTTCTCCTGAGCTCCTCAAGGACAAATGGTAGATCTGGTTAAAACCAGAAAGCTCCTGAGAATGTAATCAAGGGCAACGAACCATGAGACTTCCCCTAGAGGCAGTCGCCTGAGAGAGCTTGGGCTGTTTTAACTCTGCAAAGACAGTATTAACCTGTTGCTTTCAACTGTGTTGGGTCGCACATTTAAGTCTGCTCCCTGGGGATATGGTGACACACTGGGAGACCCCAATAAATACAATTCCTGAATCCCAGCCAAGAAACATTGGTGTGTGTGCAAGTGGAGGAGAGGGAGGGACAGGAACATTGGAAATTCTAAATAAATGGAAAATTCTGGCTTGTACTTCACGGAGCATTCAAAAAGAATCTTCTCTTAGAAGCATGGGTGGGTCACATGCATCTAACCAGAATGCAAAGTTTACAAAGCATGGTAACGGCAGAACACAGCACAGGGCAGATACATGCATGCAGAGATGGACTCTGTTGCATACTGGGAAACCCATTTTGAAAAATAACAACAGGCTTCTTCTGAGAGAAGAAATTATTTATCCAAAACAGTGCTGGGAAAATTCAGATTTACATTTTTCCTAGGGCCTTTGAGTTGTGTATTCCTGCAATGAGTGAGCTGGATTTGATGAGGCTTTACAATGATTGTTCAAAATTAGTGTTTCAATGCTCTGGTTTCTGATGGGATGCTTTTGGGTTGGGTTTTATATTTGACAGATAAGGACCTTAATAACAGTTTTTGAGAAGCAATTCCTTAGGGCAGAACATCTTTGGATCCTCAATAGTTTTGAAGCGACCTGTTCTCTGCACTATTTTTGGTTTCTTTCTGTTATTTTTCTAAAAAGAATCCGGGAGTTTCATGTGTAAGGGCATCGTTCTTTTTTCTGTTTGCTCACAGATTCTGACAAGGCAGTGGCAAGAAAGGCTGACACTTTGCACATCCTTCACAATCTTCTAAAAGGATGGCTTAAAATCATCCTGCCTGAAACAGGGCAAAATTGTTACTTTTCTTTTCTTTCTTTTTTTTTTTTTTTTTTTTTTTAAAGTCTCACTCTATCACCCAGGCTGGAGTACAGTGGCACGATCTCGGTTCACTGCCACCTCCACCTCCCGGGTCCAAGCGATTCTCATGCCTCAGCCTCCTAAGTAGCTGGGACTACAGGTGTGCACCACCAGGCCTGGCTAATTTTCATATTTTTAGTAGAAATGAGGTTTTTCCATGTTGGCCAGGCTGGTCTTGAACTCTTGACCTCAGATGAGCCTCAGCCACCCAAAGTGCTGGGATTACAGGTGTAAGCACTGCACCAGGCCTATTGCTGACTTTTCTAGGGGTCTATCTTTTATATGTCTCTATACTAATTTTTTTCTTCAGCATTTTTTTTGTAGATGTTTGTTTTTGCTCTGTTTTCTTTTTCCAATTTCTGCATACCCTGCTTGTTCATGATGATTTCTGAACCACATAATCAAGCCAACCACTTTTTGCTATTTCACAGCAGTACTAATACTATTCCTCAACCATATATATTTCAGGAGACAGAGCAGATTGAGAAGGCCCGGGCCCTTTTCTGTATTCTTTTGGCTTGAGCCTAGGTCATCACAGTCTTGAATGTGGGAGGGTGAATGGAAGGAAAAGGCTCTGTGCCATTCAAAGTGTGCTCTTTTTGTGGCCTTTGGGAGTCTCTGGCTCCTGTTTCAGAGCTCCACTTCATCCTCGCCTGTTCCCATCACTCTCTGCAGCCGATCGGCCACCAGACCTTGTGCCTTCTGCCTCTTGGTAATCTCCTCCCTGATTACCCGGCCGTGGTCTTACCCTACTCCAGTCCACCTTGCACTTTGCAGGCAAAGCAGCCCTTCCACATCGTAAACAAGATCTTACCCTGGTTCTCACCACCTTCTAGACACTGCCCAAGTTCCTCAGCATCACGTACTAGGTCCTTCATCATGGCACCCTGCAGCTTCCCTCACCCCTCCCCTGGTCACCCACCCTCAGCCACACCAGCCTGGTATTCCCTGTGTAAGCCATGCTCTGTCTCATGCTTGCATATTTTTGTAAATGCCATTTCCTTGTTCTAGAATGTTCTTCTCCCTGCCTCCAGTAGGCCCCTTCCTGCTCACCCAGGGCATTTAGGATCATGCTTCCATGAGGTCTTCTGTAGGAAAAGTATGATGTACTTTCCTGTGCAGGCAGTGATAATACCATGAGCTACGTTTTTGTGTCGCAGTCCCCACTGGTCATGGTATCTCTCCCACTAGTGTGTGACAGTTTGTTTCCATGCATATATCCCCTAGCCCAAGTGCCTGCCCTCCAGAGCAGTGTTTCCCAAGCCATTCAGTGGTTTCCCAGGACCCAGCACCCCAAACACAATGAGTTCTCATTACAAGCTTGTTGAAAGGCAAATGAAGAACAAAACCTGTATGTATAATAATAATAGTCATGAGAAAGACAAGAATGAAGAGAAGACAATAGTCACCATTGGCATCTTAAATTGTGGAGCCAAGGGGAGGAACATTTGGGTCACCCTCAGGATCAAACTGCCAGGCCAGAAGCAATTCCACTGAGAGAGCACCAGGAAGCCTTCAATGCATGGAAACCCTGGGGCAAGTAAAAGGCAAAGCATGTGAGTCGCAGCTGAATCCCTGGATAATCACTGAGCTGTGACAAGGTCCAGGGTAGACTTGTAACCTAGCACAGAAAAACACATTACTGAGGAAAGAAAAAGAACGTGCATGGGGAATTTCAAGTCTTAGCTCTTCACAGCAAAGCATGCTTGGCAATTACAAGCTTCTTATATTTAAAAAAAAAAAAAAAATCAGGCAAACCAAAAGTCACTAACAGCATTAAAGATCAAGACCCACTCACAAGGAATTCACATACTCTGCTTCTTTGCAAGTGCAGTCTTGGACCTACAATGACTTGGTGCACCTCTTTACACAAAAGAAATCCACCTTCATGACTTGAGTATATATATATAAATTTAAAAAAAAAAAAAAAAAAGCTTTTCTTATGGCCCATACATTCCCAGATATCCCTACCCCATCATGCTCTTAGAAGCTGAAGCTGACTTAGTGAGAATCCATTTACACTAAACAATGTAGAGTAAGACAACACAAGCCAAGCCCACGACTGAAGGGAGCCCACAAAGAATGCGCAGCTCGTCCAATGTAACCAAAGATTCAACCAAAGATTCTAATTGCCCTCCAGCCCCAGGGCCAAGGAAAGGCCCAGGGAAGGCAGCGTGCAGCTCGCAGCTAATAATATAGGTACAACCAGCAGATCAAAAGCATCCAGTGAGGGACTCTGCCAAGTTTCTGTCCATAACGGATCCTTTGCACAATCATGATGTTTTGCTCCATTTTGTAAGCCCAGCTAAAAGGAGAAAAATCCAATCATTTTTCCTAAAGGTTGCTGGTTGAGAAAGACCAACTCCTTTTAAGTGTCTATGCACCAAATCTGTAAGATACAGATATTGAGAGAAGGGGCTCCATACCTGTTCAGAGCAGAGATAAACAGTTGGCATTCACTGGTATACAGCAATTGTCACAACAGTCATTAGGGAGCTGAACAAATGTTGAGAAATCCAAATGTATTCATTCAGAATGGTGCAAAATTCCTATGAAGTCCTACGTCAGGAAAGGAAAGAAAGACATTTGGGCGAAGGTAATCAAAATGTCTTGCTAACTCTTGCCTTTTCCTGATAGATGTTTTCCATAGTAGACCCCACTAGCACCTTGATCCTCTACCTTAAAGATGGAAAAGGCCTGGCAGAGGTTGTGTTACTAGGCAAGGTCTTGCTACAATTGAAAGGATGCCACCGGAGATGAAAACCCTACGTACATCTCTGCCGCCAAAAGAAGACTTCGGATCCAGGCATGATGCAACCAAAGATTCTTACTGCCCTCCAGCCGCAGGGCTGCAGAGTGGCCCAGGGAAGGCAAGATGTAGCTCACAGCTAATAAATCCAAACGTAACCAGCACATCAAAAGCATCCAGTGAGTGAGTTAAAACCGTGCTTCTATCTATCCCCCCAGAAGTGGACAGACAAGTCTGCCTAGATTTGAGGTGGGGAAAAGAAGTCTAAATTTTCACAAGAATTAACTTCTTTTTCCTACAAAGAGACAATGAGGTGTTTCTCCTCTTACCTCATGGATTGCTGGAGTAAATGTAGAAACAAAAACTCATTTTCTTGGTCTCCAAGAAAGCAGACAGATTCTCGATGTGAGCAAGTCCTTGCACCTTTGATGCAAGAGTTTGGATGTGCTGGGTGAGGGTACCTGAGGCCCTGTTGATTTTATGAGTCTGTGGGCCAGCTCAGACTGGCTACCAACTCATCTGTATGCAACAGCTCTCAAAGAACATAGTTTACTTTATAACCGGATCCAACAAGAGTAGGCGTTCCAGTTAAGTGGGTGAGATACCAAAGGTGTTGAGCTCCCGAGGCTAACTAAGAAGGATTTGTTTATGGAACCCTGGCTTCGAACCAGAAGGCTGGAATGCTTATGTTGATGGTGTCTAAGTCAGAGGCATGAGGTTGAACACATGTGCACCTGGGGCTGGATGTTACAGGGCAGGGAAGTAGGGGTCCCCAAGGAGCCCCTCACCAGTGTCTCCTGTACTGTGAATCATTCAGTGGCCCTAGAACAGCAGTCCCCAAACTTTTTGGCACCAGGGACAAGTTTCATGGGAGACATTTTTTCCATGGACCAGGGAGGTGGTGGGGGAGGATGATTTCAAGATGATTCAAGCACATGGCATTTATTGTGAACTTTATTTCTACTGTGTTTATTTATAATAATTACTTTATTTCTATTACATTCTATTATATTCCTTATTTCATTATATATTATATTCTATGTTATATTCTAATATATAATGAAATAATATTCTATTCTATTCTATAATATTCTATTCTATTATATAATATTATAGAATGAAATAATGAATATAGAATGAAATAATGAAATATTCTACTCTATTATAGAACGAAATAATATTCTATTCTATTCTACAAAATAATATTCTGTTACATTCCTTATTTCATAATATAT
>NW_012107853.1:465476-472953 GCF_000951045.1 Mandrillus leucophaeus | reverse complement strand
TATTATATTCTAATAGATAATGAAATAATTATACAACATCACCATAATGTAGAGTCAGTGGGAGCCCTGAGCTTGTTTTCTTGCAACTAGACAGTCCCATCGGGGGTGATGGGAGATAGTGACAGATCATCAGGCATTAGATTCTCACAAGGAGCGCACAACCTAGATCCTCAAACGTGCAGTTCACAAAAGGGTTCACGATCCTGTGCGACTGTAATGCCATTGCTGATCTGACGGGAAGCAGAGCTCAGGCGGTAATGTGAGTGATGGGGAGGGTCATAAATACAAATGAAGCTTTGCTCACCTACCGCTCACTTCCTGCTGTGCAGCCCAGTTCCTAACAGGCCACAGACCAGGTGTGGGGACTCCTGCCCTAGAAGGTCAGGCTGACCTGACTTTCCCTTGACCATTCACCAGCCAGCCTGGTCCCGGGCAATGCAGAGCTTCACAGCACAGACTTTGCACTACACTGGTGGGGCTGAGACCGTGGTCTACCAGCTGCAAGTTACCAGGCTCCCTCTGACGTTCCTCACCTGGGCATCTCCCCCAACAAAATCCTGGCACTTTTAATCCCCTCTTGGCATCTGCTTCTCAGAGGCCCTGGACTGGCGCATGAGGCTATTCAGATGGGATGTGAACTGTCAGAGAGCTTGGCAGGAGGCCCTTTGGAGTCCCACAGAACAACTCAGGAAACGGGGGCTTCCCTGACCCAATGTCCTGTGTGGAGGCCCCGGGGGCAGGCATTGTAAGCCTCCCCACCGGTGTGGGCTGAAAACATGACTTTGACTCTCGCAATCCAGCAGACTGCTGTGGAAATACAAACACATACACAGAAACATGTGCCTGCCCCAGGTAAGCATTCATCCTCACAGAATAAATCCGAAGCAGGGAGAAGAAGTGTTTTTCAACTACCTCATTCATTTGCAAGGCAGGTACCTTTTGCACAAAGGAGCCAGAATGTCTCATTATTATGCAGACTAGGGAGTTATCTTACCTTCATCCCCTACTCCTTGCCCCCTACCTTCAAAACTGGGCCCTTTTGGACCTGCTGGGAATGAGAAAGAGGCCTGTTGCTAAGCAACGGGGAAGGCAGGGGATGCATTCTACCTGTTCCACAAATCCTAGTCTTAAAGCACAAGCGATAGCATTTGCCCTGATGGAATCCTACACCTTCCAGTACCCCAGCGGGATGCGCTCTCAGTCCTTCCTCCTAACCACTGTCTTCACGGAGAAATTCTGCTCCTGCTCTGGCCCCTGGCAACCGCTTCACTACCTCTGTAGCCATCAGACAGCCTGAGTCCTCCACGGTGGGACGGTGTGTGACAATGAGGAGACAAGCCAGCTCCTCTTCCCCTGACTCTGTCCAGCCCCTCTGTGCTGTGTAGCCTCACTGGGTTCCCAACACTGATGAGTTTATGCATCCAACATTTACTCCTCAGACTGGACCTGGAGCCTCCCGCCTCTGGACCTGAGCAAAGACCAGAGTCAACAGATGGTTTTCTTTCCCTTTCTCTTAAAGAAGTTTGGAACATTTGAAATACATTATCCTATTCATGACTAATACTCCAACAGGAGTCATTCAGATAAACAAAAAGCCTTTGCAGGTGCCTGTCTGATTTAGAGGATGGTAGCACATTCCCATTCACACAACAGAGGGGCTGGGCGCCTTTGAAAGAAGACCTGATGTGCGAGGCTGGAAACAGGAACACTGGTTGAAAGTGCCTTTAGGAAACAGACTCCCCAGCCTAGGGTTTGAGGTTGACTCTGGAGAAACCCAGGAAGGGTATGGATTTGGGTTCTGCATTACTTAGGGTAGGGGGCAAGGCATATCCTGGAGACTGAGGGGGTTGTGTGAAAATCTGCGCACAGGATGACTGACCCATGACTCCCTTCCTCTACTCAGCATGCAGGTGCCTCATTCCAGCCACGAAGGAGGACTCTTTAGGGAAATCGAATGGGCTGAGAGGAAAGACCTCCCAGTACTGATGCGTGGGTGTTCCTCCACCTGGCAGCACCGAACGCAGCCCTCTCCCTCACAGCTTCCAATGAGCTGACTAGGGGCACTTTCTTAAATGACAGGCAGCCAAGGGTCACCACACATTTGAGGAAAGGCTTTCACATGAAAAAGAAAGGTCAAGGCAAACACAGAAAGGAAACGAGTAAGTAGAGGCATAGCAGGGGGCAAGATAATTTTCTAAAACCCTCAACTACCTTCAGAGAGAAAAGATGATATTATAGATGTCAAACAAGAAGCTAGAAAAAAAGACTCCAAGAACAAGAACGAGCACTTGGAAATTTAAATATTAGAGCAGATAAAATGATCTGAAAACAAAGCTAGGAAAATCTCCCAATATTCTTTGTTAAGGGACAATAATAGGGGAGAAAACATAAGAAAAGGATAGAATCCGTGCAGGAGAGTCAGCATTCACAGGATGATAGGAGGTGGCAGCCGTGAGAACGTACCTGGCCAACTGGCAGCTGCAGCTGCTGAGGCCCTCCACAGCCTCTGCTCCACGACACACTCTGGGAGCTGCTCCTGGTCACTGAGTGAGGCAGAGCACCAAGGCAGGCCAGTTCTTGGAAGAGGTAGGCTCTCTGATGGGGCTTCAGCTCCACGACAGCTGTCCCCTACGAGATGCACCCTCCAATCCTCCCTCCCTCTCTCCTTTGCAGGGTTCAGATTTGCTACCCCAGCCCGCAGCCTCCCTTAGATTCCTCACCACACTCTCTCACCACCATCTTCCTTAACAAAATCCTCTCATGTTTCATCCTGTCCTGGCATCTCCTTCCTGGAGGACCCAGACTAGTACTACAAGTTCCAGAAAGAAAGAACTGAAAAAATAAAAGGGAGAAATTGTGGAGGAATTGTATATATTATTTTAGTTTCTCAAAATGAAGGCCACAAGATTCCAAATTGAAAGAGCCCACTAAGAACTCTGAACAAAAAATGTCAACCACATCAAGGCAATCTCATAAAACTTCAAAATATTGGAGATAAAGCAAGAGAAATATATTGCACATCAATGATTATGAATAATTGTTCACCAAAAGGGTACTTGAATCCCCAACAGCCACACAGGATGCTACAAAAAACAGTGGAGCATTTTCAAATTGAAATGTTGAGGGAAAATAATTCTATACCTAGACTAACCCTCAATTAAATGTGCAGGTGGAATAAAGACCATTTCAGATATACAAGGTTCAAATTACCTCTTCCAGACCATTTCCTAGGAGATGACTAGAATATGCATCCACTAAAGAAAGGGAAGAACCCCAGAAAGTGGGACACAGGAAATCCCAGACACATGGGCTCCCACACAGGCAAGAAGCAAAGGGGCTTGCCTGGGTGATGGTGAAGGGCCACCCTGCAGGACATCTGCCCAGCTGACCGCGAGAATAGCCAGCAAGGAGAGGTGGCCACCTCTCAGGAAAATGGGACAGACTGAATTGCCCATATGTGTTAAGAGGGTGTTCATGGTTCTGAAAGAGATTTTCAGGATGAATCAGTGATAGACATATAGAGAACTATGTAAACACGAAAAGGAGAACATTGTTAACTCCACTAAATGCAAGCAATTTTAAAGGAGAGAAAATGTACTTATAATACCCTAACTTGCTTCAGTTGTGAACAATATTAGAGTTATCGGAATGCAACATTGAGTATTGATCTAATAAAATGTCTGATCTAGCTATATGGGAGTGTAGAGAGGAATATAGAGGGGATAATGTGAACAAGAGCCTTTTTAAAGGTTATATGTAGATTACTTTCACAACAGTAAAATTTAAAGGCACAGTCCCTTTTTAGCTTTGAATAATTTACAATGAAATGAGGCAAGACAAAGCAAACGCCCTGATGGTGGGTCTCTATGCTGCACACTGACCATGAGTCTCTATGTCGTTCAGAAGGAGCATCTGATTTGCCCTGAACCACAGCTCCTGGAGGCCTGGGAGTGGATGCCATCCCCCCACACCCCAATACACCCCAAGTAAGAATGGCGCAGTAACTAATGCTGAGTGACTCGGAGGTATCGTCTCCCAGCATCCACTTTTGGGTGGGAGGAAAGGAATGAATCCTCTGGGTACAGTTTTTTGACATTTCCCCTATTTTCTCCCGCAAGCCCCTTTAAAGATTTGGCTGAGGGCAGACACTTTTTTCAGAAACGCAACTCCAAGACTAATGCTCGTATTTGGACAGTGTGGTTGTGATTTTTTTCTGGTGGATAGTATTTCCTCTCCTTGACTCCAGCTCCAAGGGACGGGTGATCTTGTTTAGTGATGTGGAAAACATGCTTGGCAGCCATGAGAGTCAGACAGGAAGAGCCAAGCAGTGTCCACTGGCGAGTCTCATTGATATATGACTTCATCACCACAGTCTCATGGGTTTTGCAAAACTAGCTCACTGACATATATCCAAACACAATGAGACTGAGTTGCATCTTTGCTTCATGTAGCCACAAACCTACAAGCTGTTTCCCATCCATACATAAGGAATCCCAGGTCACTGCTCTCTACAGATGCTGACCTGTGAGTGCCCTTCTTTGATTGAGGAAGGGCAGCCATGCAGATGACACCACCAGCAGCAAGGCATATCACCTTACAGGCCCTCCAACTCCTAAATGGAACAGGACAGAGGGACTCTGCTGGAATAGGCTCTTCTACCTTTGAGGCCTGATTTTCTTGTCTGGTAAAAGAGTGATGGTAAAATCCAAATATGTTTGCGACAGAGGAGAACTGGATAATCCACTGAGATGACAAGAAGGAAAGAACACTGCTATACACTCTCACAAGGGAAAGGTTTTGAGAAAGTCACATGCAAGAATAAAAATGCTTTCCCTCCGAAACCTGGCCTGCCACTGCAGATGAAAGCATCTCACTCAGTGGGAAATTCCAGGTTGAAGGCCTTCTTTGAAAAAGAAATCTAATTGAATGAAGGGAAAATCTGGATGATTCCAATGAATTCATCCAAAGCTGCTTGAGGGCCTTGCTAAATAAAAGGCAGCAGGCTACGCACTTTAGGAGTTGCAACAACGATAAAACATGGCCCTTGCCCTTTAGGAGTTGAATCTCTTATAGAAGGGAGGACAGTCACAAACATCATAAGGCATAAACGCATAGGAAGGGTTACGAATATACAGAAGTTCCGTCCAGCTGGGGAAATTGGAGAGGCTTCACAGAAATGGTGCTGTTGAACTGGACACTATAGAAAGATTAAAATTACAACAGGTGGTCATGGAAGGTGGGGAGGAGAGGAAGGAGAAGCAGCTTGGAGGCCAGAGAGTAAAGGGGGGACTAGTCAAGAGGAGAAAGCCTGGCTTAAAAGAAGACGTGCTGGTGGACAAGGCAGAAGGGTAGGTGGGAACAAGGTGGCAGGACCTGCTGTGCTGGGCAGGGTGACCTTTCATCCTTCCTTAACTGTGGAGACCCCTCCACACAGGCACTGTGGCCTCCTTCTGGGGTAGGGACACGCTCTTGGCATGCAGGAGCCGGGGCGAGGGTGGCAGGAGGGGCTTTCTGTAGGAGGATGCTCACCACTTCTCTTTGTTTCTTATTGTCTATCTCGAGGAGCTTGGTCATGTTTTACCCAGAATTTCATATTTACAAATATTGTTTCCTATTTTGACATCCCTAGTAGGTTTTTGACAGATACAAAATTTTTCCTTCTCTAGGATATTGTGCGGACACATCCCATAGCCCAAATCTCACACCCAAAGACACATGGCAGGTTATTCACGGAGCCCCCACACTCACACCAGTCTGAAAGGGCATTCCACAAGGAAGAGAAGGAGCCGGGAGCCCTCGGGCTTGGCCTCATTTTGCTGTCTGCCAGGCTTTCTGGAAAAAGACGAGGTCCCTCTGCAGTGCCCTGAGGCCTGCTTGCCTCTCAGAAATGCTCTGGAGACTAAATAGATTCTAGTCAGTTTCCCTGAAGCAAGCGCTTCATCAATGCTAAGCGGCACGGTATTTTTCCATCTCCCCACCGGTAGAGATGAATAGGGCGCCGGCGCCGCAGGCTGTTCCCTTTAGGTAGACCGCGTGGAGCGCCCGCAAATGGACTTGATAGCGCTCTCCTGGGAACGGAAGCTTCCCGGACTGTGCACTTTTAACCCTGCAGGTTCTCAGCTGTCTGCCGTCAGAAGGAAAGCATTCACACTGCAGCTCCCGGAAGACTGCAGCCAGGACTCTTGGGTTTCCACCACCGACTCCTCTGCTGAGGGCCTGCTCCAAGTTCCGGAGGGGCTGCTACAGGTTTCGGAGGGAAAGCATTTTTATCTCTTGCATGTGGCTTTCTCAAAACCTTTCCCTTGTGAGAACGTAGAGCAATGTTCTTTCCTTCTTGTCTTCTCAGTGGATTATCCAGTTCCCCTCTGTTGCAAAGACATTTGTATTGAGCTAGAAGTGACTTTTGTCTGGTTTACAAGTGCTAAAGAACCCTTATGTTGGGAGACTGAGGCAGGAGAATCACTTGCAACTGGGAGGCGGAGGGTGTAGTGACCGAGATTGTGCCATTGCACTCCAGCTTGGGGAACAAGGAAACACGCGTGTGCATAGGCGTGTACCGTAGCTTTCCTCCCAGGAAGCACAGGAAGGAGACTCAGCGGTGAGCCCCGTAGGTGAAGACGATCCGCCTGCTCACTGCAGTCCACAGACCCTTTGATGTTACTCTATTGTCCGGATCTCTTTTGCCTGTGAGGGAGGCGGACAAGTATTTAGAGATGAGGAAGCAGAGGTTTAGCAAGAGGTGCTCCCGGAGGGCCTTGAACACCCTTCCTAAAGGGGTCCTGGTGTCGATGGTGAGACAAGGGGTCAAGGCTGCGCTCAGCCACTAACGCTGGGAACCTAACTGCTCAGTATGTTCCATAGCTCGGTTCCACACCAGCAATCTGAAAAGCCCTGGACCGCCACTCCCCAAGCAGCTGCTTCCTGGAATGCAAAGAAAGGTTCATAGATTCACAAACTCCCTGCACTGGAAGGGAATGTAGAAGTCACCTCTGGGCCGGGCGCGGTGGCTCACGCCTGTAATCCAGCACTTTGGGAGGCCAAGGCGGGTGGATCACGAGGTCGGGAGATTGAGACCATTCTGGCTAACACGGTGAAACCCCGTCTCTACCAAAAATACAAAAAATTAGCTGGGCCTAGTGGCGGAAGCCTGTAGTCCCAGCTACTCTGGAGGCTGAGGCAGGCGAATGGTGTGAACCCGGGGAGCGGAGCTTGCAGTGAGCCGAGATCGAGTCAGTGCACTCCAGCCTGGGTGACAGAGTGAGACTCCATCTCAAAAGAAAAAGCCACCTCTGGCCTGTCCATATTTCCTGTGCTTTTTGCCTCAACAACATCCACCCAAACACTCCAGCCTGCCAAGAACCTTCTTCACACGTGCCCCTCGGGGCCGGCCCTCTGGAGGTGTGCTCCCACCAGCCCAAGTGAAATAGGACCATCACCTCCTTCATGCTAGACATCTTGCTCCTATTAATGCCCCTTA
>NW_012107853.1:412951-464840 GCF_000951045.1 Mandrillus leucophaeus | reverse complement strand
AATGTCTACGAAAAAAATGTGGGCAACTTACTAGAAGTTTAAAGAGTAAATATATACAAATAAATCTCTGGGAAAGGCTGGCGTGGCGTGTGTGTAGGTCGTCTGAGCACTGGGGCAGAGATGGCTGTCTGGTAGGCTGGAGTGATGAATACAAATAGGCCAGGAAGATGGGCCAAGAGCCTCACGGTGGCTTCACCACAGAAATTCGACTTTTCATTCTGAGGATCTGGCCTCACTGCTTTCCTGACCTCTGTCACCAGCAAGCAGAGGGAGACAGCAGCCTCCCAAAGCCTTCTCCATGAAGGCTTCCAACCCCCAAGTCAGCGGTCACTCCCTCCTCCCCTAACTCTTGCACTCTGGCAGGACTTTGTTGCTACTTCTCAAGTTGCTTTTATCCGTGATCATGGCTTTCTCCTTTACTGGCTTGAAGTCCTAGGAGGAGGGTAGGTACCTCCTCCGAGTCATTGTTGTATGTTCCCAAAAATCCTCACACTCCAGAGCTCCCAAGAGTGACACCTGTCCAAAGAATGAATGAAGGATGACTAAAATTGTGTCTTCCCTTTTCTTTGTCTCACCCAACCTGCTAGTCCGGGATGCCTGTTCCGCTGCAAAGTGTCACCACCCTGACCCAAGAAAGTCTTTTCCAAGAGGTGCCCGCTGGGGTCTCACACGTACTCAAGATCAAGGCATGAGTTGCTCAAGGTGTCAGATCCACAGAGCCCACTGCGCCTTCCATGGGGTGCCAGGACACGCAGGAGGCCTGTACTGTGCTTTCTCTGGCAGAGTGAGCAGGGGAGGTACTTTTCATTCTGCTTCTGGAGAGACACCAAGACCCACATCTGCAGTGGGTTGGGCTGAGGACAAAGCTGAGTGGCCCCTATACTGTGTGCATAACCCACCCCCTCCGCCTCCTCTCTGAAGACCCAGGGTATTACCAGGTTATGATGTTCTGGCTAATGGTCTTCACTGGGGGCTACAATCCCTCCAGCAGCCAGTAGATCCTGGGAGGACCACCCACCACTCCCTTAGTCGTTGCGAGACCTGTCAGATTCCCACAGAGCAGGCGGTTCAAGCTGGGACCTCTGATCAGAGAAGCAACATATGGTGACAGCCCTGCTTCTCACATTCCTCTGTGGAGAGAGGAGATCTGGGCTGGGGGGTTGGCAGGGAGTGAGGCCAGAGAACCATGCTGGGGCCCTTTGGCAAGCTAAAAGCAGGGGCTCAAGAGGGATCCCGAGCTCTACATTGTGGTCAGCACTGGCCTGTGTCTTTCTACGGTTCCATACTTTAGCATTTCACTTTCTTCCAGATCCTCAGTTGCCTCACACGTGTCCTTATAACATCTGAAGTCAAAACAAGTAGGGTCACACGTTCCCAGCTGGTCAGCCTGTGTGCTCACTGAATGCTGGGGGGAAGTGGGCAGGGGCAGGCAGGTAGCAAATTCCCCTTGCACAGATACTCGGCACGCACCTTCGCCCAGGCTCTGGAAGTGGTCAGCTTCCGCAAAGAAAGCAGTGCAGTGACCTTGAAGTCAACGCCCTTCAGCCACATGAGATGATGTGACCTGCCCCACTCCTTACCATGCTGCTCAAAGATCCACCCACAGCTGGTGCCATGGGACAGTCTTTTTGGCATGCCCAGGGCCTACGGGACCAACTGCAAACCCCAGACCTCTCCAGAATATCCTAGAACTTCCAAAGAGTGGGTCTCACTGGCCTTTTGGCCAGGGTCCCTGCACTCTTGCTGAGCCTGCAGTGCCTGGGGGACTATTTCATGAGGATTCCATTCAGGGGAAGGAAACGTGCTTTAGAATAAGGGCCCCACACTTCAGGGTGACAGCCTCAGGGAGCTTGGGTAGTAGGAAAAACACTGAATTTGGATCTGCAAATCCGGGCTCAAGGTCCGCCTTTGCCGTGTCTCAGCAGCCTGACCTTGAGTGGTTACATAACCTCTCTGCATATTCGCTTTCTCATTGGAAAAAAGGACAAATTCTACTTGCCATATACAATGTTGTGTGACTGTGCCCTGTAGCTGCTAAATACTATATAAAATATCATTGCTTGCTATTACTATTATGTGTAGTACTAAAATCAGATATAGCCAGGGATGAGGAAGTTCCAGGGTCAGTTCTAAGTCCTCCACCAACGCTCAGCGGAGGCCACGCCGAGCCTTCCCCGGCTGTAACGTGCAGACAGAGACAGCTGTCTCCAGGGACCCTGGGGCCCGCAGGGGCTGTGGAAATGGAGGTGCTGGGTGTCTGGGATGCTCTTTGGAGATCAGACCGCACAGAAGGCCTGGCCTAGGCTTGGCTACTAGGATGCGGGGCTGTACCTGCCCGCAGGCAAGAGAATCCCAGCAGGGACTCTGCTCTGTAAAACTTCTTGGCCTTGCTTAGGGGGCAGTCACCATAGCGACCTTCACTGTCTGTGTGGCCCTTCCCACAGCACTCTGGTGAATGATATCTTATGAGATCATGTCAGCATGAGAAGGCAGCTGCAGGGGAGGGCGGAGACTGTCCCTGGCCTCCTGGCTCTCGGTCAGGTTAATAATCTTCTCCGGTAAACCCCTTTAAAAAATACAAAACTGTGTTTAATCCTACAAAAAAACCTAAGTGTTTGTTGTGCTGCTCTCCCTGGCTTTCAGGGGAGGACTGCAGCCTCCTCTGAACTACAGTCTCACCCAGGGAAGGACTGCAGCCTGGGGGACGTGGTGCTGCTGGATAAAAGAGATGAGGCCAGTCTGGTGAGGTCCACAGCCACCAGGATCAGGCGCGGTCAGAGGCCTGGGGGCACCAGAAGGAGGAGGGTTGAATGGAGTGGGAGGGTGGGGGCAAGTAGGGGGAATGGGGACAGCAGCTCCCCCACCAAAACCTCTGCTCAACTGAGTGGTCATGTACCCCGGCCCCCAGAGTGGGTCTTCCCTGGCCGCAGAGGGAAAGTCCAGGGCCCAAGCTCTTGGCCTGCCCTGGTGCCTTGGAGCAGAAGTGACATGGGGCACTTTCATGTCCAATTCCTATTCCCCATTGCCCACCTGTGCTGCCCATGCCCACCTGTGCTGCCCATGCCCGCCTGTGCCACCCATGCCTACCTGTGCTGCCCATGCCCGCCTGTGCTGCCCACACCCCAGTCCTGCCTTGTCCTGCCTGGCTCAGTTAGCAGAAGCTATGAGTGCCCATCCCCATGCCCTGCAAATCCTAACAGAGGAGGAAGATCCCATCCTGGCTACTCCCCCACCCCCACAGCTTTGGGACTTAGCTTCTTGTTTTCAAAAGGGCACTGGGGCTAAGGACTGCCAGGTTCTCTGGGGAAAATGATTCTCTGGGAACAACTGTCCAATGCATGTTTCCTGATGCTACTGTGAAGTGAAGTAGGTGGTCTTTCTCTGTGACCCTCTAGAGCTCATCAGTCCCCTCATGCAATTCTTCAATTCCCCCAGCAGGTGTGTCCACCAAGAGACAGATGTGGGATGACCCACTTGGAGCCTGCATCTACTGAGCGACAGTGTCCCCTGACGCAGTAAGATCTGTCTTTGCCAGAGTGTCAGGGGACGGCTTGATCAGCTGGAGGCAGGTGAGGGAGTCTGACCCCATCTAGAAAAAGTCCAATTTCTTTGTGTCTTCCCCCAACCTGACCCGATGCACCTGAAGGAAAAAAGGCCTCAGCAGGGCTGTGAATCAGGCACTTTCCAGGAAGGGTAAGCCTCATTCAGCAGGCTCCTGCATTCCAGTCCAGTGAACATGCCCTTCCTTCTTGTTCAAGAGCCACGAACAATGGCCATAAGGCATCGACAATTCATGCCCTTGCTGGATTCCAGACTCACCCAGCCATGCTTCAATCAAGATCTGGCTTGCTGTCCAGCCCCCTGTAGGGAGAGATTTGCTGATCGTGCCATCTTGTGTATTCTAGCCCCCGGCACAGTCACGCACAGCTAATGAACAAATTCGCATTCTCATCTGGACGTCAGGAGGCTGAACTTCAGTCGGTGGAGATGGGTGTTCCGGCAGATGGCTGTGCTGGAAATTAGGTGTCTGAACTTGCAAGAGCACCTTGGCAAATGGTCTAAGCTACGTCACCTTCTGGGGTCTCTTGGAAGACAGATGACCTTCATGGAGACAGCCAACCATCACCCTTAGCTGTGTCCCCTTGAGATTTAAGTTTGTATAGCTATTTATTTATCTGCTACCACACAGAATACGTATCCCTATGGGGGCAGGAAACACAGCCTTATTCATCAGTGCACAGCAGAATCTACCGGAGAGCCTACTGCATAGGAGAAGGTCAAGAATGTTTACAGAATGGGTGATTAAAAATGAATGAATGACTTCAGCATAAAGATGGCAAGTTAAAGAAATGCTTCTACTTTTGCTCCCATCCAAAAATCCCAGTAAAAACAACAGCTTTTATAAAAAAGGATAAACCCTGAAGGGTGAGGAGAACTGGAGAGGAAACAATAGCAACTTTCTTGAAACCCAGAAAGAAGATGCATTCTACACTTGTGCAAGAAAAACAAAAAAACAAAAAAACAAAAAACAGGAACTAGCGCCATTGCCACTTCAGAATCCCAAAGGGATTAGATGTCCATGACCCTGTCTACCTCTGGAAGTCGGGGGTGAAGGAAGCAGCCAAAAGAAGAGGGGATGGGTTGAGAGTCCATTCAGGGAGCACCCTAGTTAGACCTCCTGTTCCCCTCCCTGACTCTGTCCAGACAAGAGACTTCTCCCAACCCTTCCTGGCAGAAGCCTGGAGATTTGTTCTCTGGAAAGTGGAAAACAAAGGGTCTCTTGACTGAAAAACACACAGAACCGTTAAGGATGGGCTTGTCATACCCCCCAAAGGATGACTAAGTAAACATATCCACACTAGATGTCTAGACTCCCAGCTCTCTCCTCCAACTTGGTCTCAGAGGTTGGTGGTCAGGACTCAACCCTCCAAGCAGGAGATTGAAAGAGCTCTTCCTGAGGATTCTGACTTTCCCCCAAGCAAAATCTGATACCAGGTGTTCCTGTAACAAGCTCAGTCCCTGCCAGTGCACCCTCCAGGGAAGCTGACAGATGTCCAGTTCACAGGCCCAGAGCCTCCTCTTACTTAGTTATCAGGCATCTGAGGAAAGACAGAGCGAAAACACAAGCATGAAAAGGCATCTTGGAGGAAACAGAGTCTGTCCAGGGAGAAGAATGCTTCAAATAAAGAGGATGCTCCAAAAATCCTTCAGGGAATGGAAAAAAGGGGAGCCCTTGGAAATTAAAATATGATAGAAAAATAAAAATCTCAATGGAAGGGTTGAAAGAAAAAAGTTGAGGAGATCTACTAGGACATACTGCAAAAATACAAAGAGATGAAAGTAGAGAAAAAAGATGAGGAAATGAGAGGTTTCTGAGATCTGACATCTAAGTGAGAGGAATTCCAGAAGGAGAGAATAGAGAAAATAGGAAGGAGGAAATCATCAAAGAACCATTGCAAGAAACTCACCCAGAAGGGAAGGCAATGATTAAAAGGGCTACCCAGTGTTCCGTACAGTGAAGGAAAACAGTCCCACACCAAGGCACATCATTGTGAAACTTCACACCACTACTCACTAAGAGAAGATCCGGCTAGTTTCCAGAAAGGAAAAAGAGGACCCGCAAAAGGATCAGGAATGAAACTTGCTTCGGGCTTCTAACAATATAATTGAAATGTGGAAGAAGAAGAAATTCCTCTAACATTCTGAAGAAAAACAATTTCCCATTTAGAATTCTACACATGCCCAAGCTGCCAACAGAATAGAATAGAGATCCTCTCAGATATGCAGAGTCTCAAAATTGTACCTTGCACACTCTCTTTCCTAGGAAGCAATGGTAGGACGTGTTCTTCCTAAAAAGTAAGAGAGTAAACCAAGAAAGAAACACGCATGGCATTCAGGAAACAGGGGATGCAATATGGGAGTGAGGCAAAGGAAACAGAGATGCCAGGAAGTCAGCTGTGTGCTAGGCAGAGAGGGCAACCAGGCCAGACCAAAGGGAGCAGAAGGCCCCAGGGAGATTTCTCCAGATGCAATCAGTAGGACTTCTGGTGCATCTGGACATCTTGAGAGGAGATTGAAATTGTAGGTGGAAATTTTTGCATTGAAATTGGTGATAAGGGCAGGCGTGATGGCTCACACCTGTAATCTCAGCACTTTTGGAAGCTAAGGCAGGAAAATCACTTGAGGTCGGGAGTTCGAGACCAGTCTGGCCAACACGGGGAAACCCTGTCTCTATCCAAAATACAAAAATTAACCGGGCGTGGTGGCACGTAACGCACACTTGTAATCTCAGCTCTTCAGGAGGCTGAGACAGGAGAATTGCTTGAACCCAGGAGGCAGAGGTTGCAGTGAACCAAGATCACACCATCGCACTCCAGCCTGGATGACAGAGCGAGACTCTATCTCAAAAAAAAAGAAAAAAGAAATTGGCGATGAGAACAAGGACAACTACACAAACCAAACCAAGACAATGAATTAGTACCTCCAGAGAAGACAAAACGTTGTGCAGGAAAGACAACACGATCTGGTTTGCTGCATGGATCAGTTATATACAAATAGAACTTTATGGACATAAAAATATTAAAACTGAGTATTCATCCAACCAAAATTGTGGCACAGCTCCCTTGCTGGATGAGAAGTGGGAAGTATGTGAGCATGTGGTGGCGACAGGGGAGGAAAGGGAGCCACGTTTCCATCTTCAGCGGTGGAAAGTTCATAGGTCGTCTCTGAAGATGGAAGCATGTAGAAGTATTACTAGAAGGGTGTCATTTAGAGACAAAAATCAAGGGGGAAAAAACAGCCAAAAGAAATGAAAGTGGTGACCTCTGGAGATTGGAAGATGGTCAAAGAGGAAAACCCAACTGCTTTTGTTTCAAATTATTTAGAAGAATGTGATGTTTCAAATATAGTACTTTTTTTTTTTTTTTTAGACGGAGTCTCGCTCTGTCACCCAAGCTGGAGTGCAGTGGCGCGATCTCGGCTTACTACAACCTCCT
Organism: Mandrillus leucophaeus; assembly: GCF_000951045.1. Lineage (NCBI taxonomy): Eukaryota > Metazoa > Chordata > Mammalia > Primates > Cercopithecidae > Mandrillus > Mandrillus leucophaeus. The sequence continues at coordinate 457,845 of NW_012107853.1, read as the reverse complement.
TCTCCCCGGTTCAAGGGATTCTCCTGCCTCAGCCTCCCGAGTAGCTGGGACTACAGGCATGTGCCACTACGCCTAGCTAATTTTTGTATTTTTAGTAGAGACGGGGTTGATTGGCCAGGATGGTCTCGATCTCTTGACCTCGTGTTCTGCCCGCCTCGGCCTCCCAAAGTTCTGGGATTACAGGCGTGAGCCACCGCGCCTGGCCAATATATTACTGTAATAAAACAAAAACTAAAAATCAAAATAAGTAAATACATGTGTTCTACCTAGTGTGAAATCTCTTTCAACCACTAGATGGTGCTGTTGTCCCCCTTGTGGAAACCGCACCCGGGCAGGGCAGGTGCTGGTCAGCACGTCTGTGGAGTTTTCCACGAAACAGAATTAAGTAAGCTTGTTATGAAAAAATTTAGGAAGGAATTAACGTTGTTCATTTTCTTTCCTTGCTAAATAGGATCCCACTTCACTGAATAGGAAGAAAAACATCATTTGCCCCTAGTGGTGCAATAACTGGAAGCTCAGTGCTAGGCACGAAGCTGAGTCCTGGGGCTAAGTGCTGTGCCCTCTAGAAACAGATGTTAACTCGATACATTCAACGGTGTGGCCAGCTGTGGCAAATGCCTGTCTCAGGCACCTGGGCCTGGACTCACGAGTGAGAGGAAATTCAGGAACGGGAAGCTTGTTTCAGGGAAGCTGAAGCTACCTTTGGTGCTCCCTGTGGTCAGAATTGAATGACATTCAAGGAAAAGTGAATTTGGGATTATTCAGTGACAAGTGGGAAGCTTATGCACTGGGAGAAGCCAAGGCATCAGCATGAATATCAGGCCACTTTCCCCGAAAGCATGTCTGCTTCGAGTTTTGAGATGAATAGGAGGCCTCTTTAACACGTTCTGCAAAGTCACTAATGGCAACTTGATGACCTGGTCAATGATTAGGGTTTTTTTTCCCCCCATTGGCCCTATTTTCCATGACTTTTCTGGATCTGTGGTTACCTATTTCGGACCTCTGCTCTGTTGCACACAGGCTTCATGAGATAAATACTATGAAAGAAATATTCTATTAATGAGGGATTCTGGCACACTGGCCACTCAGTTTTCTTGCCACTCTTCCTTTCCAGATCATTCTGCCACTGCAGCCTGGCTGACCCCCCGTCATCCTGATCACTCCTCTATCTCCCGTTCTGTATCCTCCTCCCTCTGTCCCAGATCTGAGCATGGTTCCCAGCTCTTGACTCTTCTCCTTCTGTCTCCACCCTCCTCCAGATATCTAAATTATTTCTCAGAGTTTCAGTCTTCTCCCCTCTGTGGATGACACTCCAAAATCTCCACCCCATCCCTGACTCCCTCCTCATCTCCAGACATCCATTCCTGCCTCTTTTCAGACAACTCCACTTAGGCAATTCACCAACCTTCAGTTAGACATGCATGCAGCATGTCTAGAATCAAACTCAGCAGCTCTCCCGTCCCAGCCACCTACTCCTGCTAGTTTTCTCATTCCCAACATCAGGCATGCACGCATTCAATAAACATTTACTCGGGTTTTAAAAAACAAGGTTTACACCCTTAACGAACTCGTAGATTGCAGGTAGAGGAGAGAGACAGGTCACAGAACCCCCAACACATGTGATCAGAGCTCTATCAGAAGGAAGCAGAGGGGTCAAGGTGTCCACAGAGGAGGGGATCTCAGTGCCCCTGGAGATTCAGGGGAGCTTAGCCCAGCTCAACTCCACGCCATCCAGTTTCATTCCTCTTTCGCTTTGGGCTCCTATTGACCCTTTCTCAGCTACATCTTCTGCTTCATGCTTTTCCAAGCCCCAGTGTGCATAAGAGTCACTTGGAGATCTTGTTAAAAGGCGAATTCTCTTTGAGCAGGTGGAGGGTGGAGCCTGAGGTTCTACATTTCATACATGATCCCAGGGAGTGGCACTGTTGCCGCCAGACTGTGCAACCCACTACACATCCCAAGGTTCTTCCTTCTTTTGCCTTGTTGCAGCCTTATCACCTCAGGCCAGCGCCAGGGCCCAGCCCACGAACACTCTCCCTGCCTCTAATCCTAGACTGTGCAGTACAGTAGCCACCAGCCATAGTGCCTACTTAAATGCAAATTAATTAAAACTTAAAATTCCCTTTCTATTTACAGTAGCCACATTTCACATACACAATGGCCACAATGCCACATTATACAGAAAAGATATCAAGCATTTTCTTCATTGCAAAACTTCCGTTGGCTGGCACTGCACAATAATCTCAGCTCCACCTAAACTAACCACAAACTGACTACCAGTCTCACCACACTGTCAGCTCCTTGAAGGCAAGTTCTGTATTTGTCTTGTCATCTTTCTCTAATTGCAGAACCTAGCCCATATCCTTTCTTTCATTTGGCAAATATTTATTGATCATCTCCTATGTAGCAGATGCGGTGCTTAGCACTGGGAGTAGGTGGCACCCCAAGGTGAACAAGACAAACGTGGTCCCTGTAATTGCAGAGGTCACAAAACAGGTGCTCCATAAGTCTTCACTGAAATGAAAAAATGAATGAATCATACACAGACCACCCCCAGGGAAATCTTCACACTGATTTTCATCATTCTCCCTAACTCAGAAATGTTTAATACTTGCTTTCAATATGCAGAAGAAAATCCAGATGCCACAGCCTGGGGTACGAGGCCCTTCTGAGAGGCAGAGATGCGGGGTTAGCGTCTTCGTTTGTTAGGGCTGCCATGACAAAACACCACCGACTGGGTGGCTCAAACAGAAATTGATTTCCCACAGCCCTGGAAATTAGGAGTCCAAGGTCAAGGTTGTCAACAAAGTTGATTTCTCCTGAGGCCTATCTGCTTCGCTTGGAGACAGCTGCCTTCTCCTAGTGTCCTCAAGGTCATTCCTCTTCTTATAAGGACACCAGTCAGATTGGATTAGGACTCACCCTAATGGTCTCAGTTTAATTAATTCTTTTTTTAAATTTTTTTTAATTTGAGATGGACTCTCACTCTGTTGCCCAGGCTGGAGTGCAGTGGCACGATCTCGGCTCACTGCAACCTCCACCTCCCAGGTTCAAGAGATTCTCCTTCCTCAGACTCCTGAGTAGCTGGGACTACAAGTACGCACCACCACACCCGGCTAATTTTTGTATTTTTAGTAGAGACGGGGTTTCCCCATGTTGGCCAGGCTGATCTCAAACTCCTGATCTCAGGTGATCCACCTGCCTTGGCCTCCCAAAGTATGAGATTACAGGCGTGAGCCACCTCACCAGTCCCCTTAGTTTAATTTAATCACCCCTTTAAAGGCCCTGTCTCCAAATACAGTCACATTCAGAAGCACTCGGAATCAGGCCTTCACCATCTGAATTCGGGAGAGACAAAGCTCATCTCATAACAATTAGAAACATGATCTTGGAAACTAACAAAACTGGGTTCTGAGAGCAGCTCTGAAATTCCTGCCAGTGCGAGGGGACTTGACTTGTCTGAGCCTGTTTCCTCCCCTGAGAAAGGTGCTAAAGCTACCTCCCTCCCGAGGCTGTCAAGAAAATTACAAGCAATTACTTACATGAAGCACTGAGCAGGGCTCAGCACCTAGTAGGCACTGCGTTAATTACAGCCACTGGCATCACCACTTTACTGCTCTGATCCCCCAGCAGCAACCCTTCCCTTTCCTGTGGTCCCTGAGCACCCTGAGCCTTCCCTTCTCAAGCCCTGATTCCCAGCCCAGCTCCGTGACTCCTCTCCCTCTCATCACATTCAAACCTTAGTCTTCCTTTCCTAATTCCTTCAGGCTTTCCTTCTCTGGGTAGCCTTTTGGTCAGAAGTCAGTCCTAGCTTCTCTTCTCCGAGCTGTGTTAGCATTCCTGTCAATTCCACACCAGCTCCCAATTAACACCTAGGAATTAAAATCCCACGTTAATTTGTAGGCTAACTCCTCCCTACTCACAGATATGCCACCTTCCCCATTAGATGTGAGACATTTGAGATCAAAGCCACCATTACACCTTTTATTCTCTCTCATAGCACCTATCAAAGTGTCTCAAACATAGTAGGCCTTTATCAACCAAGAGTTTGTGGACATAAAAATACTTACATACAGTTAATATTCACTAACTGAGGATGTGCAGGTGTAGGTGTAGGGGTGTGTGTGTGTGTGTGTGTGTGTGTGTGTGTGTGTCCATTTAGCATTTTAAAAGCTATGGGAAAGAGAAACACCAAACTCAGGTGGCTGGTCCTCTCCTGAGGGAAGAGGAGGTGATCCCATGTGGATCTGGCAGTGTTGGCCATGCCTGGTTTTGTTTTTTAAAACTGGGTGGCAGTATTATGTTAAATACGTTTATTTATTTAGTTCATTTATTTAGTTATTTAACTAATAAATAAACATATTTAACATAATACTGCCACCCAGTTTAAAAATATGCAAAATGATATGTCCTTACTTGATAAATATCTGTAAGTAAATAAGATACCTTATTTAACATAATACTGCCACCCAGTTTTTAAAATATGCAAAATAATACATCCTTACTTATAAAAAAATATGCAAAATATTATGTCCTTACTTGATTGATATCTGCTGTTTACAGATGAGCTTATTAACGTACACGAAGAATGTATGAAGAATTCTTCTGACATGAGAGAAAATGCTTAAAATATTTGTTTTAGAAGCTATTTAGTTGGGATTTCAGAGTATAACTCAACAAACTCCTTTAATTAATATTTTATCTAACAGGAAATATTTATGAGACATTACCAGCCTCATAAATGCAAATAGAATTTCTATAAATAGGAGAAAAAATAATTTTCTGCAAGTCTCATATTCTAAAGAGAACATCTTTCATTGTGAACCCATCTCCCGCTCGATGAAAGAAGGTAAGAGAAGCAGATAAAGGGAACAGAAGAGGTGGGGCTGTACTCTAATTAACAGCGATAATACATACACATTTTCTGTTGCTTTCAAGCGCCGCCTCATCAATTTTCAGACAATGAAAGACACACTTAGCACCTTGCACGGCTCCCTGAGTAGTTCTTTTATTGCATTTCTATCCTCAAATGTTGTCCGTGCTCTTTGAGAGGCTTGGGCATGGAGAAGCTAAAGCTCCCCTAAGTTTGCAACAATCAGTCAGGACTAGAATCCCCAAATTTCTCATTTTTCAGTTCTCAGGTGAGACCTGGACACAAATTTTTCTATCTCCTGATCCAAGGTCCCATCCCTGAGAGAATCTTTGCAAAGCAGTATTTCCCAGAGTACCCTATATTTTGCTTTAAAGTCAGTCCAGCTCCCCCTACCCCCACCCCATAATGGCAGAAGGACTATCATGGTCTTTATACCTGATCCAAAAGCAACTGCTGCCCCAGGACAGAGGCCTCCTCAGGGCTCAGCAGAAGATTATAGTGTGTGTTATCTGGACCTGAGAACTGCACAGCCAAAGCCTCTCCCAAGAACTAGGCAATTAGGGAATTAAGAACTTTCTCCTCAATAGTGTTAAGCCCTGAGATCAAGCAATGTACGGTGCAGTGCGTGAGCACCTAGGCAAGCTGAATCCCCTAAGTGGACACAGAGCTTTCCTGTTAGTCAGGGCCTGTTGCAGCCACATTTAGTTATCACCCCCTCTACAGAGAGAAGAGGGGCATCCAGGAGGCCCACTCTGGCTGGACAGCTCTGTGTTGTGTCCCAGGGGAGGGTGCCTGGGCAATGGGCTGTGTGCACACTGGTCTCCAAGGCAAGAGGACCCCCAGGCCACTATTAGAGACTAAGTTTCCCTGTCAATGTGCTTACAGGAGAGGATGGACTTGGTGCCCTCCAGTATTAGTGACACGCATTTTTCTTATTGCAATGTAATAAACCAGTTTTCTGGTCGTAGACATCATTCACTTAGCACTTGTGCTAGGTGCTGGGGACATCCCACGTTTGACCAAGCTGTGTCTGCCCCTGAGAGAGGGGGCTGGCATGGGGGTGTTGACCCCAAAAGGCTGGGTAACAGAGAGGGTCAGAAGGAACATTACAGGGTGAGAAGGGCCACCCTGAACAGACCTGTCCTCAGAGGCACCTGCCGGCCCTCCCCAGACAGCAGCCCTCCCTTTTAGCCTGCCCTGGCAGCTGCCTTTCCTACGGCTTCCACGAATTGAAGAATACACTCTGGTCATCATCTGTCCTCAAGGCAGGGAGGGATCCACAAGCGAGAGCCGAGGTGGCGCGGAGGACGCCGACTCTGCCCACGCCTGGGCAAGGTTGAGCTCCGTTCCCTCCGGGCCGCTCCGGCCTCCTGTCCGTGCAGGGCGCGTTTCCAGCCACCTCCGCACGCCAGGGAGAGATCTTCCGGGATGAGCAGCGAGCCCGGGGACAGCTGGCCTGGGTTCTGTCCCTGGACCTACTCCACCTGCAGCTGGCGGATCAGGCCCCCAGACCCTCACTCCACTGCGGGAGCCAGAGCCGTCGCGCGGGGGATGTAGTGCCCAGACTGTGGCTCCCCCGCCTTCCCAAAGGAATTCCCCCATCTGCTCCATCCCTCTCGGGAAACAGCGAAATGCTGCCAACCGCCAGCTTAGCGCACCGCAGAGCCACTGAGCAGCCCCGCCGAGGCTCCGAGCCAAGATTTCTGCCCTAATAGTTTCTCCCTTCTTTCTGTCTGCTCCACCGCACCCACTAAATACGGGGCTCACACATGGACACGCGTGCACACGCGGCGCTCACACACAGGCATGGGGCGCTCACGCGCGCGCGCGGAGGTCTCCGTCCCCGGCACCCTGCAGCAGGGGTGCAGCCGGGTGCAGGGGGAGCCGGGGGAGGGCGCAGGGGTCCGCGGGGACGCGAGGGCTGGATGCCTGCCGGGCTCTCTCTCCGCCTTCCTCTTCCCTCCCAGTCCTACCAGGCTGACGGCGTCCCCGATCACATGGAGCCCCCGCCCCACCCCAGCCCGTCCCCCGCCGCCAATGCCGGTGGCCCTTGCAGTCGCGTTACTACCCAGAGATTCATCTGTACCAGGGACAGAGGGAGAGAGGAGAGGGAGGAGGGGACACACACACACACACACAGAGAGAGAGAGAGAGAGAGAGGAGAGAGAGAGAGAGAGAGAGATTGCCTCCAGCAGCTGCTCTCGCTAGAGAAAGGGAGTGACCCAAGGGACCGCGAGTGAAGGGACAGGATGGCTTAAGTACCTCTGCCCACAGGACCCCACGACAGGGAGAGGTTCCAGCTACAGCTCCTCCGTGGGGTCATGGCAGGGGCTGGGGAGTCCCCTCAAAAGCCCTGAGCACCCCTGCACTGCCGCTAAGGGACACCCCAGAAGTTAGCATCAGTGGGACTCCGAAGCTCTGATCTCAACAAGTAAGTTGTCTTCTTTTCCTCCTCCATTTCTCCCCTAGCTCGCGGGTTCTGGAGGGCAGGACGACACCCTCAGGTGTCCATCGCTGGGCAGCAGGCTTTCACAGGGAACCTGCTAGATTGGTAGCCAGGAGGGATAAGGAAAAGCTTAGGGCAAGTCCCAAGTTTAGCCAGGAAATTGGAGATCTCCGTGGCTGCAGGCTGCCCTGGGCGTTGGGAGCCCAGCCATAAACACCTTAACTTCTGGCACTAGACCAGGGCTACCTGGGGGTGCCCCAGATCTCCCAGCAGTGGTTTGAGAGGCAACAGTGGCCAGGAGTGGGTGGGGTGGGGAGGACATTATTCACCTGGTAGGACTCTTCCTTCAAGTGGGAGCAGGGAGGGCCAGGGTGGGGGCGGTGCACCCCTCAGCCTTAGATCCCCAGCCTAATCTTGCTTTCTCTTTTAAGTGTGGCCAAATTGGAAACACGGCCTTGTGATTTCTGCCCCTCTCGCTGCCCGAGTCACTTCCTGCGTACCTCCCTATCTCCTTTTAAACAGCTTTCAAAGGGTTCAGAAAGGCCAGGGGTCAAGGCTGTGAGGACAGGAGGATAGGGAACAGGGAAGGGTGGCCTTGTCATTGCTCCCCTTCTCTTTAAGTCAGTGCTTTTCCCTGCAGAGCTGTTGGCCCCTGGTTTTATCTGCGCCTTCCCTCAAGCAGGGCTCTCCTGCCCCGGGGGCTGTGGAGGTCCTCAGGTCCAGCCCCCAAAGTTCTAGGGCCTACCCCGAACATCAGGGTGAGCAAGGCCAGCCCAGAACCTGTTCCAGGAGCCTTTTCAAACACCAGAAGATCAACAGGAACATTCCGAGCATTTTACTCTGCTTCAATCCTTTTAATAAGCTGAGATTATCATCCTCATTCTCCAGGTGAAAAATAGCAGCCCAGAGAGGCTGTGCAACTTGCCTCAGGTGCACAGCTCATAAAGGGAGATTCTCTCCTAGATATGACTCGAAAACATACCTTGTTTTCATAAGCCATGCTTTATCGGGCTTTCTGGTTCCCAAAGCACTTGTCCATGTGAGGAAAAGTCTAATATTTATGAAACCAAGGTGCTGAGCTAGATACGTTTACATGAGTTCATCCTGACACCAGTCCTGTGGGGCAGAGCTTATTTCTTCTGTTTTACAGATGAGAGTAAGGGTAACAGGATTCCGAGCACTAAGTGGCAGCAGCACTGTTATCTCCAAAACTCTTGTCCTCTGGCTTTACATCCAGGGTCTTTCCACTAACAAAAGCTAATTGTGAAAGCTGCTCTGGTCTTCCCATGTCCCTGCTTTTCCTCAAAGCCAGGTGTAAATCGCATCATCTGGCTGAATGAGGCCCTCAGGCTTCCTGGAATCTGAGGAATGAACAGGGCAGAGCGAATGATGTGGGAGTTAGAGGCCCATGGTTGGACTCTGGCATAAAGAGCTTGGTCCGCTTGGCTGGCATTTTAAACTATGGAGCCCACCTGAGATGGCACCATTCTGCCTAGAGGCATGAGGCCTTTAATGGGAGGCCCAGGGAACAGGGTATGTGTTTCTTGGAAGAGCAGCAGCAGGGCCACCATTGAAAGAGAGGAAACAGCACATAGAGAACTTGCTGGCTCAGGAGGCTGAGGTGAGAGGATTACTTGAGCCCAAGAGTTCAAGACCAACTGGGGCAACATAGCAAGACCCCATCTCAAAAAGAAAAAGAGAAAGAAAGGATGGAGAATTTGCCTATACATTCCACAAAGCACAAGGATTGTCCCCAGAACAATGTTCTAGACCCAGCTCTCCAACAGAAAGGGAACCAGCCACTCAGGGGTAGCTGTTTTCTGGCCTCTCCAAAAGCTGCTAGAAACCACTGGCATTACTCACACGCAGCATTTGGATTGAAGTAGTCTGCCTGCATTCAGCAGAAAATGAACGTGCTCCATCCAGGGAGCAGTCCAGCTAGAGGAGGAGCCAAGGGTGAGGGGGTCAAAGAGAACCTGGGCCACATTCACTCTGCCCGGGGCTGTCCCCCAAGCTTAGCTGTCTTCTCTGGGATGAAGTTAGCTCTTAGTGGGATTCCCCACCACGGCTTCTCCGGAGTCAGCTGGCATGTCCTGAGCAGTGCAGGGCTCGTTGTCTGTGGCTCCAGCAGACACATGTGTGGGGCTCTGTCACAGCATTCCTCAGCCCCGCTGTCCCTGGTGCCAAGCTAGATCCCTTTGGCGCTTTCTGCAAGCACCAGACTGGGTTTCTTGTCCAGGAATCTGGGAGACTCTGAAGCCTGCTCTAGTCATCTGTGATGAAGTAAACCCCCACGGAGGGAAGAAACGACTAGAATGCCCAGTCTCTGGTTCCCATTTGCCCTTCAAATCACCTGCTTCTTCCTGCCTGCTGTGGGCGAAGCCACAAACGTGTGTGCTGTGCTTTCACGTACTTGAAAACTGCATCCACTTCTGCAGTGTTGTTTTTGTTTTTCTGGTTCAACCACCGTTCGTTTGATCACCTATCATGTGCCAGAAATCATTAATTTTTGAAAACCTTGGAATGTGATCGTTGGGGCAGGGTTATGCTTTTTGTTTAGGAGAATATTAGCAAACTTGCATTTTCTGAGCCAATACTGATTGACCATTTAGGCTGGAGGTGGAAGGATGGTGGAGAGAAGGCAGGGGTCAGGGACTCCATAGGTAGCTCAAAGGGGCTATTTTTGGATGAAAATGTTCACTGTGTGTGAGCTATAGACAGGTCACTGAGGGCTGGCAGTGTGTTCCAAGAGCGGATCCGTCATCAGATAACTGTTAAGATAGTTGTCAGACATGGAGAAATCTTTCTGGTTTTTTTTTTTCTAAAGAAAAAACAAGAAGAATGGGAGTTCCAGTTCAGAGGAATGTAGTGAGCTATTTGAATAAGAATACCTGAGTGTATCTTTCAAAAAGACTTGTGGAGTGGCTTTCTCTGGAATTGTTTTAAAACAGAGTGGACAGCTTCCCCTTCTGACGTTCTGCCAGCCAGGGCTGGCATAAGCGGCTGCCTCTGAAGGCCCTGCCTGGGCAGCAGCAGCTTATCTAACTCCTCCTACCTTGACATTCTGATAAGGGAGCTATTCTAGTCAGCAGGGCCCAGGATGGCGGGAACCATTGCCAAGAGCCGTGCTAAGTTAAATGGTAGAGCCAAAGCTTTAACATGTGACCCTGGAGATCCTGGCTAGTGCTTAAACTGTTAACATCCATTATCGTTCCAGACCAGAGCAAGCTGAGGGCAAAGGTCATGGATCATCTGACCAGCTGGCAGGTGGCAATGGCACTTCCTGGTCACCAGGGATCAATCAATAGGATGGCCAGAGAGTTTGGGGGCAGGAAAGGGTGAGGGTTGGGGAGAAATGGAGGGGTTGGGGAGGGAAGGAGAGAGCAAACTCAGAGTCTTATTCTCCTCCCCTCTGACTTGGTGGTCCGGGACTGGGTGTGCTGCCCACACTATACCTTCTCTCAGGTTTCAGGCACCCCACTTTACAATCAGGGAGGTCCAATGCTATCATCTTACGTTATTTCCTGCTGCTCAGAAAGGAAAATGGGAGTGGGGCGCAGTGCAAGAACCAACAGGACCTCAGATGCTTCCTGGAACCAAACCTGTATCTCCCCCTTAGAGTGTGCCCCCCACTCCCCCAACCCCAGGGAGGAGGGCACTGCTGAGGACTTGGTGCCTAGAGCCCGGGGCAGTGGGAGGTGCTGCTTCTGCCCCAGCAAGGGGGATTGTCCAGCAGTGCCAGCAGAAGCCATGGGTGCCAGGCCCCAGGAACCGGCCCACTGGATGTCACAGTGTGAAAGCTTCCCCTGCCAAGTCAGGCTGCTTTGTGAAGTGTCCTTCTCCAGATGAACTCCCTCAAAACATGAGTGGGGAGCTCCTATTACAGGCCAGACCTTGTGCAGGCACCTGAGTTAGACGGGGGAGGGGCGCGGATCTTACACACCAGGCCTGCCGCCCGCCCGAGGAGCTCTCAGACCACTGCCTGGGGGCGGCAGAGCTGCCCGGAGAGACTCCAGCATTGGTGCTGCGTGCCCTTACGGAGAGGCACAGGAGCCGCAGGGGTGAAGGCGGGCTGCCCTGGGGGAGCAGGGAAGGCTTCTAAGGGGGCTTGAGAAACAGGTTTGCTGGTGAAAGGGTAGAAGGGGCCCAGGGAGTGGTTTGGAGAGGAGAGAGCCAAGGCTAGACACAGGGCAGTAGGGAGGGAGGCCTGGGCCTGCGGCTGCCCCCAGCCCCGACCACCTCTCCTGCGTCTCTTTCAATGTCCCCTGACTCCTCCTAAATACTCATGCTCCGTCACATTTTATTTCCTTTCTCTTCCTCTCCCTCTCTCTCTTTCTCAGTTTGGTTCTTTTTTCCCCTCCATTTTTGTCTTTTTTTCACTCATTCTCTCTTTTTTTTTTTTTTTTTTTGAGACGGAGTCTCGCTCTGTCCCCCTGGCTGGAGTGCAGTGGCACAATCTTGGCTCACTGCAAGCTCCGCCTCCCGGGTTCACGCCATTCTCCTGCCTCAGCCTCCCGAGTAGCTGAGATTACAGGCGCCCGCCACCTCGCCCGGCTAATTTTTTGTATTTTCAGTAGAGACGGGATTTCACCGTGTGAGTCAGGATGGTCTCGATTTCCTGACCTTGTGATCCGCCCGCCTTGGCCTCCCAGAGTGCTGCGATTACAGGCGTGAGCCACCGCGCCCGGCCTTACTCATTCTCTTGATCATGGATGCCGTTTAGTGCATTTATGCTTCTTTAACTCCATCTCTTTACTGCAGTCATTCCTTATTTTTCCACTAAACGCTTTGATTTTGAGATCATTATACATTCACATGCAGTTTCAGAAATAATGAACAGAGATCTGCCACTCCCTTCATCCAGTTTCTCTCAGTGGTAATATTTTGCAAAACTGTAGTACACCATCAAAACGAACACATAACTGATAAGAAAACAACATTTGTCACCAGGAGTATCTCTTCTGTGGCCCTTTTATAGCCACGCCCACTTCCATCCCACCCCGCCCTCTCCTTAACCTCTGGCAATCATTTGTCTGTATTTGTCATCTCAAGAATGTTACGGAAGTAGAATTATACAGTATGTAATCTTTTGGGATTGGCCTTTTTCACGCAACAAAATTCTCTGGAGATTCATTCAGGGGTGTGCCTGTGTGCTTGTTGGGGCTGGGGGTGAGGGGTGTGTGTGTGTGTGTGTGTGTGTGTGTGTGGTTTTTTTATTGCTGAGTAGTGGGAATGTACCATAGTAGGAGGGTACCATTGCTTGTTTAACCATTCACTTACTGAACGACATCTGGGATGTTTCCACTTTGGGGCAATTATGAATAAAGTTGCTATGAACATTTGTGTACTGGTTCTTGTGTGAACACAGGTACATAGGTTTTCATGTCTCTGGGATAAATGCCCAGAAGTGTAATTGATGGGTCATCTGGTAGTTGTATGTTTAGTTTTGTTTTTCCCAAAGAACTCTCAAGCTGTTTTCCATTGTGACTATGCCATTTTACACTACCACCAACAATGTATCAGTGATCCAGGTTCTCTGCATTTTTGCCAATATTTGTTATTGTCACTATTTCCTATTTTAGCCATTCTAGTCCTATCTTGTTGGGGTTTTATTTTGCATTTCCCTGATTACTAATGCCGTTGACCATCTTTTTTTTTTTTTTTTTTTAGACAGAGCCTTGTTCTGTCGCCCAGGCTGGAGTGCAGTGGTGTGATCTCAGCTCACTGCAACCTCTGCCTCCTGAGTTCAAGTGCTTCTCTGGCCTCAGCCTCCCAAGTAACTGGGACTACAGGTGCGTGCCACCATGCCTGGCTAATTTTTGTATTTTTAGTAGAGACGAGGTTTCACCATGTTTGTCAGGCTGGTCTCAAACTCCTGACTTCCGGTGATCTGCTCACCTCAGCCTCCCAAAATGCTGGGGTTACAAGCGTGAGCCACCATGCCTGGTCTGTTGACCATCTTTTTATGTGCTTATTTGCCCTCCAGATATCCTCTCACGTCTTTTGCCCATTTTCTAATTTGATTGGCTTTTGTTGTTGTTTCTGTTGAGTTTTGAGAATTTTTAAGTATATATTTTAGATACCAGTCCTTTGTCAGCCAGATATGTAATTTACAAATGTTTTCTCCTACTTTGTAATTTTGCCTTTCCATCTTAACAGTCTTTAAGAGCAAGTGTTTTTAATTTGATGGAAGTTTAATTGACCAGTTTTTCTTCTTATGGATTGTGCTTTTGTTGTCAAGTCTAAGAACTCTTTGCCTGCCCTAGATCTTGAAGAGTGTCTCCCATGTTTTTCCCTAGAAAGTTTTATTGTTTTATATTTAAGTTCATGATGCATTTTGAATTAACTTTGGTATAAAGTCTGAGACTTAGGTCAAGGTTCTTTTTTTTGCCTAAAAATGTGCAATTGCTCTGGCACCATTTGTTGCAAAGACTGTTTCCTCCACTGAATTCCTTTTGCACTTTTGTCAAAAATAAGTTGGGCATATTTGCAAAGGTCTATTTCTGGGTTCTCTGTTCTGTTCCATCAATCTATGTGTCTATCCTTCTGCCAATACCACATAGTCTGGATCACTGCAGTTATGTAATGAGTCTTGAACTTGTATAGACTGATTCCTTCCACTTTATTCTTTTCCAAAATTGTTTTATCTATTCTAGTAGCTTTACCTTTTCACATAAGTTTAGAATAATTTTATCTATATCTGTAAAAAATCTTGTGATATTTTGATAGAAATTGCATTGAATCTGTATACGAATTCAGACAGAATCAACATTTTTACTATATTGAGTCTTCCAATCCATGAATACAGTATGTTTCTCCATTTATTTGCTATTCTTCAGTTTCTCTCTTTGGCATTTTGTAATTGTCACTAATCGTGTGACCTTGGACATTAGTCTTTCAGACCTTCAGTTCTCTTTCTGTAAAACGTGTCTGGTAATACCTACCTTGAAATGCCATGGGAAAGTCAAATAAGATAGCACATGAGCAGTACCCCATGGCAAGCACCAAGACGCAGTTCCCTTCAGCTGGGTCTCTCATCTGTTTGTTCTTTCTTCTTCTTCAGCTTTCATTCTGATGCCCACATCCGCTTACACTTCACTTTGTCTTTCCTTATCCTGTGCTTTTTTTTTTATCCTTCTTTCATTCTCAACTCCTTACTCTAATTTTTCTCTCTTCTTTCTTTCTCTTTCTTTCTTTTCTTTTCTTTCTTTTTTTTTTTTTTTTTTTTTTGAGACAGAGTGCCACTCTGTCACCCAGGCTGGAGTACAGTGGTGCAATCTCGGTTCACTGTCAACCTCTGCTGCCTGAGTTCAAGGATTCTCATACCTCAGCATCTCGAATAGCTGAGACTACAGGTGCTCACCACCACGCCCAGATAATTTTTTTGTATTTTTAGTAGAGTTGGGGTTTCACCATGTTGGCCAGGCTCTTCTCAAACTCTTGACCCCAGGTAATCCACGTGCCTCGGCCTCCCAAAATGCTGGGTTACAGGTCTGAGCCACCACTGCCGGCCTTTCCTATTTCTTTCACATTGTTTTTCTCTTATTCTCACCAGACTTTTCTGTTTCATTTCTTCTCCCACGGTATTTGTCTCTCTCCTCTTTCCTGGATCATTTAAGCATTCCATTTTTGTGGAGTTGCTCAGACATCGAGTGTGACTCAAGGGTCACTCAACCTGAGTTCAAATCCAGATCAATCACTTACTAGATTCAGGACAGTTGACTCACCCTCCTGCACCTCAGTTTTCTCATCTATAAAATGGGGAGAACAGTATCTACCTGATACCTTTTCTGAAATGATTAAATGAGTTTATACATGTAAAGCATTTGGAATAAAATTGGGTATATGGTACAGCCCCAGTAGGTAGCTATAATTATTGGGATTTTACCTGTTATGTCCAGTTTCCCTGGCTCTTTCTCACATTTACCTTCCCGCACCATCTGATCCTGTTCACTTGTATATGAATATATTCAAATTCTAATTACCTTGCTTTCAGGCTGTCATCTCTGTGCACTTCTACCTCATATTGCCTAATCATCACTGATAAATTGGCACCAGCCCAGGAAATCTGTCCCTTGGGTTATAGAGAGGAAACAAGTGGTTTTTCATTTTGATTTAATTATTAATCCCTTTTATTATTTAATGTGGAATACATACACTGTGGGGTTACAATGAGGAAAATGGATTATCACTGTGCGGCTCACTTTCAAAGAGATGGTAGGCTTAAAAAGGAAAAGTACCAGACAGACAGAAACAAATGTGGGGAAAAGGCAAAATTAATTAATTTGATTTCCGTGCCCTTTTCATGGCCATGATTTTTCATACATCGTCTGTGGGATCCAGGAGGGTGCATGTGGATTTTGCAAGTAAGCCACAGCTAAGTACTAAAGGGAAGGGGTGTAAGGAGTGGCGAGTGGCCCACAGCGGCTCACCAAGGAGGGCAGAAAACTACTCATCCTAAGCAAATGGGAGGCTGGTAGGTGGGAAGCTCAGTCACAAGCTCACGCGCCTGCTCCATAGGTACAGTGCTCAATCACGGGCTTCATCTGTGATGCTAAGTTACTTGAAAGGCACTCACCTGTCACTAAGCCTTTCAAATCTATATTCCATACCTTGAATCGGGCCTGATATCTGCCCTTTAAAAAACTGCTGAATATATTTAGACTCACTTAGATATGCTGGACAGAGGGATATTTTAAATACCATCAAAATGGTCTTTTTGTCTCTGTATTTTCTCCAAAGAATTGAACTCCTCAAGCAAAATGCCAGATCTGCCTGCTCTCCTTTCAGACTAGAATTCTGCCTCCCTTTAAAAATCCTTACATGAAACACCATTTAATCCTTCTCTCTCTGCCTTTTTGTGTTTATGGTGACCTCTCAGTATTTTGGTTTCTTTAATGACAAAGTAACTGTGGAATCAGTCCACAGCATTTCTAGGGTACGTGTTTCTCTCCAGATATCAGAAAATAATGCATGAGGTTTTATTACTTCCTTAGACTTGTGGTGGGGAATCCTCCAAGGATGGAGTTGGAATAAGCAGCCCATTCTCTCCCGGTTGTCTGGGCTACCCGAGGCTCTGCAGGCCCCAAACTCACTTTCTGTTGCCCCATTTGGCACCAACTGCCCCCCTTTGTTGTGCAGCCAGAAGTCAGGACCGCCTGGCAGACTTATTGCTAAATCTTTCCGTGTTTATATTACACAAAACTCCACAGTAGGTGTTTCTGTGTCTACAATGCCAGAATCCTGGGAACGAGTTAACCCAAATTAGTGTGCCTTCTGGCAAGCCCCACTATCCAACTATAAAAGGGGACTAATGTGATAGGATTCTCATGAGCCAACACCGGAGCTGGAAGAGCCCAACAGAGACGCAAACTGCCATTATTATTCCATAATAATAACTCCACATACAGGAATACCGGGATTATTTGAGACCTTATATCTGCCCTTAACCTATACCAATCCAATCCAGGGAGGCCAAGTACATTACACCAGTATTTGGTAGGATAGGATTTTTCATGATAAAATGGCAGAGATGTCAGGAACATTAGGATTTCCACAAGTAGTATTTCTATGTCTTATATAGGAAAGAGACCCAGGGTGGTAACCTATAGAGTAACATGTAATGTGGAGCACAGGATGTGGCCAGGAGAGTCAGGGTTATGATTCAGAACCAAGATGGCTGGACTCCAATGGGTGTGCAGTAGGAGCGTGGGAAAGCGTGGGCTCTGAAGTCAGGCCGCTGTCAGTTCAAACCCAGGTTCTGCTGCTTGCGACCCATGTGGTCTCCGACAAGTTCCCTCCCTGCTCTGAATCTCAGTCTCCTGATCTGAATAATGGACATAAAACACTTATTCCACAGTGTTGCTGAGCTGATCAAGTGTGTTAACACACGTAAGGCTCCTAGTCCAGACCAGCGCGCACACACACACACACAGACACACACGTGCACACACACACACAGACACACACGTGCACACACACGCACACACACACAGACACACACACACACGGACACACACGCACACACACACTTCAATTCCAGAGCTGTTCTGCAAAGAAAAACCAAAAGGCAGTCCAAGCTGTGCAGGCAATGAATTGACGACGTGTTTAAAGCAAAAGCAAAAAGAGTGCAAAGGCCACGGAGAATGTGGCACAGACAGGAAAGATGCTCCCTAAAGAGCTTGTCCTGGTCAGGGTGTCTCTGAGCAAAATGAGGGACAACTGAGTGACTCTGGGATCAACCTCAGTCCTGCATCCTTGTCAACACCTTAACTTTGTTCTCAACAATAATCCCACCCATGTGGGGAGCTCCCCTTCGAGGGACAGAGGCAGCCCAGAATGGAGGCACAGGATACGCTGAGAAGGGGAGACCTGGGTGCCAGTGACAGCTCCCCAGGGATGGTCGGTGTGAGCAAGGCCGATGCAGCAGAGCCCCTCACCCTCCTGAGATGCCTCCTCTGCCTTCCCAGCAGCTCCCTTCCACGGAGCCCTTAACAGCTTGGCAATCAGAGAACATCGTGTGCACGGACAGCTCCGCGGGGATGAAGTGTCCCATCTGACACAGACTGTTCTGAGATCCGCGCTGTCCCTGCCTGGCTCTGCGTTTCACTGAAAGCCCCTTGCCCTGATTCCGGCCCTCAGTCCCCGCGCACAGCCACCGGAGACTCTAGCCACTCTGGATAATAGAGGTGGCCTTTCTGGGGCATTCTGCTTGGAGAAGAGGTGAAAGAGCTATGCATGCCTGGAGCCCTGGGAGTCCATGACAGCCAGGAGCATCCTGGGCATAAAAATCAGCACCTGCGGCCTCATCCCACTCATCTCGCACAGCTCTGCAGTCCTTTCCATCCTTTCCGGGATGCCCTCACCGCTGATAATCAGCATCCATTACATCGGCGCCAGGAACCAGCTCAGGAGGCCGCCTGATCCCCTCTCCTGTCTCTCCAGCCCTCCTCTGGAAGGACTCAGAGCGCTTGCAGTCAGAAATCTCTCCCCATTGAGACCATTTTTACTGTTGGTGAACTGGAGGACTATTGCCATTGCCCAAGACGCTGTTCTCTGCAGCAGGTTTGCACGGGGTGCCAGTTAGGGAGGAGAGGGCAGCAAGGAACCCCACACTTTAAGGAACAGGGATGTCATAGCAGCCATCTGCATGGTGGAGGGGGCTGGGGAGCACAGGGCTGTTGGCAAGGAGATAGAGCTAGTTGGGACCACGGGAACCAGACTGATGGGCACTGAGGGGGCAGCCCAGGTGGCCCTCTCTGCTATCATGGGCCTTGCAGATTGAGTTCTCTTCCTGCCGGGCCTCCTGCCTTCATTGTCCTGAGGACTGGCAGGTAATGTTTGTGGCAGATCTGTTAGTGCAAACAGGGAGGCGCTGAGAGGAATCTAGTGGCACTACCACAACTCCTACCACCACTCTCAGCCTAACTCACAAAGCAGCCCAACGTATCCATGGGAGGAAAAGGCTTCTCTGACTCCCTAGGCCAGAAATACAAACCGGCAGCTGACAGACTGAATCTGACTCACACAGAGATCTTCCATGGCTTGCTCACTTTTTCAAAAACTGTCGAATTAGTGGTCAACATGGAAAAAGAGAAATTTCATCTTCAAAAGTTTAATTTCTGGCTTTTCTGGAAAAAGCAAAAGGAGGATCTTGCAGTACTGGCTCCACGGCATGGCAAAGCAATAGTAAACTAGAGGCGAGTCGCGGCTGCCGCTTTAGAACTGCATGTGTGTACAGCTCACCACAGTCCCCACCACCCCCTACCATGTCCCCCAAACCCAGGGGAAGTTTTGGTCACATTTATCATGGGTTTGTATATTTGCTTCTCCTAGAATAAACACAATGCAATATTTTAAATGTTTCTCTACATCAAAATATGAAAATGAGGGTCTAAGACATCCCATTTAAATAGAAATAGGAGAAAGCCTACTAACTGCACGGGACCAAGAAGGATGTAGAGTGTGTCTGTGTCGGAAGAACCCAATCCAGCAACTGTGCTTGCTGACCTCACACAGCCACAGAGGCGGGTGTAGGCGGCAGAGCTCAGCACAAGACCCACAGGTTCTGGTTACTATGACACACACATCCTGCCCAGCGGAGAAATTCCAGAGTGAGGAGGCATTACCCTCACTCCTGGCAGAGGCAGACCTGCCTTAGAAGAAGGAGAATCCAGTAAAGGCGTGTTAAGAATGAAATCAGCGGCTGCTAGTCAGGGCTCTTGTTTCTACTGTGGGCGCCATTGTCCAAGCAGACCTTCAGAGAGCGACGGGGCACTCTTGGTGATGCTGCCAGAACAGCAGGTGCTACCTGGGACGCATGGACACCTTATCTCCTTGGAGCAATCAGGGACCTTTGGGGGCAAGTATTGTGGTTAGAAAAAGTCTAACCACAATAAGAGGAGCAGCTGTTAGATGAATAGGGAGCATGCTGGAGGGGAGCAGGAGGGAGAGGGAGAACACAGCCCTGGTTGGCGGGAAGTGACTCGAGCTGTTGGGCAGCCTGTGCACAGCGGGCCACACAGCAGGAAATCATGAATTCCTTCCCTGGTGCAGATCAGGCTGGTGTGGATCTGGCTCCAGCCAGGGCCAGTTTTCTCAGGGCTTGATCCCCCCGGGGGCTCAGAACAACCTGGTCACACCCAGAGGGCTCAGGAGGAACAGCCTCCCCAGCAGCAGTGGCTGCACTCAGAGCCTTTGGAATCAGACAAAACCTAGTCCACAGCTTAGTAACCGTGGCCTGAAGCAAGCTACTAAATCACTCTGCTTCTGTGACCTGTAAAATGAGGCGACTAAACCAGACTTCATAGATCTGTTTGAGGATTAAATGATACAATGCACGAAAAACACTCAGCACAAAGATGGCACATAACAGGGATTCCGTGCCCGAACTTTTGTTACTGTTTGCTCCCCTGTTCTCATGCCCACAAGGCTCTGCCACCTCATCCTGCTCACCGGGCGCCTTCCTCACCAGGGCCTTCCTGACCCTTCCTCATCCGCCCCAGACACGCCAAATTCAGAACTGCACCTTGGCCTCTCTCTCACTATTGCACTGATTTTTTTTTTTTTTTTTTTTTTTTTGCCTGTGTACTCCCCACCAGACCGGGAACTCCTTTTGGACAGGGAATGCATCAAGGGTCCTCAATCTAATTGCCTGTTGGACTCACCTGGGGCCAGATTCTGGGACTAGGCATCAGCACGTTGTCCAGCTCCCAGCTGATGGCAGCGTGTGTCCAGGGCAGAGAGGTCGTGCTACTCAGGTGTGCACTGAGGACCAGCCGCATCAACATCACTGCAGCTCCTTAGCAAAACCGCGGACTCTGGAAACTCCAGACCTAGAGAATCAGAACCTGCATTTTAGCCAGATCCCCAGGAATGGAAAGCACAGGAACGCCAGCGAAGTGTCCCCAGAGCTCGACATAATTCAAACACCCAGTGGGTGTTGAGTGGGGGTTCACTGATTGACTAATTGACTGAATGAGTGAAGCCCTGTGTCAGTTTCCACTGGGACTTCACACCTACTCCCTCATGTGCTATGAAACAAACAGGCTCAAAAAGTAAACCCGTAAAACATTCAGCAATTCAAAAATAGACACAGACCTAGGTTGATAGAACAAATAGCTGCAAAATGGTGAGGTTTTTAAATGAAATACCTGATGGGATTTTAAAGATTTATTACCACCAGGCTCTGCGCCATTAAACCTCTTCTACTACACGTGAAGATAATTTTGGTTTTAAGATTAGTAATTGTGAAAACCTGGGAAACCAGGACTGGCCCCTGCGAGGATCCTGTCCACCTGTGTGCTTTGGGCACAGCCTCCAGGTGGCTGGGGCCGCTGGAAGGAAGACAGACTCGCTGGCGGGGAGTCCCCGGCACCGCCAAAGGCCCCCCCACGCCCGTTCCCTGGGGACAGGGCCTCTGTCTCCTCTCGGCAAGCTCTTCCTGGCTCTCACCCTCCCAGCCTGCACCCCCCAGCCCCGCCGCCTCCGCCGCCGCGGAGCTGCAGCTGACTAGGGGGCCGAACCCAGGCGGCGAGCATCGCCTTCTCCAGCCCCACTGGGGGCTTCGTCCCCCGCGGAGTGAGGGGTGTCCCCTGTGTCACACTCCGAGGCCAGGCTAGAGGTTGCGGCGCTCAGGGCTCCCGGTTCCCGCCGCGCTCAGGCTCCCCAGTCCCAGCCTCCCTCCCCGTCTCTCCCAGGCTCCCTTCCCCAGTCTCAGCCCCCATCTCCGGTCCCAACCTCCTCTGCTTCTCTCCCAGGATCCGGCCAGGAGATGGACGGGTGGCGGGAGGGGCGCTCTGGCGACCCTGGAAGCGAGAAGCAGGCCTCTGCAGGGCCAGGGATGAAGGTGCAAGGGAAACTCCTGGGACCTGGACCTTAGTCGTGGGAGGGACGAAAGGGAAAGTTCTTAGAAAATTCTTCAGGCTTTGGCTGCTGGGGGGCGGGGCGGGGGGAGGAAAGGCGCACGGGTTCCCGGTCCCACCGGCGCTGCAGCCGAGCGGGGCCTCCAGGCATGCGCTCATCTAGGGCAGCTGAGGCGGAAGCCGGAGAGCCTGCAGCACTAGCTGTGCGACTCCGGGCGAGGTTTTTAAACTCTCTCCTGTTTTCCGCTTTTGTAAACTGAAGATAACGTCTCTCTCCTGGGAGTGGGAGCACGATGCAGACACTCCGTAGGAATTCGGGACTTCTTGATTCTCCTTCCTTATCCTTGAGTTGTTTGAAGCACTCCGGCCCCTCAGCCCCACGCCTTTTCCCAGCCCTGCCCCCTGGTGGAAAATCGTAAGAACTACCTCTCAGGAGGGCTCCCGTAAGCCAGGCACTGTACACACACTTTTCATTTCATCTTCGCAGCAGCTCTTCTTGGTGAGTACTGTTATCCCCATTTTGCAAATAAAGCAACGGAGGCTTAGAGAAGTAACTTTTCCAAATGTGCCTCAGCTCCAGGCAAAATAGGAACCTAGGTCATCTGATGCCAGAGTCAGCCTTCCTCACTGTTTTTGATCCGACTACCCTTTCTGTACCGAATTTTCTATTTCTGCCATAACAGATGACCACAGGCATAATGGCTGGAAACAGCACCCATTTATTAGCTCACAGTTCTGTAGGTCAGAAGTCCAGGCTCGATGCGACTGTGTTCTCTGCTCTGTTCTCACAAGGCCAAAACCAGGGTGTCAGCGAGGCCTGCATTCTCATATGGAACTCAGGGCCCCCTTCAAGCTCCTGTGGTTCTGGCAGAATTCAGGTCTTTGTGGTTGTAGGACTGAAGTCCTCATTTTTTCGCTAGCTCTCAGCTGGGGGCTGCTCTCAGCTCCCAGAGGTCACCCACATTCCTTGCTCTGTGGCCCCCTCTATCTTTAAAACCAGCAGAAGAGAACCTCCCTCTGTCTAATTCCTCTAATAATTCGAATCTCCTACTTCAGAAAAAGCCCAATGCCTTCAAAGGGCTTATGACTGGGTCAAGCTCACCCCCGATGAACTAACTTTCTTCAAATCAGCTCTGCCATATGACATGCCCCAGTCATGGGAGTGAGGATTTCCTGGGGTTCCTCAGGGGGTGTATACAAGGGGGCAGGAATCACCAGGGTGTCTTGGAATTCTGCCTACTTACAAGTGCCTTCCCTGTCACCAGCATGTATTCTGGTGTTACATTCAAGTGTAACACCTTGAACGCTTCCTGCTAACCCTAAAGGGCCTTGAGGGGAGAGGGGCAGCCTATTCACCAACCAGTTTGGAGCATTTTCCTATGAGTACAGTCATATATATTCCCATAGAAGAGTATACAAATATCTCCATATGAGACATAAGCACACCCTCCTCCATTCCTCTTCCTCCAACCTCATCCCATGTTTCAAAGCTCAGGGAATGTACATTTTGATCCAGCATATCTGACAGAGAAAGTAGGAAATTGATAAAGATGTTTGTGATCACAGATAGGGAGACTGAGTCTGAAAAATCACTCCCAGCCCAGTGATCTCTCCAGGAAGCCCTGCTGATCCCCAAGCAAGGCTCTTATCAAGTTGCTGTGGCCCCGACTCCTGACATTCTAGACCACGCCGTGATCTCTCCAGGAAAATCACCAAGTTTTCCTCCCTATGGGTGCATGATGTTTGACCTTCTTAATCCAGAGGTCCATCTAAATGGATGTCAGATTCACTAATGCATCATCTGAAATACAACTTCCTTTGATTTTGCCTCTTTTGAGTCTTTCTCCACTTGTGTTTTCCTATCAAAGGGATTAAACCACTTTGCTGGACTTGAAGCTCTGTCTTTTCCAAAAGCTTTCTTCATGTCTCAGCACAGCTTCCCATTCGCAGACACAGGAGAGGGTGGAAGAAGAGCAGTAACAGGCTTGATGAGGCTTGATAGGATTTGCTCAAGTCAGTGCCTTTCCCTGCGTCCTGCAGAGAGTAGCTAGGATGTTCGGCTTGCCTGGGCCAGCCACGGCGTTCCTCCCTGTCTGTCCTGTACAGACAGTTCTGTAAAAACCCTAGCTTCAAAGAGGAAATGCTTGAATATCAACAATGGGAGGGCTGGCTCTGCGTTTATCTTCTTCACTGCTTTATGTCCAGCTCCTAGCACAGGGGCTCCGCTACAGTAGTTCCTCAATTAATGTGTGCTTAATGAGTGCATAATTAATAGAACGGATCTCAAAAACCTGATTAAAGAATTTCATCTCCATTGTCCCTGAAAATCCTTTTGACTTGATAGGCACACAACACTGGAAGCCAGGGTTTCAAGGATGGGGATTTTAAGAAATCTGAACAGTAGAGGCTCCATGCCAGTCAGCCCAATGCTTGCCCTGCAAATTGCCCACTGGGCCGTTAGCTCCTTGTCTTAGATATTCTCTACCTCTCTTTCTTCATCTTTAAAATGGAATTAATGGGATATTGCATTAAATTTCAATTTGAGGAGAGATTATGAATACGTATGTTTATTTTATTTATATTTATGTTTGTATCATGTATTCCTTCCAAGAATCCCTACAGTTGGCTCCCAGGGCTGGAGGGGCAGAGAATATTATCTGGGATTTATAGCAGAGTAAACTGAGCAAAGAAAGTGAAGTTTGTTTTTCTTTGGACCACAAAGCAGGTTGTTGGACACTGCGTTAGAATCCAAATGTTACCCTGGGTTGAGCAAGGAATGACTTCTGCAGATGATTCCAGTGCACAGGAATGCATCCCAATATCAAATCAAAAGTAAACCACCTTTGCCTATCTGCCGGACGCAAAAAGTTCTCCTATCTGGGCTGAATCTCCTGGAAAACATTTTCCCATTTCTAGTACAGCACAAAGCCTTCGCCTACAAGAATGTATGCAAGTATGTTTAAAAATAAAGAAGGAAACAGTGCAGAAAATCAGCAGCAAGCTGTTTTCCCCAAAGAGCTGAGCACAGGAGGATGTGAGCTCCCATGTGCCCCAGCCGATGACTCATTCCTGTGGGCACTGTGCCTGCCCTGCCCAACCTCAGTGGCTCAGGGAGTCCGCAGCAGCACCCCCATTGGAACCCTGTCTTGGTTCCAGCAGCTGGGGTGTCCAGAATACACGGGGTCTTGGGACAGCAGCATTTTCCACCATCTCTGAGCGTCTGTGATCAGGTTTTCAGGATGAAGTCTCCTACTTAAGGCAGAGCAAATTCCTGCTTGGGATTCTGCAAAGATAGCCCCAAGCATTTTCCTCCTTGTCTCATTTATCTTTGTTAACTGCCACATGAAGGAGCAGGAAGCAGGTGGCCCTATGCAGAGTGGTAAATGGCCAATGGATATGTGGGACAAATAGCCCTTCAGATGACCTTTCGATATGATGTTTTAAAGGTTACTTTAAAATTGCTATAACCACTCAGGCAGCACAGGAAAAGGCCTGCCAGGGTCATCTGACTTCCCGGGACAGCTGGAATCTACCTTGGTTTGCCATTAGGCAGTCGGCTCAGTGGTTGACACACCTTTCTCCAGGTTGTTCCACTGGGGACACCGCTTCCTGGTGTTCTGCCTGGTGGAACCTGCAGCTGCAGTCACCCTCAGAATGGTGGCAGGGGAATTCCTGCAAGGGACTACCCAAACCATCCCCAAATGGGGTCAGTTGAGATTCCAAAGAAGAAAGCACCAGGTTCCAAAGCACTTATGAGGGGAACTTACATGTAGAGCGCTGCAGTGGCCCTCATGACAGACAGCAAGAAAAGAGATGCTCTGTTTAGGTACGTCTGCAGCAAGGGCTCTGGGTTATGGAGTTACTTGGCCTAAAGTTGGGCTAATTCCTACATGTTTAGCAACATGTTTGATCTTTCAGTATTTCAGGTGACAACCTAAACAGGGTTTCAGCGCCAGGGAATGTTTCCAGGGCTCAGGTCTGCAGGAAAAGACATGCAGCTGGCCAGGTGGCAGAGCAGTCTAGGCATTCTGTGTTCCTTGATCAGGACAGATAAGTAAGTGGTGGTTCCTGGGGGATCCTATACCTGGGAAGGAGGGTACCTGCGAATTCAGGGAAAGCTTGCTTATAAAGAGGAAGAAGGGTTGAAGGATAGTATCCCTAAGGTGACGTTTCCCAGGGCTGGAAGCTCATAGAACTTTCTGGAGGGAGCAGGTCGTCAGCCTTAGCATGAGCCATGGAGCATCAGTGTCTGCTGGCCATTGTGTGGTGAGTGCTATGGGTCAGGCCTCGGGCTGCAGCCAGATAAACTTAGACCCAGAACCTCACTTGGCCACATGCTACATGAGCTTCATTCTTCTCTTCTGAAAAATGGGGGGATAATAATAGTATTTATCTAACCATGTTGTGAGGATTAAATCAGCTAATGGATAGAAATGTCCTAGTGCAGTGCCTGGCTTCTGAGTGCTCAGAAATGTAGTCTGTTATTGTTGATTAAAGAGGTCTTTCCTAATTGCATGAGCGTCTTAAAGCATGTCAGACGGGTTTTGAGGGAAATATCCGACACCTGTACTGCAGGCGTCTGGGTATCTCTTGGGGGTGTGGCAGGTACCCCCCAAACATGTTATGCCCTTTGAAGAGCCTTGGGGCCATTAACATCCTGTCCATTTCAATTTCTTAGAGGACAGGGAATCAAATTTTCTAATGGCGGGCCTACACAGCAATTTGTCATTTTAGTAAGTGCTCAGATGGCCTCAGACTTCACACTCAGATGGTAGGAGTGACCAGTCGACAAATCAGACACGTGCCGCCTCTTCCTTTCTGTCTGCTGCTAAAAGGCCTCAAGATAAATGGAGACAGTAAGGAATGAAAGAAACAGCACAGGCTTGGGCCAGATGAGCAGGAATCCAAATATCAGCTCTGCCTGATATTTGGTGGCCTGGGGGTCACTTAACCTCTTTGGAACCCTGTTTTCTTATTTATCCATCCAATTATTCAATAAGTACTTTTTGAATACATCTATGTGCCAGGCTATGTTCTAAGTGCTTGGAATATCACAGAACAAAACGAACACACACTTATGCCCCTGTGGAGCTTACCTTCTGATGGTGGGAGAGAGACGATTTGAATTAAGCCTGATTCATAAGCAAACAATATGTTGTTTATATAGTGGAAATTCCAATATCTAATGCCAGTGAGTTGCTGTGGTGATAATAAGCGACAATCCACATGGAATGCATGGGACATAGTACATTTAATAAACTGTTGTGATTATTCTTTTTAAAATTGCTCCCACATTTCTCAAACCCTTTTAACACTTAATGTGTACTTTGCACCTAGGTGTTGTTCATGTATTCATTCAACAGACAGCTATCGAGCATCTATTATGTGCTAGACTCTGTACTAGGCACCAGGGATACAAAAGAACCCTGTAAGAGAGTGAGGCCCCTGCCCTTGACGATTTTACACCCCGACCCCTGGATCCAGAGGAGAAGCCTGGGAGAGCCCCGGGGCGGGGGTGGCCTTTGATCTTGTGTTCTAGTGAATCAGAACAGCCCACTTCCCTGATGATGTCTTTTTTAACTCAAAGCATCCCAGCTATGGCTGGTGATTCTAGGAATGCCATGAACCAGGACATGGAGATTGGAGTCACTCCATGGGACCCCAAGAGGATTCCCAAACAGGCCCGCGAATACGTCCCCATTGCCACAGACCGCACGCGCCTGCTGGCTGAGGGCAAGAAGCCGCGCCAGCGCTACATGGAGAAGAGCGGCAAGTGCAACGTGCACCACGGCAACGTCCAGGAGACCTACCGGTACCTGAGTGACCTCTTCACCACCCTGGTGGACCTCAAGTGGCGTTTCAACCTGCTCGTCTTCACCATGGTTTACACCGTCACCTGGCTGTTCTTCGGCTTCATTTGGTGGCTCATTGCTTACATCCGGGGTGACCTGGACCATGTTGGTGACCAAGAGTGGATCCCTTGTGTTGAAAACCTCAGTGGCTTCGTGTCCGCTTTCCTGTTCTCCATTGAGACCGAAACAACCATTGGGTATGGCTTCCGAGTCATCACAGAGAAGTGTCCGGAGGGGATTATACTCCTCTTGGTTCAGGCCATCCTGGGCTCCATCGTCAATGCCTTCATGGTGGGGTGCATGTTTGTCAAGATCAGCCAGCCCAAGAAGAGAGCTGAGACTCTCATGTTTTCCAACAACGCGGTCATCTCCATGCGGGACGAGAAGCTGTGCCTCATGTTCCGGGTGGGTGACCTCCGCAACTCCCACATCGTAGAGGCCTCCATCCGAGCCAAGCTCATCAAGTCCCGGCAGACCAAAGAGGGGGAGTTCATCCCCCTGAACCAGACCGACATCAACGTGGGCTTCGACACGGGCGACGACCGCCTCTTCCTGGTGTCTCCTCTGATCATCTCCCACGAGATCAACGAGAAGAGCCCTTTCTGGGAGATGTCGCAGGCTCAGCTGCATCAGGAGGAGTTCGAAGTCGTGGTCATTCTAGAAGGGATGGTGGAAGCCACAGGTAAGGCACTTTGTCCTCCTTAGCCACAGATGGCCCTACTTACACTTCAGACTTAGACCACTGTGACCCAAGAAGATGCAGGTCTGTGCCTGAGAGTCCTGGGGTGGCACAGGCAACACGTTCAATCCCTAAATTGTGGTTTGAGTGGTACTGCTACTCAAGATGGAGTAATAGCAACAGCTAACACTGACAGGAGCTTCCCAACTTTCAGGCACTGTCCTAAACCATAAACATCTATCATTCGGCCAAATGTCCTCGCATGCCTTATAAGATAGTGGGGTTTTTTGTGATGTTGTTGTTGTTGTTGTTTTGTTTGCTTGCTTGTTTGTTTTTGAGATAGGGTCTTGCTCTGTCACCCAGGCTACAGTGCAGTGGCCCGATCTTGGCTCACTGCAACCTCCACCTCCCGATTCAAGCGATTCTCCTGCCTCAGCCTCTGGAGTAGCTGGGATTACAGGTGCCCGCCACCGTGCCCAGCTAATTTTTGTATTTTTAGTACAGACAGGGTTTCACCATGTTGGCCAGGCTGGTGCTGAACTCCTGACCTTGTGATCCACCTGTCTTGGCCTCCCAAAGTGCTGGGATTACACGTGTGAGCCACAGTGCCCAGCTGAGATAGTTTTTATTAAGGTACAAATAAAGAAACAGGGACACAGACAGGCTAAATTATTTGCCCAAGAGCAAGCACTTTTGCGTGATAGAGCCAGGGTGGAAATTGAGGCAGGGGACCCCAGAGCCAGCACTTGTTTCCAACAGGCCAAACTGCCCCTTCTTGGAACAAGTGTTCTACCCAGAAGAGCTTGCTGCTCAGATAGCTCTGGTAATCACAGGGCGAAACAAAGACGAACTGGTTTCTTTACCGTGGACTAGTGGACTTCTCGCTCTCCTTACCCACTGAGTCTCATCACTGGGAAAGGAGAGGATGCAGAATTTCCTAAACTCAAAAGGGTTCTCACCAATCCTTTACTTGGAAAGAACTTTGCTGCAGGGGAGGGGCTCTTTTGGCTGGGCCCCCTCTGGAGCAGCCAGCCCTCAGCGTTGTTGCAGAAGTTTGGCTTAGTGAACCCAGGGCAGGCAAGGCTCCTTTCTCACAAAAAAAAACCACCAGTGCATCCATACTGAGGCATCAACATCCACATATGCCCAAGAAAATGCCCTTTTTGTGGCCAGCATGGCACCTCCCTGCTCAGCTACTGACTCACCGGCAGCTGGTAACCAAGGACCCCCCCATTCCTCAGCCACTCAGCCACGGCAGACCTCTGTGAGGTGGCTCCAGGGATCCCAAGGCCTGGGACCGCCTGAGCTCTGGCTGAGAATCCTAGTCCCCACCCCACCCCCAGCAAAATCCGACATCCTGCGTATTTCGTTTCTTCCTCGTGCCTTCCTTTCTCTCTCTCTCTCTCTCTCTCTCTCTCTCTCTCTCTCTCTCTCCCCCTTTCTTTCCAACCAGGTACGATGAGCAGCTGGTCAGGCCCTAAGGATGGCTTCTAGAAACTCAATCACACTCAGAATTATGCATGTCTATTTTTCTAATTCTTGCAAACAACAGTGTAGAGCTGGCTTCAGTCTCATTTTACAGATGTCGAAGCTGAAGCTCAAAAGCATTATGTAGACAGTGAGTGCGCATATTCAGCTCTTCCACTTACAAATCTGGAGCTTCTCTCACCACTCTGCCCCCCTGAAATACTAGGGGCCTGTCAGAAAGATGGCCAAGCACGCCTTCCAGACCCCGGGAAGCTGGCTGCCGGGCAGGAGACTCAGACCCAGACTCCACAAGCCTTCCCATTTTGAAGTCGGTGGAACCAGGAGAGGGCAATGACAGGCTCCAGGGACTGGTGCCACAGAGGGCTGCTCGGCCATCTGCTGGGGGCTGGAGCCTGGCAGGCAGCATATGGTGGCAGGTGGGCAGCCCCCGGGGCCAAGGACAGTCAGGACGCAGGAAGCTTTCCCCTGCAGAGCTAGGGGCTTGCAGGTCACCCTGTCCTTGGCTCTAGGGTCAGAATCAGGACCCAGGCTGCATTTCAGGGGAAGAGCTCCACTCTGGAGTCACAAAAAGGATTGGGTGAGAGACATGGGGACAAATCATAGCATGCCTGACCACTCCCCAAGGCCGCCCTCACTCGCCAGCCACACAGCGGGGAGAGCGCCCACAGGCTCATAGTGGAGGGAACCAGTGCTATCCGCCCTGCTACACCCCCAGCCATGCCTCCCTCGAAGTCAGGGGCCCACCGTTCACTTGTCCTCACGGTTTGTCCTCCTTCCCCTCCTACAACCTGGGCTATGCTTGCTCTGTCCCAGAAACTGTAGGGGAGATCCAGGGAGATAGGGCAGGAGACCCCGGCCCACATCTGTCCTGGATGTGGGTGGCTTGGTTGTCAGGCACATGCAGCCAGGTGTGGGCTGGGAATCCATGCCTCGGCTTGAGTAGCACAACTCTGCTGTATCCTGCCTGAGCGGGTCTGAGCCAGCTGCTTACCCTGTCAGCAGAGTGAGGAAAATCGATCTCCTAGGGCTGTTGGGAGGATTCGAGATGAAAAGGAGCACCCTGTGCTGAGCACTATACCTGACACCTGGAGAATCCTTTCCAAAGGCATCGAGCAGTGACAGGGACACAGCAGGATCTCTAGCTACAGGGCAGCTGCTACCACACCCCATGAGCAGCAGGAGGCGCCCAAAGGGGAAAGGTCCTGCCCACACCTTTCCCAAGGCCCTGGGAGCCTGCAGACATCTGGCATAGTCTAGGCTGCTCAGGGCCCAGTTCGGGCCTCTGTGCCAAGGCTGTGGGGACAACAAGGGTGAGGACTGAAGGGAGAGGCCCGGCCCAGGCAGGCATCCCTGAGAGCAGAGGGCAGGCTGTGGGCCCACCTGTGTGGGTGCGCTGGGGCTGAGAAGCAGCCTTGGACCTGGGTCTGGTTTGTATGAGCCCCTCCCAGAGAAAACTCAAAGTGGGAGCCGGAGATGGTTGCCTTCAGCACCCAACCAGCACAGTTAATGCCTTCCTTGGCCAGAAGATTAAATATCAGAAAGTTGCTTTCCTGTGACCCTAAGCACAGAGGCCTCCTCATTCATAAACAAAGCTGCTCTCCTCTCTGGAGAGAAAGCAACACCTAAAAATAGCACAGGCATGG
The DNA here is from genome assembly GCF_000951045.1 of Mandrillus leucophaeus. Lineage (NCBI taxonomy): Eukaryota > Metazoa > Chordata > Mammalia > Primates > Cercopithecidae > Mandrillus > Mandrillus leucophaeus. The sequence continues at coordinate 426,501 of NW_012107853.1, read as the reverse complement.
CACGGGCTCAGTAGATGGGAAGCGAGGCATTGGAGCAGCCTCAAATCAAGAAGTCAAGCTCTGTGTGTGCGTCTGCTCCTCTTCCTGTGTGTATGTGAGTGTGGAGCCCTCTCTCCATATGTGTCTACCCAAAACAATCCCCATATGTTCCAAATGCCTGTCAGCTTCTCCATGTTCATTCACGCTGAATTTATCTTTGCTCTCTCCTGCCTTTTTCCCATCTCAATCTTCTAGACCTGAATGCTGTTTTCAGGAACCAAGTCCCTGCCTTCAACTGTTCCAACATCTATTCACTCCAATCTCTAGGAAATGACTTTCAGAATCTTGCATGTTGGTTTCTAATTTTCTGCCACCACCATGCCTTGAACTCCTCCAGGGCAAGGACGTGTCGTATTCAGCTTTACATCTCCACTGTGCTTAGCACAAAGCAGATGTTCATGAAATGGTTGATGAATGATTGAATGGATGAAGGAATGCATGAATGTATGGATGACTGGGTGGATGGATGATTGGATGGATGGGTGATTGGGTAGATGAGTGGATGGATGGATGGATGGGTGATAGGATAGATGGATAGATAATTGGAAGGATAGATGAATAAATAATTGGGTGGATAGATGGATGATGAATGATTGGATGGATGGATGGATGATTGGGTGGATGGACGGATGGATGATTGGATGGATGGATGGATGGATGGATGGATAGATGATTGGATGGATGGATGGATGGATGGATGGATGGATGGATGGATAGATGATTGGATGGATGGATGGATTGATGGATGGATGGATGGATGGATGGATGGATGGATGGATGGATGGATGGATAGATAGATGATTGGATGGATGGATAGATGGATGGATGGATGGATGGATGGATGGATGGATGGATGGATGGATGGATGGATGGATAGATGATTGGATGGATGGATGGATGGATGGATGGATGGATGGATGGATGGATGGATGGATGGATGGATGGATGAATAGATGGATGGATGATTGCATCATAATGCATGTAACTTCTGTTTTCCCAGGCATGACCTGCCAAGCCCGGAGCTCCTACATGGATACAGAGGTGCTCTGGGGCCACCGATTCACACCAGTCCTCACTTTGGAAAAGGGCTTTTATGAGGTGGACTACAACACCTTCCACGACACCTATGAGACCAACACACCCAGCTGCTGTGCCAAGGAGCTGGCAGAAATGAAGCGGGAAGGCCGGCTCCTCCAGTACCTCCCCAGCCCCCCGCTGCTGGGGGGCTGTGCTGAGGCAGGGCTGGATGCAGAGGCTGAGCAGAATGAAGACGATGAGCCCAAGAGGCTAGGTGGGTCCAGGGAGGCCAGGGGCTCGGTGTGAGGGCTGCAGCCTCCCTAAGACCTCCTGTCACTGGCTTCAGTGAGCACAGGCACTGCAGAGCCTGGGACCAGGGGAGGGGAATAGTTGAGTGTGCTGTTTGGGGGCTCAGAAGCCATCAAGGCTGTGAGGAGGAACCATATACCCAGCCCCCACAGCTCCCAGCACAGGGCCTCCCTGAGCCAGTGGCATCCTTCCTGGGCCCCCCATGGCAGTGCTGCCTCTTGTGGGTGCTGGCTAAGGGCCAGGCCAGGATGAGTTTCCCCATGGTGAATGTTACAAGGTGGCATCTGTTCTCTCCCTGCCCTGGGTCACTTCCTTTTTTGGGTCTCACAGACCCTCCAGAGGCTGACATCTAGAGAGAGCCATCACCTTGTCCTCTCATTCCTTCCACCATGAGGCTTGCCGTGGATTCAGAGAGGAGCTTTACCTGATGGGAGCTCAAACCTCTAGTCTGGGATGAGCTCACAGAGCCCTCATGGGTTAAGGTCCATCCGTGTCACATAGGCAATTCCTTTTAAATCAGATACTGATGACCCATTACTGACAGCTACAGAGCATACAGCCCGTGGTGTTCTCCGCTACTATCTGCCAAGTGTGTGCTTTTCCTCTGCTGTGTTCTGTGTGTCCAATGTAACCTACTGGAGAATCGATCTCATTAGAGTGACTCTTAGAAGGTGGCCTGGGACTAGACAGCCCCTCTGAGCACAAGCATAGTGGCATCAACAGCTTCCTGGCCTACTCCCAATCACACTGTGCCCTGCACCTCCCACCAAGGGGAACCCCAGCAGCTGGGGCTTTTCTAGTGCTTTTTGGCCCAAGAATCTCAGAGTGCTTCTAATGATTACAGTAGTTTTTTTGTTTTGTTTTGTTTTTTTCACAATCTCAGTGAGCCTGTGGTGTGACCTGGGGAGAAAGCTGAGTGTCAGGGGGCATGATGAGCCAGTTGGCCCTGAAACAGGAATGGGGCAAAGAGAAAGGAGAGCCAGGAGCATTTAAAAATCAGCATCTGGGCAGAGTGCGATGGCTTACACCTGCAATCCCAGCACTTTGGGAGGGCAAGTCAGGCAGATCATGAGGTCAGGAGATCGAGACCATCCCAGCTAACACAGTGAAACCCCGTCTCTACTAAAAAAATATAAAAAATTAGCCGGGCGTGGTGGCAGGCGCCTGTAGTCCCAGCTACTTAGGAGGCTGAGGCAGGAGAATGGTGTGAACCTGGGAGGCGGAGCTTGCAGTGAGCCGAGATTGTGCCACTGCACTCCAACCTGGGCGACAGACTCCATCAAAAAAAAAAAAAAAAAAATCAGCATCTGCCCCAATTGTGGCTGAGACACTCTGCCACAGGGCTCAGCACCTTTGCCATCAAGGCAGATGACGGGATGTGAATCAAAAGTGAGAGGTGACTGCAGTGGCAGCTTCACCATCAAGCTCAGCCTGGACCAAGCTCCCAGCCCGGTGCTGCAAAGCCCCTGGGCCTCCCTCTGCAGGCAGAGCTACAACCAGAGGGGCTGGGCAGGGAGGGCAGGGAGGATACCCTCGGAAGGCGAAGGGAGTGGCTGCCCCTCCCAGGCTGGAAACAACAGGGCAAGGGGGTCAGCAGGAGAATTCAGGGACACGGTGAGTGTTAAGAGAAAAGAGTAGAGAAGAGCCTGAAAATCAGCAACCTCCAGGGCTTTCTGCTCTGGAGGCCCAGTAAGAGCAAGGGTGGCGGGGGGCAGATTGTCAGGTCCCGGAATGCGTGTTGACACACACAGGCTTCAGGTTAGCTGGCCTGACATGGGGAGAGTGCCAATGTTCCCAGGCCACAGAATTACGGAGGCCTCACCCAGTTTTCACAGCTCTCAACTGGCCTTTGAGAATGGAAGCCTTTTCCTGCCCTGGTTATGGCACTTCTTCCGGGGAGAGGAGCAGAGCCACAGAGAGGTAGGAAGTTGAGGCAGAGCAAAGGGAAGACTTCAGAGCTCAGGCCCGGTTCATCTCAGATGCGTTTTCTAGGCCTGGGGCTGGAAGGGAGTGGGCCAGCCTGGGACGGGAACTGCCTCTGTGGTCTGCGCACTGCCAGGAGGGGCTCCCAAAGCTTTGCTCCTGGGCTGGATCTTGAGAGGTGCGCAGGGTGCCATGGCCAAATGAGGTCTTCCCACCAGTGGCAGGGCGTGGAGTTGTGGTCCCAGGCATCCGTCTTGGGGAAGCAGGCCTTGGAGGGAATGGGGAATGGGCTGGCACCCCACTTAGGGGAAGCAGACGGTGCCCCAGCAGGGGAGCTGCATGCCCCCAGGAGTCTCAGACAGGCAGCTCTTCACCAAGGCTGGGTGCCTTTTGGCGAAGCTACGGCTGGAACCCTCTGGCTGAGGCCAGCACTCCCCCGGGGCTCCCTGGACCCCAGGGTTACTAACAGCAAAACCATTCCACACCCCCTTGCTGGATCTAAGCCTGTCTTAGGACCAGTCAGTGCCCCCAGGTTAGAGCCCATTGGGGGTCAACTAAGCAAGGGAGGGGAGGTGAAGGCGAAGCCGGCCTTGCACCCAGACAGCGGCCTGGCTCCTCCCCACACCTGCCTTCATTTATGACTGAAACATCACCCAGCTGACCAAGGGAGCCACTCTCCAGTTCTCTCATTCCACCAGGGCCCTCCGTGAGCCAGGACCAGGTCACATCTCTCAGCCAAGTCTAGAAGCTCTGGGTAGAGGAGAGGAAGTGTGCAGAGGGTCCTTAGCCAAAACTCCCTGCCTGGCCCGAGCCTGGGCATAGTGGGATTAGTGCAACACTGCCCCGGTGTGCCTCCTCTGCCTTCTACCATGCCAATTTAAAAGCAAGAAGACCCCCTTCACATCCCGAGGAAATCTCCTTCCTGGTGACCAGTCGAAGCAATGAAAGTTTGAAAAGTTCTTCATTTTCTAGAAGTTCTTGAATAAACATGGACTTACTAAATGCAGAGTCTGATGATGGACAGAGTTTCAAGGGGTCACTTTCAAAATATTTAATTAATTTATTTATGTAGAGATAGGGTCTTGCTCTGTTGCCGAGGCTGGAGTGCAGTGGTACAACCTCAGCTCACTGCAAATTCTGCCACCTCCCTGGATCAAGCGATTCTCATGCTTCAACCTCCCGAGTAAGTGGGATTCAGGCATGAGCCACCGCGCCCAGCCATTTTCAAAACATTGCTCCCTCATACGAACCACTCAGAGGCCACAGCCCTTGGTTCTGTGAAGGCTCTGAGCCCATGCCATCACATCTGATGGACCCCAGAGGGCTGACCCCGCTTTAAGATGGGGTCGTGCACTGGTCATTGCCACAGTCTAGAGTATCTCCAAAATCCCAAAGTGATAGATATTTCACTTTCGGATGCTGAAAGTTTGGAGAGCTGGTTTCTTGCCTTAACTGAAGCTCTCTGAGAATGTCCCCTGTAGGGAGAAGCCTCCAGGAACTCAGAAGAGAACCGTTCCCACTTTTTTCCTTGCTCCACCAATCTGATGCCTGACAGATGTCACCACTGCCTAAAGGATCCTGTCCCCAGGCCAGGGCAGAATGAGCATTGCCCGTGACTCTCCCCTTCAGACATCCCTCCCACCGGCCTCCTGTGTAGTCAGAGAGCCCACCGCCCATCGCCTCCTGCTTCTGCTTTGAGGTTGAGGTCCTGGCCTGAGCAGTTACCTTGCTGGAGGAGAAGAGCCCCTGCCGTCTGGGGAGCACTGTCCCTGCTCGTGATCTATAACAGTGGGGCGTCTTTTTCACGCCCCTTATCTCATGGCTTGCCTTCCAGCCCCCATCGATCCTATGCCTCATGTGAGGTGAACCCCAGAGAAACTTAAATTGCTTGTACTGAAGTTGCCAAAAACCAAAGTTGCCCACTGTCTTTGAACTGAAACACCTCTGCCCGTGCATCATGGAGCACGTGTTAGGTGCCCGCCGTGGGTCAGGCACTTGATTCTCAAAACACTGCCAAGAAGCTCTTACCAACGTGACAGTTGAGGCTCAGAGAGGTTCATGAGCTTGCTTAAGGCTACGGGTAGTAATAAGAGGCATGGCCTTGGTGCCAAGCGCCTCCCAAACAAACAGCAGGGGCCGTGATCCTGCCTAAACTCTCGCATCCACGGCACCTCTCTGGACCCAGGCAACAGAGATAAGGAGAGCCCTGGCTCTTGGGATGGCGTCGTGCCGATTCACCTGCTGTGCCGCAGAGCCCCGGCTTTCACCCAGGATGTGCCCCTGTGGCAGGATAATTGAGAAACAACCTTTTTCTGATTCCCAGAGAACTAACGAGCTGCAAAAAGAGATTAGACAGGGAAGAATTGCTTTCGGGGAGAAGCCACTTACTCGGCTCGCCTTGGTTTTTGCTAACAACGTCTCCTTAAACTGCTGTCAAATCTTTTTCTCCCTGTGTAGGATTCATCAATCTTCATATGAAAAAGAACACCACTGCACTGCTAAAAATTCACACAATAAAATGGACTTGACCTTGCAGAACTCTTTCTCATTTTAAACAGACGGCCACTAGTTGCCCATGTAAACTCATTGCCAGTTGTAGAAACCTTGTCCTTCTTGGTTTTGTTAGCCTAAAAATGTAGTATCAACATCTGGACCACTGGTTTTGAGGTGGGAGAATGGGCAAAGGTGGGGAGGAGACAGCCGGATAGGGGCAGCTGCACCAGGTGTCTGGAGGCAGAGCTGGCGGCAGATGCGGAGGGTGCGGGCAGCAAGGGTTCTCACACTAAGTCATTCATGCCACCCCCAAATAACTTCTGTACATTCTTTAATGTCAAATATTCAGAACCCACATTACCTATGTAATGAGTAATTCTAAAAATACCTACTTTAGGGGCCCCTTGGACTAGCATTCTGCTGTCAGGGCATACATCTGCAAAAGGATCGTTCTCGCTGAACAGTGGGAAAGGGGCAGAGGAGGCTGTGATTTCTAATGTTGGCAAAAGGTCTCAGGATCTTTCAAGAGAAGTCCCAAAGCTTCTGTTGAAAATGTCATTAGCAGAAGAGGATGTAAGATTCGCTTCTCTTCTGCTCTGGTCACCCAGTGGCAATATTGAAGAGCCGAGATTTACAGAAAATCCCTCACGTACACCAACACCAATGCTCACCAGGGCTCTGATTCAAAATGAGAAGCAGTATTTTCAGAGGAGAAAGGCAGCACAGCTCTGATGTGCATGGGAGCACTTCCCATATCTGGTCCCATGGCCCCGCCACGGTAGCCGGGCATCAGCAAATCTGTGTGGGGCTTGGGCCAAAAGCATGTGCTGAGCCTCAAAATCAGCCATGAACAAAAGTACCTGGTGACTCTGAGGGTGAATTGCCTTTACGCTGGGAAAGACCCATGCAAAGGCCAGGAGCTCTGGGAATGGCCCTTGCCTGGGGATTGCACTACAGTTACTGTTCAGGGTCAGAATGGAGACATGAGGTCGGGGAAACGATGAATCTGTGAATTTGCACATTTGTCAGTCAAGCTCGGATTGCAATTTGAGGAAGGAGAACTAGACCCATAATCTAATAAAAGCAACTATCTGAAAGTAACCCTTAGAAAACCCACCCGGGCCCGGCCGAGCGTGGTGACTCACGCCTGTAATCCCAGCACTTTGGGAGGCCGAGGCAGGCGGATCACAAGGTCAGATCGAGACCATCCTAGCTAACACGGTGAAACCCCATTTCTACTAAAAATACAAAAAAAAATTAGCCGGGCGTGGTGGCGGGCGCCTGTAGTCCCAGCTATTCGGAGGCTGAGGAAGGAGAATGGCGTGAACCTGAGAGGCGAAGCTTGCAGTGAGCCGAGATCGAGATCACGCCACTGCACTCCAGCCTGGGTGACAGAGCGAGACTCCGTCTCAAAAAAAAAAAAAAGAAAAAAGAAAACTCACCCGGGCCCAGAAGATGCTGGTTCCAGTCAGAAGAAGACCAACACCAACGCGTGCATAGCAGATGTCTCCTTAGGCCTTGTCAGATCCCAGTGATGAAGCGCGCCGACTTTCTTATGGTAAATAAATGTCTAGGAAGGAGTTCTGAAAACAGAAACATTGCTGACTTTCTCTCTGAGTATTTACGTTGATTCAGAAGCTGCTATTCAAATAACCTTGGCTCACTTGGTGGAGGCAAAAATCCTCAATCCCAGAGGAGAAGTTACTGAGAATTTGGGCAGATTAACATATACTTAGAGCTTCATTTTTCTACCAAGTAAGCAAAAGTGTAAGTGGAGCAATCCTCGGCTGCGCTGGGTGAGGCGGCAGCAGGGAGCGAGGAAGAGGAGATGACGTGTAGCTTCACTGAGAACTCCTGTGCATGTGCCCACTGGATGCCACATTCCAAATCACCTCTATTATTTATTTATTTATTTATTTATTTGTTTGTTTGTTTGTTTTGAGACAGAGTCTCGCTCTGTTGCCCACGCTGGAGTGCAATGGCACAATCTCGGCTCACTGCAACCCCTGCCTGCTGGGTTCAAGCAATTCTCTTGCCTCAGCCTCCCGAGTAGCTGGGATTACAGGCGCCCACCACCACGCCCAGCCAATTTTTTGTATTTTTAGTAGAGATGGGGTTTCCCCATGTTGGCCAGGCTGGTCTTGAGCTCCTGACCTCAGGTGATCCACCCGCCTTGGCCTCCCAAAGTGCTAGGATTACAGGAGTGAGCCACTACACCCAGTCCCCAAGTCCCCTCTTAAATAAACATGCTCATGGAAGAGACTGCAGCCAGCTCTGTGTGATCTGAAGCTTCGAGGCAATAACCATTTCCTCGCCTTACCATGTAGTTACCTGGGGAAGTGGGAAGGCATGATCACTCAGGAATGCACCCACCTTCTCTCTCCCTACAGAGGAGAGCCCGCTTGCTCTGGCTCATGGAAACAGCTAAGAAAGGGGGAAGAGCATTTGCTGAACCCAGACTGTGCCCTGATGGATGAGAGTGTGGCTGTTTAATCTCCTGGTGTCTTTCCCATTCAATAAATGCACTGGGAGAGGCTTCACACTCCTCCTCTTCAGATGAAGCACCCCATGGACACAACCTGTCTTTGAATATAAGATAAAATCCTGCAGGGAAGCTGCTCCTGTTTAGGTCTCCCAGAACCCCACAGCAGCAGCAGTACCTGGGCATTAGTCCAGGAGCTGACCATCCTGACCATTCCCTTTGGCATTGGTGAAGCTTTGCAGGGCTTTCCAACAACCATCTCATTGTGACAAAGAATTAAAATGACATCTCAGAAAGCACAGAGCCAACTCCACACAACGTCTGAAGCATCTCTGACTTTTCATTACTTCAATTCTCCCACACATCTATTATTCAGCATATATTTAGTGAGCACCTACTATGTGCCCAGAGCAGGAACAGGCACCGCACACTCAGTGGTGATAAGACTGTCTTAGTCCACTGGGGCTGCATTACAGAAATACCTTAGAGTGAAAGAACAGAGACTTCCTGCTCACAGTTCTGAAGGCTGCGAAGTCCAAGATCAAGATCAGTCCGGCAGCAGATCAGGTGTCTGGTGAGGGCCTGTTCCTCACAGATGGTGCCTTACATGTGTCCTCACTTGGTGGAAGGGGCCAACAGGCTCCTTGAAGCTACTTTCATAAGGGCACTCATCCATCACGAGGATCCTCTCCCATGACCTCATCACTGCCCAAAGGCCCCGCCTCCTAATGTCGTTACCTAAGGGGTTAGGTTTCAACAAAGGAATTTTAAGGGGAGATAAATATTTAGACCAGAACAGAGACAATATGATTTTTTGCCCTCATGAAATTTTCTGTCTGGTGGGGAGGGGGAGAGACAGAGACAGAAAATATACACAAATCAAAGAATTCCAGTTCGCAATAAGGGCTATGAGGGAAACTAACAGGGGGCTGAGGTCAGGAACAGCAGGGCTGCCCCTGGAGAGGCCACAGGGACTGAGGCTCTGAGGGGGGCCCGGAAGCTGAGCCTTGAAACAGGAGCAGGAATGAGCTCCTCCCGCAAGGGCTCTGGGGGATCAGCTGTGTGTAAAGGTCCTGGGGTGGAAGGGGCAGCTGTATCCAAAGAACTGAAAAGAGCCCAGGGAAGCAGCAGCCTTGGGAGAGGGGAGCGGGGAGTCAGCGCACACCTGGCTGGGAGCTAGGGCTGAGTTCAGATCTCATGCCAAGTTCAGGGGAAAGCGCACCAAGAGGCTTATCTGGGGTGACCTGCTGTGAGTCCACCCTGAGATGGTGTGACCCTTCCTTTGTCCTGGAGGTCACAGGTCATCAGCCACATTGGGGCACAGTCTGAACAGCTCTGTCTGGCTGTCCTTAACCCTGTCCTTTAAGGTCTAAACGCCACAGGTCAGTCTAAGTTCTTTTCATAAATATTTCCAAGTTGTAAATGCAGGAATATTTCTGAGTCATCCTGGACAAATCCCTCCTAACTATTATTGCACACGCCCTCTGTGTCAGAAGCTGGTCAGACTGTTCGAGGACCCTTCCCAGTGCCAGGGTCCACGGCCCACATCACTTGCTCCATTTCCCGCCTGTCTGCAGCTGGGGAACGAGCTCAGCCACCCGCGTACGTGGGCTGCCAGGCGGCATGCAGACTCCTTACCAACATGGAGAAGGCTTCCAGCGCACAGCCCTGCCCTTGAGAGCTGGCTCCACATCCATTTCAAATAGGCAGCATCTGAAAGAGAAAACCAGCCTCTTTTCAAGGCCCTTAAAGTGTTCATCTTAAAAGGGAAATTGCATTACACAAAGCACTGCTCATGCATCTGACATTTGTACATCTGGAAAACTGGGATTGCTTTATGTGGTGTCCAGTGAAATCCAGCTCCCCCTCTGCCTCCCACCCTCTCCCTTTCATGATCCTCTTCCCAGCTCCAATCCTGGACTCCCTGGGCCCTGCCCTCCACCTGCAGTCCTCCTACCTTCCATGCATAATGCCCCATTCCACTGCCATGTTAACCATCCTCCTCTGTGTATGAAAATCAGATTGTGGCTGGGCGCAGTGTCTCATGTGTGTCATCCCAGCACTTTGGGAGGTCAAGGCAGGCAGATCATGAGGTCAGGAGATCGAGACCATCCTGACCAACATGGTGAAACCCCGTCTGTACTAAAATATAAAAAATTAGCCAGGCATGGTGGCGTGCGCCTGTAGTCCCAGCTACTCGGGAGGCTGAGGCAGGGGAATCGCTTGAACCTGGAAGATGGAGGTTGCAGTGAGCTGAGATCACGCCACTGCACTCCAGCTTGGGTGACAGAACAAGACTCTGACTCAAAAAAAAAGAAAAAGAAAAAAGAAAGAAAAGAAAATCAGATTGTTCCTTTAAAAAAACAAGAACCAGCAAACAAACAAAACCCTTTCAGGGTGGAGGGATTTGGGAGTTGATTCTTTATATGTAGAATGAGGGTGTTCCTAGATGCCTTTCCAGGCCATCGTTTTAGGCTAGATGTATACTCAGCAAACATTTGCCAAGCCCCTTCTGTGTCCCGAGCGTCCCGCCAGGACCTGGGGAAACCAAGCTGACTCAGTCCCTGCCCTTTGGGAGCCCACAGCCAGGTTGGAAGGAGGGTTCTGCACTGATTGCTCTGATTCATTGCATAGAATAATTTTTGTTGGTTTAAAAACGTCATTCTATTTTATAAAGACAAATGTCCATGTTGTTGGACAAGAACCAAGAACCAAGTTCTTGGACAAGAGGCAAGAACTTGGTAAAAACACATGGACACATTCATTAAAAAAAAAAAAAAAATTAGTGAAAGAAGAGACTAAACATGCAGGTTTTGTCAACAAAAGCAATGATTTTCCATCAAATCAGCATTAAGGATTTACACATGTAAAATGTGCCATCAAAAGACAGTGCCAATTCCAGGCAAAACCTTCATCCTCTCCACAGCCAGGGCTTGCAGAGCGCGCTCTGTAGGGGACTTCTCCTGAATCTCGGGAACCCGCCGTGCCCAGCCCCCTGCCCGGGGCCTTCCTTGCCCACTGTGCGCGGAGGCCTGTCTGCAGAGAGCTCTTCTGGGACTCCTGAGGGTTTCCGCTGGGCTCCTCCAGGATGCACAGGCATCCCTCTTTCTTAGGTTACAGTGAACACAGTTCCCAAGATTTCTTTCATGCTCCAAGTGTTAAAAAAAGAAACAGAAATGAAAAGGAATCGTGGCCCTTCATCCTGCCAACCTGAGAGAAACCCCTGCGGACCTGAGAGGCACCTGCCATCCCGCTCCTGTGCCCTCTGCCCCACCCCGTCGGCCCCCTGCACCCTCTTAGCCACATTCCTGCCAGAGGCCAGCAGGGAACAGCACTTGCCAACTGGCCACACAGGACAGGGGCTCCAAAGGGACAAGAGAAGGCATGGGGGGGCCAGCTGGGTGAGAAGTGATGGCCACTTGGACTGAGGAGGCAGTGGAGCTACAGATACGTAGATGGATTTGACATTTTCAGGGCAATAATGCGCAGAACGATCGGAACGAGGCAAAGGGGAGTGTTATGTAGGAACCAGGGCCTCTGGCTTGCAGAAGCAAATGGACGGGGGCTGCCCAATCCCTGAGCCCAGCTGCCCTGGAGTAGAATCTAATTCAGAGGGGTTGGAAAGAGAATGGCGTGAGTTTGGCTTTGAGCCACGCCCCTGCATTTGCATGTTTGCATCTGAGGACCCTCAAAAGCCAGCATTTGCATATACCTAGACCTCTGAAGACAGAACAGTGAAAGTCCTAAGTTTGGGAGTCATTGGGCTGTAAGTGGGACCTGAAGCTGAGTTCCTAGCTAAGATTGTCCTCGAAGAAAGCAGAGCATGGACAGAGAGGCAGGCTAGGACTGACGCTTGAGGAGCTCACTCATTGAATGGGCAGAGGCTGGAGAGGAGGATGCTCTGTCCATTCAAATGCTCTGTCCATTTGCTTCTGCAAGTCAGAGACCCTGGTTCCTCCCTAACACTCCTCTCTGCCTCGATCCGATCATTCTGCGAATTACTGATTTTAGACTCTCAAATCCCCATGGCCCCGGCCTTCAAGCACTCTCTAGGTGTTGTTAACCTGGCAAGACTCTCGCAGGGACCATCACAACTGCTGCTTCCATGGTCCCTGTGATTCCGGAGGATGCTGAGCAAGGAGCCCACAGAGGGGTCATCAGGTAGGAACATGCCAGGGCAAGCCTGAGGCTGCGCAGGTTTATGTGCCTCCTGAGCAGAGCACCCCTTACCATCCTCACCGCAACCCATCTGCTCCCCGCAGACCCACCATCACCAAGGATGGCCAAAGGACCTCTCCTGCAGCCCTGGGCTTCACTGACACTGCTTTGCTTCCCTCTGAGTGCGGCCATGTCGCTTGTTGGCTTGCTTGTCACAGGATCTGGGCTGCTCTGACTTCCTCCTAATTAGCTCTTTTCATGTTGTAGCTTTGCAGTTTCTCTTGATTTCCACTGCCCATTTAAATGCCTTATTTTCGTTTTTGAAGCATTCCTTTAAATGTCCTGTCACCTCGTTGGTTTCTATTGTGATATCTGACAGGTAGCTGGCTTAAAAGAGTGAATTTCCATATTCTCCTTACAGATTTGCATTTTCCCGTCTGCTGGAGAAAAGACCGTTGAATCAGTGAAATAGCTGGTGGGCAGAAAGGTGCATGGAAGGAAACAACTGGCTCCTTTTGCAATATGAGACCTCAGGGAGGAAAATCTCAGAAGTCAGCTGTGGGGGAAGAACTTCGTAGTTAATATAAACTTTGATTCCTACATCACTGCCACCCAGTGCACCCCATAGCCCTTAATTTGTATTTGACTCTGCCTAGCATAGCCGATTCTGGAAGATAATTCATAAGCAGCTTTGGTTGTAGTTTCAGTGACATGTCCCATGTGGTACCACTTCATCTTATTTGCCACAGGATGGTCCATGCATCTGATGAGTCAGTGCTCATCACTTCCAGGTGCCCCTCCCTCCTTACCCTGCCTTTCTCGAGAAAGCTTTCAGTTTCTTTAGCAAAACCCTTCAGCCTAGTTTCACAGACACGTCCGGCAGACTGTGACATTTTCACTCACACATCTACAACACACACACACAGACATGCCCCCTCCGAGATTCATAGCAGTACATTCATAATTCTACAGCTCATTTCTTTCTTACTGACCTGCGAGTGGATTACGATCACCTTTGCTTTATTCGCTAATTTACAATTAGAGTTATACGTGGAAAACCATACACGCCATATTAATATGCTACCCTTGCATAAGCATATAATCTTCAAACACCACCCAGATGGAGAGC
>NW_012107853.1:410421-412291 GCF_000951045.1 Mandrillus leucophaeus | reverse complement strand
TTGGTGTTGCTCTGAGAGGGACTTTCCCCTGAGGGGAGACCCCCACACTCTCCCAGAACACTCCCTCCTCCTCCTTCTTTACAACTCACCCAGCCTCATCCTGCATTGATTTGCTGAGCACGTACTAAGCACCTGGCTGCCCTGTGCCCAGTGCTGCCACACCAGGTCCTGGCTCGGGGGCTCCTGGTAGGCACCCGAGTCAGAGCCGGCCATGCTGCCCACATGCCCCATGCAGGATGCTGGGCCAAGGGTCCATCCTGGCTAACAAGGTTCAGTTCCCTTCTGACCCCGTACATGAGAGGTCAGATGAGTGACCTTTCTAGAAAAGCGAGCTCCCCCTGCCCCCTCGGCTTGTGAGGTTTGTTGGTGGGGGAGGGATCCTGCTTTCACATGGGGGAGGGACCCGCCAGAACCTTTAGCAATGGGATTCTCTGCCTACTTGCGTGGGCCCTCAGTGGAGCCACTGCTCATGAAGCAGACAGCTGCTTTGCGGTGACGAATGCACTTCCGATCTGAGGGAGACATGTGGCATTAGTCACAGTGGAAGGCTATAGCCCATTCATCTATAGCAGAAGCGCCCCCGGAGAATTATTTGCCAGGTCATACAGCAAAACAATGACCTCAGCCCCCAGGGCGCTGCAGCCTGCAAGCAGCTGGGCATGTGTCCTGAGAGCTGAGCAGGCCCTCGGAGGGCCAGCTGCCCTGGCACCTGAAGCACTTCCTGAGGAGAGCAAGGAACAAGAGAGTGCGTTTGGAGGTCAGATTTGGAACTTACTGTCTAGATAATTCCCCCTCCTGCTCCCCGCTCCCATCCCTTCTTCTCACCACCCTCCCTGGAGGTACAAGGAGAAAACTGCCACTGAGAAGGAGGCCGGGGGTTAAGGAGGCCAGGGGTTAGGGAGGCCAGGGGTTAGGGAGGCCGAGGGTTAGGGAGGCCAGGGGTTAGGGAGGCCGAGGGTTAGGGAGGCCAGGGATTAGGGAGGCCGAGGGTTAGGGAGGCAGGGGGTTAGGGAGGCTGGGGGTTAGGGAGGCTGGGGGTTAGGGAGGCAGGGCATTAGGGAGGCAGGGGTTATTGAGGCAGGGATTAGGGAGGGCAGTGGTTCTGGAGGGCAGGGGTTGTAAACCTGGCACTCGCTACTCCCTCTCCATCCCAACCAGGTGTTCCTATCTCTGCCTGGCTCCTTCCTGGCCTGCTCTTCCTGTCAGATGGAGTGGATTTTCTCTACCCTCCCTCAACCTCTATGTATGTGTTGGACATTGGTTTTTGTCTTCTGCTCTGGACTGAATGTTTGTGTCCCCCAACCCCAATTCCCATGTTGAAACCCTAACCCCAATGTGATGGGATCTGGAGGTGGGGCCTTTGGGAAGGGATTAGCCTTAGATGAGGTCAGGAGGGTGGGGCCCTGGGAGTGGGATTAGTGCCTTCATGCAAAGAGGAAGAGGCGGGGCATGGTGGCTCATGCCAGTCATCCCAGCACTTTGGGAGGCCGAGATGGGCAAATACTGGAGCTCAGAGGTTCAAGACCAGCTTGGGCATCATAGCAAAACTCCATCTCTACAAAAAATACAAAAATTAGCCTGGTGTGTTGGCACACACCTGTAGTCCCAGCTACTCAGGAGGCTGAGGCAGGAGAATTGCTTGAGTCCGGGAAGTCCTGGCACCCCAGTCTGGGTGACAGAGTGAGACTCTGTCTCAAAAAAAAAGAACCAAGAAGAGACAGAAGATTCTTCTGTCTTTGCGTCACGTGAGGATACAAGGAGAGGCTGGGTTTCTGCAAACCAGGTTGTGAACCTTCACACGACATCAGATCTGCTGGCACCTTCATCATGGGCTTCCCAGCCCCCAGAGCTGTGAGAAATAAATGTTTGT
>NW_012107853.1:319458-410371 GCF_000951045.1 Mandrillus leucophaeus | reverse complement strand
AGAGCTGAGCAGGCCCTCGGAGGGCCAGCTGCCCTGGCACCTGAAGCACTTCCTGAGGAGAGCAAGGAACAAGAGAGTGCGTTTGGAGGTCAGATTTGGAACTTACTGTCTAGATAATTCCCCCTCCTGCTCCCCGCTCCCATCCCTTCTTCTCACCACCCTCCCTGGAGGTACAAGGAGAAAACTGCCACTGAGAAGGAGGCCGGGGGTTAAGGAGGCCAGGGGTTAGGGAGGCCAGGGGTTAGGGAGGCCGAGGGTTAGGGAGGCCAGGGGTTAGGGAGGCCGAGGGTTAGGGAGGCCAGGGATTAGGGAGGCCGAGGGTTAGGGAGGCAGGGGGTTAGGGAGGCTGGGGGTTAGGGAGGCTGGGGGTTAGGGAGGCAGGGCATTAGGGAGGCAGGGGTTATTGAGGCAGGGATTAGGGAGGGCAGTGGTTCTGGAGGGCAGGGGTTGTAAACCTGGCACTCGCTACTCCCTCTCCATCCCAACCAGGTGTTCCTATCTCTGCCTGGCTCCTTCCTGGCCTGCTCTTCCTGTCAGATGGAGTGGATTTTCTCTACCCTCCCTCAACCTCTATGTATGTGTTGGACATTGGTTTTTGTCTTCTGCTCTGGACTGAATGTTTGTGTCCCCCAACCCCAATTCCCATGTTGAAACCCTAACCCCAATGTGATGGGATCTGGAGGTGGGGCCTTTGGGAAGGGATTAGCCTTAGATGAGGTCAGGAGGGTGGGGCCCTGGGAGTGGGATTAGTGCCTTCATGCAAAGAGGAAGAGGCGGGGCATGGTGGCTCATGCCAGTCATCCCAGCACTTTGGGAGGCCGAGATGGGCAAATACTGGAGCTCAGAGGTTCAAGACCAGCTTGGGCATCATAGCAAAACCCCATCTCTACAAAAAATACAAAAGTTAGCCTGGTGTGTTGGCACACATCTGTAGTCCCAGCTACTCGGGAGGCTGAGGCAGGAGAATTGCTTGAGTCTGGGAAGTCCTGGCACCCCAGTCTGGGTGACAGAGTGAGACTCTGTCTCAAAAAAAAAGAACCAAGAAGAGACAGAAGATTCTTCTGTCTTTGCGTCACGTGAGGATACAAGGAGAGGCTGGGTTTCTGCAAACCAGGTTGTGAACCTTCACACGACATCAGATCTGCTGGCACCTTCATCATGGGCTTCCCAGCCCCCAGAGCTGTGAGAAATAAATGTTTGTCGATGAAGCCACTCCATCTATGGTGTTCTGTGATACAGCCCAAGCTGACTAAGAGAACTTCCAAGGAGAGGCAGCAGAGTATCAACCCCTGTGCTCTCCAGGCACACATGATCTTCCTCCACATCTCCACCTGTCGAGGTTATAGCCTGCAGGGTTGACAGCTGCTCCTCCTTCCCCTGCAGCATCCACGGAAGACCCCCTGTGCATACACCACACCTCAGTAGAGGCCGCCACGCTGCATCGCTCTCATTGCCTTGAGAGGGGTGCTAGCTCCTGGAAGTAGAGCTGCCAGATTTAACAAATACAAACACAGGCTTCCCAGCTCCTTTGAAATTTCAGATGATCACTGACTACTGTTGGAACGTAAGTGTGTGCCACGCAGTTCTGGGGACACACTTACACTGAAAAGTTTTATGTTGTTTACCTGCAATTCAATGGAATTAGGTGTGCTGTATGTTTATTTGATGAAGTGGGACCTGTGCCCACTTCAGTCCATCTGATCACTGGGAGGGAGCCGGTTGACAGTGTCTGCCCTCAGGCTGTCACTACAAGGGGGAAATGATAGGACAAATTGATCAGCACATTAGACTGTTAATAACTCAAAAGGTTCTGGCTTGTGAGTCAGAGCAGCCATCACAGAGCCTGAGCCCAGAGGGGTGACTGTCTATCTCACACTCGGTTTCCTCACCTCTGCAACGCAGGCATTTAACCAGATGACCCTCAACACCCCTCAGTGCTGACATCCGGAGCCTCCTTGTGGAGCTGTTGTCAGAGTTTGGAATGTGTGAGTGTGACCTAGTCTGCTGGGTGCAGACGTGAAGATCCAGTATGTCTGATGTGGGCCCCGGAGTCTGCATTTAAACATGCATCCTGACCAGGTGTGGTGGCTCACACCTGTAATCCCAGCACGTTGGGAGGCCAAGGCCCGTGGATCACTTAAGGTCAGGAGTTCAAGACCAGCTGGCCAACATGGTGAAACATCGTCTCTACTAAAAAAAACACAAACATTAGCTGGGCATGGTGGCAGGCACCTGTAGTCCCAGCTACTCAGGAGGCTGAGGCAGGAGAATCGCTTGAAACCGGGAGGTGGAGGTTGCAGTGAACTGAACTGAGATCACGCCATTGCACTCCAGCTTGGGCAACAGAGCGAGACTCAGTCTCAAAAAAAAAAAAAAAAAAAAACAGTGCATCCTCTGCCATTCAGATGTTGATGATCTGAAAAGGATAGTTTGGGATATGCTGGTCTTGCGTTTATCCTCCGCGGCAGGGTGTGTGTGTGTGTGCGTCCATAGGGGCTGCTTCATTTTTAAAACAGGCCCCCAGGGTGAAAATGCAACCTAACCCTAGTGAAAGGCTATCAGGAATCATTGTGAGGCCCCCCCATGCTCGGAGCTTCCCCAGGTACCTCTGATCTCCTTGTCCACTCACCTGTCACCATCTGTGGACCTGGGTGGGGGCTCCCTGCCCTACTGCATGGATGGCGCAGCCCAAGCAGCATCTGCGCAGAATGTGGCTGCAGAAGTGAAAACTCAGCTCTGTCCCCAAACAGACAGGCGGGCACAACATGGTAGCCTGGCCCTGGGTACAGAGCCATCTTTAAGGTAGGGAGATGGGGTGGGGGCTGCAGCCACTTTGGGGGCCTGGATTCTTGGAAACGATCCTGGATACTGATGTGAGCAGAAGGAATTGAGGGAGACCAGCTTGAGCCCACAGAGCTCTGCAATTCCCCCCACATAGATGGCCTCAGGCTGCCATTGCAGATGTGTCCTGCACTTCTCACCACCATCTGGAGTCAAGCTGGCATCTCTAGATTTTGACACTGTCCCACTTGCAGCCAAGACTTCAAGTGCACTTTAACTTCTACTGTTATCAAGAGGCTGGTCTTGCCCACCGCTGGCCCACTCTCCAAGACCACATGGGTCAGAGATTAAGCACATGTCTCGGAGCCGGCTAACCCAGAAGCAAGCCTTGGATCTACAGTTTGCTCAGTGACCTCAGGCCCTTTACTTAACCTCCTTTGCAAAATACAGAGAATGGTCTCCCTTCATAACAGGTCCAGCCCCAAGGAATACAATGAGCAGACAGCCTCCAGTGACAGGGGCCTGCACAGCAAGCTGATGATGACTGCTGTGGTGGGTTCCTCTATGGGCAGTCTTGGGCAGGAGCCCCTGCACCACTCACCAAGTTTTCTGAGTGGCCTGCATTCTGAGGATCTTCCTGCCTGACCCTCCTTCCTCCTCCCTCTCCTTTCGTAGGTGTCAGACCTGCATCAAGACCTGGGGCTCCCTCTGCTTACTTCTGTTTAGTTCCCCATTTTGTTCGCAGGCATTACCCCCTGTAAATCTCTGGCACATCTAACGACATCTTCCCAAGGACCCAGCTGATGAATCACCCCCAGTCTCAGGGCCCCATCCTCCCCTATCAGGGATCCTTGGAAGTGCCATGTAGAATATGGCTCAGCAGCAGCCCACCCAGGGAAGCTGGGGGATTTACACACCAGTGTTTTCCCCCATTGGTTAAGGGCTGCCCTGGGGGTTTCCAACTCACGGAATTTCAGGAGGAGGCAGCTCTGCACACTGGCCAGGCAAGCTCTTACTGCACTGAAAAACACAAAACAAAACCAAGCTATCATTGCCAGGGCTTGTGGTAGGAACATGTCAGCAGGAATGACTGTCCACTGCAGCTAGGGGACATCCAGCGGGGGCCCGGGGCTTGCTGATTGGCATCAGCAGCATCTGCTATAGATGATCAAACCTGCACTTCTCAAACCGCCACTTATGTCCCTGGAAGGGTCCCGGTGCCCGCCACGGCTGTGAGGAAATGCTTGGAGCATACTTTTCCTTGCGGAGTTTTGTGGGGATGCGTCATTTTTATTTTTTAGCAAGTGGATATTATAGATTGGAATGCAAACTTCACAATAATTTTTTTCAGCTTTTATTTCGGATTTGGGGATACACGTGCAGATTTGTTACTTGGGTATATCGCGTGATGCTGAGGTTTAGTATACGAGCGATCTTGTCACCCAAGCAGGGAGCATCGTACCCCATAGAGAGTGTTTCAATCTTCACCTTCCTCCTTCCCTCCCCCCTCTAGGGTCCCCAGGGTCTATCGTTGCCATCTGTATGTCCACGTGTACCCAACGTTTAGTTCCCACTCATAAGTGAGAACATCCAGTATTTGTTTTTGTTTTTGTTGTTCTTGTTTGAGATGGAGTCTTGCTTTGTCACCCAGGCTGGAGTGCAGTGACGTAATCTCCACTCACTGCAACCTCAGCCTCCTGGGTTCAAGTGATTCTCATATCTCAGCCTCCCTGGTAGCCGGGATTACAGGCGTCCGCCACCACACCGGGCTAATTTTTTGTATTTTTAGTGGACACAGGGTTTCACCATGTTGGCCAGGCTGCTCTTGAACTCCTGACCTCAAGTGATCTACCTACCTTGGTCTCCCACTGTGCTGGCATTACAGGCATGAGCCACCACACCTCGCCCCAGTGTTTGGTTTTCTGTCTCTGCATTCCTTGTTATTTGCTTAGACGGTAACCTCCAGCTGCATCTGCCTGGCTGCAGAAGCCATGATTTCATTCCTTTTTATAACTATGTAGTATTCCATGGTGTGTATTTCCTGCATTTTCTTTATCCAATCCACTGTTGATGGGCATCTGGGCTGATTCCATGTCTTCACTGTTGTAAATAGTGCTGTAGTGAACATGTGAGTGCAGGTGTGTTACTTTTTAGGGGCAGTTACCCAGTAGTAGGATTGCTGGGTGGAATGTTGTTTTTTTTTTCGTTTTTTTCGGAATTTTCCAAATTGTTTTCCCCGTTGGTTTTCTTCTTTTCCTTTCCCCCCACCGTTTTTTAGTTTTGCCTTCTCCCTGCAGCCTTGCCAGCATCTGTGATATTTTTTAACTTTTTAATAATAGCCACTCTGACTGGTGACTTCACAGGGCTTTAAAACCGAAATGTGAAACTTCAGAAAAACCTCATGCTCAACATTAGCTGTTTTGCCTGCCCTCCTAGCCCCTCTTCATTTCAGCGGAAGAGATTGACAAGAGGAGCTATGGATCATTTGAAGCCACCCAAGATATTCAAGCAAGAAAGAGCAACAACCAGATTTGCAGTGTAGGGGAGAGGCTGGCAGCAGAGAGAGGCTGGGGCCTTCAGCAGACTCCCTGGGGACCCACAGTGTGCAACACATACTCTAGGGCACAGAAGTGACAGCAGGCAAACTGAAGGCCTCATTCTGGGGACCAGGGAAGGCATGCAAAAAGCCATCCCGCAATTAGTGTTGCATTCAGACTTTGAGATCCGCTCTGAGCAGAGTGCCGTGTGGGAATATGTAGCAGGAGAGTGAGCACTAGCCCGGGCGCTAACCAGTTCCTCTAGGAAGTGACACTGGATTTGAGCTCTAAAGGGTGAGCAGGAATGACTTAGGTAAAGATAAGCAAGAAGGGCCTCCTAGACATAGGGAACAGCATATGCAAAAGCCAGGAAGACAGAAGGAGCCTGGGATGTTGGAGGAAGAGAGAGGCAAGGGCCTGAGTACAGGGAGTGGAGCTGGTCTGCAGCTAAGAGAGGTCACTGGCAGGTTTTAAGTGGGGGCACTATGTAATGAGACCTGCAATTTTGAAGAAATCAGTTTGGCCGTAGCGTGGAGAGTGACATGAGGAAGGTAGGAGCAGCAGTGGGGAAGTGGATTAGAGAGCGAATGTGTTAGTCCAGGCAGGAGAGGCTCACAGCTCAGACCAGGGGAGCAGAAGTAAATCAGTAGATACAAAAGGAAGTGGGCAGCTGCTGGCCATGTTTAAGAGTAGAACTGACAGATACTGACTGGAGGCAGCCAAATGTCTAGGCAGATAGGGGCGGGTCCCAGGTGAAACCCCACCTCCAAGCTGGAGACAGTCCTGGGTAAAACCTTGGACCAGAGTGAGAATTTCTGTTCCTGTTTGCCCGCCCTTCCCCTATTCTGAGCCCATAAAAGCCCTGGACCCACACACACAGGGACTTTCCCACCTTCAGGTAGGGGGACCACCGCCACATCCCCTCTTCGCCAAAAGCCATTTCTTCACTCAGTGAAACTCCCTGCCTTGCTCAGTCTTCAATCGGCTCATTCTTCTTGGATGCTGGACAAGATCTTGGGAACTAGCGCGCAAGCCCAACTCTGCCCAGGCAGGCTGAGTGGGCGGGCCGTCTCCGCAGCAGGTAGCATGGTTGAGCGAGGCCCAGGTGGGGTGTCACTGGCTGGAGGCCCCCAGCTTGCAAAGTGACCAAGAAAAAAATCCTGCATCAACAGGGCCAGTGAGGGGTGGGAGAAGGGGACTGAGTAGGGTGAGGGATGGGAGAAGGAGACTCAGTAGGGTGAGGGGTGGGAGAAGGGGACTGAGTAAGATGAGGAATGTCAAGATCGGCATTCTCATTTGGGGCCTGAACAAAGGATAAATGATCACATTTGCTAAGAAAATACTGGAGAAAGATCGTGCTTGAAAAATAGTTGAGTTCCTTTTTTTCTGTGTTGAATGTTATCTTAGTCCATTTTCTATTGCTTATAACAGAGTACCTGAAACTGGGTAATTTAGAAAGAAAAGGAATTTATTTTTTATGAAGGGCTGAGGAGTCCAAGGTTGAGGGGCTGCACATAGTGAGGGTCTTCTTGATGGCAGGGAGTATGCAGAGTCCTGAGGCAGCACAAGGCATCCCATGAGAACCTATTCATCCACTAACTCATTAATCTGTGAATCCGTTTATCCACAAATGGATTAATCCATTCATGAAGGTAGGACCCTCATGGCCCAGTCACCTCTTAAAGGCCTTATCTCTCAGTTCTGCCATGTTGGGGATTATGGCTCAGCATGATTTCGGAGGGGACGGACATCCAAAGCATAGCAGATGTGAACCCTCTGTGACGCCTCCAAGGAAGCTACTGGCCTAGGACAGAAGCCCAAGAAGGAGGAGGAGGAAAGTGCAAGGGCAGAAGACAAACCAGCGGAACCAGGTGTCCAGTTCATCAAAGACCAAGGGAGGAGCACTTCCAGCGTGTCAGGAGGAGTGTTGTACGCTGCCAAGATGGGGAGTGCAAGGGGGACAGCGCCCCTTAGCAAGAGCTGTTGTCAGGGTGTGGACACAGAGGCCAGTGTAGAGGAGCTGAGGGTGCACGAGGCAAGAGGATTGACAGGAGGTGCATATGATTTGATTCCTGGAATATTGGCCGTGACGTGGTGGTGAGAACCAGGGCAGTGGGTGTCTGCAGGGAAAGGGGGTGGGCAGAGATGATTCTGGAGTTTCAGATTGTGAGCTGATGTTTTAAGATGCAAGACGCTGAAGCATGTCTAAGTGCGGATGGGAAATGTCTGCTGGAGAAGAGGAAGCAGAAGATGCCAATGGCAAAGATTACCCGGGGCGTGAGGCCGGGGTAGGTGGGAGTGGGGACGCAGAGCCCAAGGCGGGATGAGGTGGAGAACCCCTCTCCAAGGGGTGCTCTGCTCTTCCCTGCTTTCCTGCTACCTGTTCTGCCCCCTTCTCTCTGCCTTTTGGAAAATCCTCTTTGTCTTCCACTCCCCAGATGAAGTCACACCGCCTTTGTTCTTCATACCCAGCCCAACCCACACTGCTCCCTCTTCCCACTGAATGCTCATGGTCTCCCTCAGTGGACTCATTGTTCACTCCAGGTAATCACCGGTGTGTGTGTTCTCAAAGTGCCGAAGGCCTCAGCCACCTGGTGGCTCAGTGGTCCAGGTGGCGCTTCCTCCCTCTGTGGCGCCCTCAGCACCTGGCTCTGTCCTGACAGAGAGATCTACACGGGAGGCAGTGACGGAGGAGACCCCGTGGCTTCCCTGTGACTTCGGGACTTCAGCCTTGAATGAACACTCAGAGAGCGACAGATGTCCCGCTGCCAAAATCCATGTTTCTCATGAGGACGAGGGCAGATCGACATCCTCAGCCACTGGCCATTAAGGAAAGCACAAGCCAGGTGCAGGGTGCCACCAGGAGCACTGTGGGCGTGGACCACACTTCACCCCTGTCCTGTGTGCAGCCTCTCATCAAACGTGTCAGACTGAGAAACGCAGGCACCAATCTCAGAAGCCATTAGGAGGTGCTAAGAGCAGGTGGGGCGTGAACACTACAGGGCACTCATGCCCACCCTGAGCAGACGTTCATCAGCTGCTCAGTGAAAAAAAAAAATTGTAGGGAAGAGGATTGGCAGGTAAGAGAGAAATAACCAGCCCGGGGCAGCTCTGAGGCATCCTGGGGGCCAGTGCCCAGGCAATGTGGACCGCAGGTGGTTCCCACCTTCAGATGGCTTGGGAATCACACCTGCCTCTGGAATTCTTGGGGAGAGTTAGCATAGTTAGAACAGTGCCTGAAATATAGCAAACATAAGTGTTAAATACAATAATAAAACAATGCAACAGTAGCTATTATTATCCTTCCAAACAAGAGTTGCAGACAGATAAACCTGGGTTTGTCCAGTGTATTGGCTTCCCAGAGTTACCCTCGAACAAGTCATTTAAACTCTGATTGTTTTAATCTGAGAAATGAAGACACTCTTCCTTCCAGGGCAGGGTTGTTGGAGAGATAACAGAAGATACTACGGTAGAGTTGACAGAGCCCCTAGGACATCACGGGGGAGCAGGGGCGGCCTCTCCTGGGGAAGACGGGTCTTCGGCAAACACACACCTTCACTCCAGGAATCCTCCCATAGACACGGTGACGGCTGATTTTATGTTGACTTGCCTTGATCACGGTGTCCAGATATTCAGTCTAACATTGGTCTGGATGTTTCTGTGATTGTGTTTTTTGGATGAGATAAACGTTAGATCAGCAGTTTTGGTGAAGTAGGTTGGTCTCTGTAATGCAGGGAGGCCTCATGCAAGCAGCTGAAGACAATGAAGGCCTGAAGAGAATGAAGGACTCAGCTCCCCCAGCAGGAAGAAAGTCTCCAGCAGACAGCCTCAGAGGGAAGAGCAGCACTGGCTTCCTCCCGGCTCTGTGGCCTCCCAGCCCGCCCTGCAGACTTTGGATTAGCCAGCCTCCACAATTCCTCAGGCTCATTCTCTCTATATACACACCATATTGGTTCTGTTTCTCCGGAGGGCCTTGACTGCCATGGATATAAAGCTCCCTCTGATTGTCAGAAGGATGCAAAATGAGGCAGCCTAGCCACCCAGTGGGCCCAGTGGTCAAGGGGGGAAATGAGGTGGCCACTAGTCAGTGCCGGGGCCATTTCTAGATGGTGCCTTTTTGTTTGTTTGTTTGTGTTTGTTTTGAGATGGAGTCTCTCTCTGTTGCCCAGGCTGGAGTGCTGTGGTGTGATCTCGGCTCACTGCAACCTCAATGGTGCTTTTTTCGGATCATAGCTCAGGCTTACGTGCTGACCCCAGTGGCCTATCTTTAAGCACTGCGGCTCCAGGAAAGAAAGGCCTGGAGAGACCTAGACCAAGGTCTCAGCGGGGAGGGAGAGAATTTGCTCTTTGCAAAATGTATGGAGTCCTTGTTATTTACCAGATATCATGTTAGAGACCAGCGATAAAAACAACAGTGAATTTCAGTGAATCTAAAACAATCCATTGTAAGACAGAGCATTATTCTATCTCCCAAGACAGGAAAAAAACATCTTTAGATTTCATAGATATCAAACGGGAAAACAATATATTGTGGAATAAACAAAATATGCTAATAGTAACAATGAGATATCTAGGACATACTATGTACAGGTGCTGTTCTTAGCATTTCACATATACCATTTTACACAGTGAATCTGTGAGATGGAAGCCATTGTCGTTCTATTTTATAGACAGGTACACTGAGACTCAGGCAGGCCAGTTGTCCTGCCTATGTACACACAGCTCCTAAGTGGTAGAGCCAGGATTTGAACCCAGACCCCGCAGCCTGGCTATGGAGCCAACATAGCCAACAGCTTTGCAGAAACTCAACAGCTTTGCAGAAACTCAAGTTGGAATGGAAGACCGCTCATTCCAGTTTGTCCCATTGTCCAGCATCCCACGGCCCATTCCAGAAAGTTCAGTGGGTGTCAATGAGCTTGGCTGTGGTGACCACTCTTACGTGTACCATTACCTTTTATTTTAATTTGAGAAATTAAATAAAACATATCCACAGTAGTTTACAACTCTGCCATGATGTCATTTTGTCAGATGGCAAATTTCAGGAGAGGCTCAAACTCCAAAAACCCTGTCATTACCTGAATTTAACGAGAGGACGTCAAATCACTTAATTCTATCACAGCCCACACCCATGAATTCACTAAGTAATTATCACACACCTGTCAGGCACCAGACAGTTGCTGAGGACCAAGATCCAGACGAAACTGATGGAGCTTCTCTTCCCCTGCACCTTCTGTGAACTTGGAGACACAAAGCTAAAAGACCGAAACCTGAGAGAGAATGGGAGCAGCCTGTGAGGCCCTGCCCTGCAGGCCGTCTCTTGGATGGTTTATGCTTCTCTGGCAGGTTTTCCCCTAGGTATTCATGGCATCGGGGGGCATTTCACCTCAGCAAAGTGATGACGCTGCCACTCAGGTTCCCATGGAAACCAAACTGGGACAGGAGGAACAAAAGGCTCCTCAAGGTCAGTGGTGCAAAGGACATTAGAGACAAAGACAGAGACAGCAAATTCGCCCAAAGAACAGACAAAAACCGGCGCTTCCTCCCTCCCTCCCATCACCACAGCTCGGGGCTTTGTCACTCCAGCACACCTGGGCCCTGCACTTCAGACGCTGCGTGATTTTTGAGCTTCTGGGGAGAGAAGCCTGGGCCTCCAGGGAGGTGCAGACGCTCCTGGCTCCTGGCAGACTCCTGGGCCAGGCCCAGCCTGTGTCTGTTTCCGGAGCCACGCGCTGCCTGTGCTGGGATGAATGCATGGCCGCTGCGTCCTTCCCCCTCCTCGGAGCCCACAAGCTTCCGAGTGCGTCATCTTCATGATTGGCCGCGGGAAATGACTTCTTGGAGTAAGTGACTGCTGCTCCGAGGCCCATCTGGACAAAAGCAGGATCCGGGATGGACACAGAAGAGCAGACCCGGAGCCCTGCGCCCCAGCCTCCCCTCCCCATGCGTTGCACATGTGTCCTCTGTTCAGCCTCTCCATTTAACTCTCCTTTCTGAACGCCCAGCCAGGCACCGCCTTCCTTCCAAAAGCCTTGTTTCTCAGAAAACCTTTGGCTTCTAGAAACCCAGGATTCCGAGGAGGAAGAGGACTGGCCTTTCTCTTGGGACTATTGATCAGGGCTGTCAGTTCCCAGCTCCATCCAGTGCCCTGAGCTGGGGACACAGATGCTGTCACTGGGTCCTGGCGAGTCTGAAAACTTGGGATGTCAGCACCACGGTGAGAGCAGAGTCTGCGCAGGGCCACTGCAGGCAAAAGACTGTCTCGCTTTTCACTGCGGGGGCTTCCCCAGTCCGGTGTGTGTGTCTGAGCCCTGCCGTTGGGAGGCATCATCGAGAGGCTCTGGTCTCCCCTGCCCAGGCCCTGCCTCCTGGCCCCACTGCCGGAAGCTTGAGCAGATCTGAAGCTCGCCTTAGAGGAAGACCCCATCCAGGGCAGACCCTGAATGCAGAAAGCAGAGAACTTGGCTTCTCCTCATTTGTTGTTAGGGCCAGTGCCTAAGGGACTAAACACAAACAAAACAGGCTAAAAGCAGGAGCAGTGGTGGCAGCGCTGGGCCAGCAATGATGGTTTCTATTGTGAGGGTTTCGGTCGTGCTTGGATCTGGGAGCGGGAGGCCGATGCACCCAGAGACCCTAGGGCAGGACTGTAACCACTGTAACCACGCATCTTAGGAGACGCTTTGGGAAGCTCAAACTGACGCCATTTGTGCTGAATTTTGGGGAAAGGGGGTGGGATGATGGACTTGGGAGCACTGTCGTTAACTGGTCATTGATTAGATATTAACTAGTCATTAACTTGACTTTCGGGAAAGCCACGAGGCCTCTGTGTCCACAGTTGGAAGGCATGGGCTACCCTGATTGGGGGTGCTTCAGCTGTATTCATGATTCACATTCATTCATTACATGCCTGATCTCTGTCTCAGGGGCCCAGCCTCCTGTGAGTAAGCTCTCAGATTCAGGGAAAGGCGTCTCAGAGAACTCCACGTCTGTGTGGAGTCAGATGGATCAGAGCAGAACACAGAGCCGCCTTCTCTGTCCCACTCTGTCTCCCACTCGCCTGCTCAGAGGTTCCCGGCCGGCTCCCTGTCTCCCTCTCTGCCCTCCTGGGTATCACGGGCCCTCAACTCAGGGAAGCTGGTGCCCTCACTTGTCTCCCATAGTCCTCTGTCGTCTGGGCTCCTGTGGCCCCTCTCAGCTTTCAGGACTGTCCAGTCTTCCGCATCCCTGTTCTTTCTCCCGCAAGTCCCCGGTGGCCCAGGCTCTAGGGGGGAGTTGCATTCTGAGCTACTGCCCACATGGCTTCCCCAGGGCGGCTGGAGCTCAGGTACGGCAGTCCCCATCCTTGACAGCCTGAGGCTCAGAGTCCATGACCTCCAGGGGCAGCCCACAGCAGCACCCCCTGCATCACCCACAGAATAGAGGGAGACAGAGGCTCTCCACACAAAGGCACTGAGAACAAAGAATACCCCAAAAGCCACCGAGGTCTCTGGGCAGCAGAGAGTGGGAGCGCTCGTCACAGGCCAGAAGCCCAGCAAGTAGCATCAGACACCTCAGGTTAAAAAGAAAGTAGAGATTGCCACCTCCCACCCTCCCCATTCTAGTCAATTTGGGCCAGTTTGGTGCACGCTAGCCACGTGCGGTGACCATGCTAAGTACTGTGCGTGTACTATTTCTCGGAATACTTCCTGCAACCTTATGAAGTTCTCGCCCAATTTAACCAGCAGTAACGAAACTCAGAAGGCATTTACCCAATGCTGCACATCAGGAAAATGTAAAAGAACGAACAGGGCTTCAATACCAGGATTGAGCCCAAAGGTCACGTTCTTTCCCCACGGTTCCCTTCCCCATCTGGTTCTGGGGAACGACACTCTGCACGCAGCCCCCAGGAGACCACAGGCCCTGGGCTCCCAAAACTCAGTGGCAGTGCAAAGCCACCCTCAGAAGAGCTGCCCAGGACAAGTGCTCCCGCGGCCCATTGCTCACTCCCCGCAGAGGCAGGGGCAGCTGCCTGCTGCCCCAGATGGACATAGAAGGTCACCATGTGGCCTGCCGGGGTGTGCAGGATAGACGGCAGGAGGTGATGAGCTGGTGCCTCCACCTGCCTCTTCCAGCCACAGGAAACAGGATCCTCCAGGGTTCACGCCTATGCGTCTGGATCGATGCTGGGCATTTTGTCGGGGGACAAGCCAGCAGCCATGCAGGGCATGTACCTGTAGATGATGCACTGCCTTAGTGTCCAGACAGAACAAAAGGGATCCCCTTTCCAGCCCGAAACTGTTGGATTCTCTAAGAGGTCCTGCTACAACCCATCTCAACGCAAGAGGGACTGCGGCTCTTCTGGAAACACGATGCCTCGGGGCCATGAAATGACAGCTGCTTATTTTGAAGAACTGGGCTGTTCCCATGTAAAGTTGGCTGCAATGGATGATGTTTCTGACTCATACTCTGGCTTTAAAATCAAAGTTTTTGTTAGAAACCAGCTTTGTTTTCCTTCTATTTCCTGTTTGAAAAGTGAAGCATTAACACGAAGGAGGGCCCCAGCTGAGTTCATGCTGGGACTCAGGCTGCAAATGGCCAGTGGTCCCGGGATATCCAGGGAGCCATTCAGAGGGGACACGTCCAGCTACCATGCAAATTCATCGTGCACCCATCCCCGCTTGCTGCAGCCCTGGCCTTAGAACCCTCAACACACGGCCCTGGGCAGCTACCCTCAAACACCTGGACGCCAAGCATGAGAGGGAACCCACTTACCTTCCCTGGTCTATGATCACAAAGTACCTTAGAGCCTCCTGCACAGGAACCCACTCCTTAGAGGGCACGAGGGGCTAAGTTTTGTTTGAGACCAGCTGGCATTGGAAGGGAGAAATGAAAGTTATCCCCTGTCCCTGCTTCCAGGCCAGGGCAGAGCAAGCTGCTTTCGGCCCTGTCTCTGAGGCAGACATTAGCACACTTGTCTCAGGCAGAAGCAGCCTTAGATGGCGTTACAGTTTGAATGTGGTCCCCCGCAAAATCCAGGTGTTGCCAATGTGATAGCATTAACAGGTGGGGCCTTCAAGAGGGGATTAGGCCATGATTGGAATTAGGGGTCCTGATGCAGGGGCTGTGTGGAGGGAGTACATTCACTTGTTGCCCTTCCACCTTCAGCCATGTGAGGACGCAGTAGCAAGGCACCATCGTGAAAGCACAGACTGGAGCCATCACCAGGCATGGAACCTGCTGGCACCTGGCTCCAGAGCTGCGGGTAGATACGTTTCTGTCCTTTATGAATCGCCCAGTCTCCGGGGTTGTGTGAGAGCAGCACAAAATGGACTGGGACAGCTGGAATGTCAGTTTGCATCAGCCCCCACCCACACACTCAGGGCGTGCCGCAGCGGCCATGCTGGGTGCCTTTCTGCAGGTGCCCAGGCACCAGGAGCACTGGCCCAGTCTCAAGGGGCGTTCATGTCAGGGAGGTGCCCTGGCTAGTGTCAGCTTCAGCGCCGCCAGCATCAGGAAGTTCATCCCAACAAGTCTGGGCAAGAGAGGAGGCGGTGAGATCACGTCCTACCCGTCCAGAGACCCCCAGACTTTGGAGTAGAAATCTGAAGGACCTGAGGCTCCTGAAGTGAGAGGGGACAGAGCTAGGAGAAGGGAGGGCAGCCAGGAGGGCAGGGACGCAGGGGGCGGGATGGGGAGAGCCAGACCGGCATTAGCAAGAGCGTCTTCATGTCCTTTTGGCCCAAGGGGACCATGTTCTCTGAGGAAATGGAACTTGCTCCAGGGCAGAGGAAGAGCTCAGCATCCGCTGTTCCCTCTCCCGAACAGCTCCTGGGGAAAGTCCACCACCATCTTCTTGCCCCGCTCTGTGCCTTCATACAAGCGATTCTCTCCACCTGCGATGCCGTTCCTCTCCCTCCTGTGGCCAGTGTCCATGGGTTCTCTGAGAAGGAATAGGAAGTATTTTAAGGTAGACCTCCTTAACCTCCTCCCAGCTGGGTGGATCCCTCCCTCTGGGCCCTCACACATCTCAGTTCTCAAACGACCATTCACATGATAGTCTAAATTAGTGGATCCTTGGTGTGTGGTGTGTGCAGTTATAATGGGTTGCCTCAGCCTCCAACGCACCCTTCATTGCCTTCCTCTGTGATAACGCCCCTGGGCCCTGTACCCATTTCTCTCTTGCCAGCTGGCATGACGTTTAGCCTTGTGCAGAGGCAGGGGCCTCTCCCCGGTTCTGACACTTCTCTCTTTGCTTGTTTCTGGCTGCTGGGGGGACACGAGGGATACTCGGCACTGTTCTCCCTTCAGCAAATGTTGTTGCCAGTCCCATCCCAGGTTCCTGGCCTGCTGCTCTCTGAGGAGGGTTTGCCAGTGCCAGCCCATGCTCCCCTGTACCCAGCCTTGGTCTGCTGGGACCCAGTGGAAAGCCCACAGCTGCCGCCCCCACCCACCTTCCCCTGCTTGCCAGCCACAGTCACCAGCTGTGGACCTGCGCGGCTGTGCTCCAGAAGCAGAGGTGGGTGGAGGAGGGGCCCTGCGCACAGATGAGACTATGAAGACGCCATCTAGAGGCTGTGGCAAACACAGGTGCCCTGCCCCATATCCCGCCCGCAGTCACAGCCCTTCCCACATGGAGGATACTGTCATCAATCTTTTTGGGGGCTGTGGACACTCTGCATCCCCATACCTGTGGCAGTCCTGGTGCATGGTAAGCTCTCAGTAAGTGTGGTGAGTCACTGCTGAGAGAACTAACAAATAAACCTCCTACCACCAACCACAGGTAGCTGGGGCAGAACCAGGGAACTGCTCAAAGGAGGCTGGTGACCCCTGCCGTGACATGCCCGCTGTGCCCAGGACCCAGGCTCCCACAACTCGAGTCCTTCCTGTGTCCCAGATCCATTCAAAGTGAAGTGGCCTCCAGACAGGCTTCCCTAGGGGCCCTGGTCACTGTCCATGAGGCCACCATGCCCCTGCTCACCATGGGACGTGAGAAAGGGCCTGGCCCGTGGACCAGGGCTGACGTAGGTCTGAGCCCCAGCTCAGTGGTCTGCTAGCTGTGTGAGCTTGCACAGTAGCTCTTCAAGTGTGGCTCTGGATGCGTGGCATCAGCACCAGCGTCACCCGGGAACCTGTCAGAGATACACATTTTGGGCCCCAACCTCCTTCGACCAAGTCAGAAATTCTGCAGTCTATGTTTTCATAAGTCCTCCAGGTGACTCTGATGTACTCTCAGCGTTGAGAACCATCGAGAGAGAGCCGTTTAGCTGAACTCCTCCAGGCCTCGCCTGCGCACGGTCACAGCCGTACCTTCTGCACAGTCGCTGAGATGTGTGTGAAACAGCAGGCACACAGCAGAGTGAATTGCAGTGGTCGGAGCATACCTGAAGCACCAGGGCTGGCCCCCTCCCTCCCCTCTCCTCCCCGGCCTCCTAGGAGTCGGAGGGCCCGTGGAAATGGTCTCCTCCTGCTTTGACTGGGTGCAGGTCTGAGCAGAGGCCTTCCGAGTGAGCTGAGCAGGTGAGTCCGAGCATGGCCTGTCAGCAGCAAACCCATAGGCTGGGGAGCCGTCCCTGGAGATGCCCCTGGGCTCCTTGAGGGGAATGGCTGAGTCCCTGCCTGTCCTTGGCAGGCCCGCAGTGGTGGGGTGGCTCAGGCAGGTGCCCTGTTCACAACCAGCGCTGCTGGGGATGAAGGCAACGGGTGGGTGAGCAGGGACAGCATGAGCCACGTGGCTGGGAGCTGGGCCAGCTCGCTCTGTGTGCATGTTGTTTCCATGTGTGCAGCAGAAACTGGCGTCTCTCCACAACGCTGATTTTAGTCTTTCTCACCTTTTCTTGCTCAGCTTAAGATAGGCCTCTCTTCAGGGACAAGGTGGCATTATATCAAGCCAAAGTGTGAGGGCGCAGGGAGACCCGCGAGGCAGGGCCCCCCGAAGTCCTGGCGGTTTCTACCCAGCCTCTCGAAATTGACTTGAAGCTGTTTACCTGGCACATTGTTTTTTCCGACTTCCTACACTCTGCTACCCACTCTGTCCTTCCTCAAGGCGGGCATGCCCATCAGCTGACTTCATCTCTCCCTAATGGCAAGGCCTGACCTAGAAACGCAAGTCAGATCCTGGCTCAAATGAGGCTGGGAAAGACGATGCCTGTAAGACCGACAAAGACAGTGCAAGGTGAGGTGACCGCCGCTGTGTCTGGGTGCAGGGCTCCCTTGTCCAGCTGACCCTAAGTCTGCATCAGCTCAAATGTAGTTCCGGGTTCCCCAGTGAGATTCCCACTCCCGCCTGGAGGGGAAACGTGCCTGCCTTTTGAATGAAGCGTTGCCCACTAGAGATAGTATCACAGGCAGAATTGTCATTTTTAGCCTTTTTACATGTTGCCAACTTTCAGACATACTATTCCTTTTTATCCCTCCAGATTCCTCGAAAGCTGCTTCTATTTTGGAGCTCTTTATTCCCCGTGCTGGGTAATTTCTCCCTGGCTGTCTTTATTGTAGAGACTAGAAACCTGGTGTGATGAACCCTCACTGAGTAGAAATCCTGGGGGGCTCGTAGTTAACCGGATAAGACGTCTCACCCTGAGAAACGGTCCTGATTTCCTT
The DNA here is from genome assembly GCF_000951045.1 of Mandrillus leucophaeus. Lineage (NCBI taxonomy): Eukaryota > Metazoa > Chordata > Mammalia > Primates > Cercopithecidae > Mandrillus > Mandrillus leucophaeus. The sequence goes on along the minus strand of NW_012107853.1, from coordinate 392,477 downwards.
TTAAAAATTCATGGTCTCTCTGAGATACAGACATATTTCCTCATCTCATTCCAGAATCAAAAGTTCTAATTTTGCAAAGAATAATTTTTGTCCAAATATGTTTTCTTCCTGGTGTTCCAGAGAATCTGGGATAGCAAGAGGTACGGAACTTTGGTCTTTGGATGGCTCTGATTCCATCATTCCTCCAGCAACCAGGGAACAATCATTGCTGGGCAGGGAATCCCTGCTTCCTCCCTGGGCTTCCAGCCTTCTCCCAGCAATCCTTTTTTTTTTTTTTTTTTGATAGAGTCTTCCTCTGTCACCCAAGCTGGAGCGCCATCTCAGGGCACCACAACCTCCACCTCCTGGGTTCAAGCAATTCTCCTGCCTCAGCCTCCGGAGTAGCTGGGATTATAGGTGCCTGCACCATGCCCGGCTAACTTTTGTATTTTTTAGTAGAGATGGGGTTTCACCATGTTGGCCAGGCTGGTCTCGAACTCCTGACCTCAAGTGATCTGCCCACCTCAGCATCCCAAAGAGCTGGGATTACTGGCATGAGCTACTGCACCTGGCCCCCAACACTCCTTCTTAAGACCCATTTGAAAATAATGACAAAAACCACAATTACTTTTGCACCAAGTTTAACCACAATTTACCAGTGTGCAGTTACTGTGGCTTGAATATTGTTATCCATGCATGGCACTTCTCTTAAAATCTGCTCCCATGCAATCAGAACACTTCTATAGAACCTGTCTCCTTAGATAGACTTGACCATCCTTCTCTGCTCTCGCATCTACTGCTTGGGGCGAGGGCAAGGTCTGGCCCCTGGGGATGGGCCGGACAGGCTCACCCGCTGGACAAATGGATTCCGGTCAGCTTTGTAGACTTGGCCTGTTCCCACCCCGTGACACAGGGGGAAAGTCTTGCTTCCTGCCAGTTCTCCTCTGCTAAACCATACTCAGCATTTCCGTTTTTATAAGAGAACCACGAATTCCAGGGTACTGGGCATAGTCTGAGCTACTAACAATGGGTTACTTTTCTTACTTTTGCCTGTGACAGCTTGAGGGCAGAGCTCCTCCAATTAGACCCTCAAAGCAACGATGAATGAACAGCAGGCCAAGATTCCGGCATTCCCAGGCCTGGCCTAACGTCACCCTTGTCCTTGACCCTGCGTGCTGGACTTTAGGACATGAAGAGGTTAGACATGGATGAGGTTATAGAGGTGTATGCACGCCAGAAGATGGTGAGCATCTGGGTCACATTGAGGGGCTGGAGCATCCTGCAGTGCTGTGCATCTTAGAACGAGCCCACAGCCCACCTGCCCAAGAGCAGTCTGAGTGTTAAATGTGTTGGTTCTTGAACCCCATTCTGGGTCTGCTGAATCAGAATCTTTCTGAGCGGGGCCCAGGAACTTCCATTCTAGGAGGTTCTTGTGCATATTTCATTGATTGATATGTTAATTGAAGAATCTAAGCCAAGGGATGGCATCATCAGATTGGCCACTTCAGTCATGTTTTGTGGGATGGATTTTAAAAACTGGAGTCCAGACAAACAATTGCTGTAGTGCTGCAGGTGGCAGACCTTGACAAGCTGATCTCAATCGTCAGTGGCGGGGTAGAGTGAGACAAGGAGGCCAGGGTAAGTCTCTGGCTTGAGTGACCAAGTAGATAGAGGATAATTAGGGGATTCAGAAACAGGGGCTGAGTTGAGAGGCCTGTGGGATCTCCAGATGGGAGCAGTCCAGCAGAAAGTAGGATCCACAGGCCTGGATCTTAAGAGAAAGTTGCGAACAAAAGATCCAAATAGGTGGGAAAGGAAATCCTTGGGGTAGATGCAATTTCTCAGGATGAAAGTGAGAGCGAAGAAAAGGCACTGAAGCCGAAAGCTTCAAGAACACCAACATGAAAGGACTAGGCAGAAGGGAAGTTGCCCAGTGCGTGGGAGCTTATGTGGGAAAGCATGTTTTTGTGTGTCTGCTTCAGATACATTTATATTTCAACAGGACAGAACGTTTTGGTGGGTAGTAATCAGTCCATGGAGCTCCATTCAAGTATTGTCCCAGGGCCGGCCGTGGTGGCTCATGCCTGTAATCCCAGCACTTTGGGAGTCCAAGGCAGGTGGTTCACTTGAGGTCAGGAGTTCAAGATCAGCCTGGCCAACCTGGCGAAACCGTGTCTCTACAAAAAATACAAAAAAAAGAGCTGGGCATGGTGGTGCACGCCTGTAGTCCCAGCTACTCAGGAGGCTGAGTCAGGAGAATCACTTAAACCCAGGAGGCGGAGGTTGCAGTGAGCAGAGATTGTGTCTGTGCACTCTAGCCTGGGCGACACAGCGATAATCCATCTAAAAAAAAAAGTATTATCCCAGGCTATTTAATAAATGTGCTCAAAAATCACAATGAGATGTAGTCAGTAACCAGAGTTAAATGTTCCTGTTAGGGGTAAAGGGAGAGAGGACTGAGTTGGGTGGGAGAACAACTCTACAATCAGTGAGAGTTGACATGACGTGGACATAGCCGTATCCTCTTCACTGAGCCTCCAGTCCCTGCACACTGAGAAGGTGAAAAATGCTTTCAGCAAAATTGCCTCCAGAAAGAAATGCCACCAGCTGACCTTTTCAGCTGTGAGTATAAGACACATGAAAAAGAGATTCTGGAAGGACAAAGAGGAAAGTGCTTTCTACACCTCCCATTTGAGTCGGGGCAGGGAGAGTATGTGCTTTAAATGTCTCTTGGCTGAGAATAAAATGGATTTTCCCCTTTCCCACTTTATGTGGATGTTGTTGGTAATAATTCACAAAGTATACTCCTGTTTATACTTCAGTTCCCCATGGTAAATGTTTAACCATAATTGCACCTTAAGAACAGCAGTTCTCAACCTGTTCTGCACCAGGGACTGGTTTCATGGAAGACAATTTTTCCATGGACTGAGGAGGAGGATGGTTTCACGATGACTCAAGTGTATTACATTTATTGTGCACTTTATTTCTATTATTGTTACATTCTAATATATAATGAAATAATTATACAACTCACTAATGTAGAATCAGTGGGAGCCCTGAGCTTGTTTTCCTGCAACTAGACGGTCCCATCTGGGGGTGACAGGAGACAGTGACAGATCATCAGGCATTGGATTCTCATAAAAAGCTCACAGCCTAGATCCCTCACATGTGGTGTTCAGGATAGAATTCTCGTGTGCTCCTGTGAGAACCGAATGCCGCCCCTGATCTGACAGGAGGTGGTGCTCAGGCAGGAAGGTGAGCAAGGGGAGCGGCTGTAAATACAGATGAAGCTTTGCTGGCTCACCTGCCACTCACCTCCTGCAGCCCAGTTCCTACCAGCCCACAGACCCATACCAGTCCGTGGCCCAGGGCTTGGGGGTGCCTGCCTAAGAAGAGTAAGAATTTATATGGAGTGCTTCGCCACGTGCCAGACCTTATTCTCAATGCATTATGTATATGAACCCAGTTGTTCTGCAAAACATGTCACGGGATAGGTGTTGTTATCCTTATTTTACAGAACAGCAAACAGAGGGCTAGTGAGGTCAAATGACTTAACCAAGGTCACCACACTAGTAAGTAGCCAGCCTGGATTCCTACCCAGCCAGTCTGGTTCCTGGGCCTACTCTCTTGCCTGTTATTTTACACCACGTTTATAGGTCCTAGTGGTTATTAATAAATAAAACTCTTTGGATTGTACATATACATTAAAATGTCTCAGAGGAAGCCAAAGGTAGTCAACAACTCCAATAACGCACTGACTGTAGCGTTTCTGATAAATAAGCAGTCAGTGAAGCAGAATAATTCATAAGTGTTCTTTCTTGCTATTAGACGATTTGAATGCTATCAAATATGTACATTTCACTACACCATCTTATGCATATTTATCACCTTAGATGGTTTCACCTGTCTGCTTTTAGCTAGATTATATATTCTCCGAGGTTAAGAAGGCAAACTCCCAGTATTTGGAGCCCTGGCCCAGAAAGCCAGAGGAAGCCCAGTGACGCACTGTCATGACCGAGTCTGGTTACACCGGCGAGCTCAGAAGAGCAGGTTTCAGTTCACAGAAATATTTTTAGTTATTTTCCAAGTTGCCTGAGTTGGGAAATCTAAATCTAAAATATGTTTTGGGGCTGTTTATTTCTCTTTTTAGAAGATATTTAACTACATTTTTATAACTTGAAGAGAAATGTATCCCAATAGACACAATTCCGGTTGAAAGAACCCTATAGAATATGTAGCATTAAAAGCCTTTTAAAAATACATAAAGAAAATAACAAGATTTTTTCCTGAGCCAATCTCCGAACCAAAGGGCTGCAACTGAAGTTTGACCGTGACCCAGAGTTTCTTCAGAATCTCTTCCCAGCACACTGAACACCCTCACCCCCACCAAGGGTATTCTCAGCTGCAACGCCGGTCCCCTGGACAATGACCTGGTATTACGTGTTAAAGAATAAATGCTAGTGGTCAGAGCCCCTTTGCTGAAAGTCCCAAGAGAACTTCTGCTCCCGATCATGCAGAATTCAGCATGTTAGAACAACCCTCCAGCTGAGAAAAAATTAAAGAGGTAGATAAGATCTTTAAAAAATTGCTCTTGAAGGCATTCTTAGCTTTTGTTAGTGTGGTAACAAGATAATGATGAGTTACTAGGGAAAGATCTAGGAGTGAGACCAGAGGCCCAGGGAGAAGAGCCAGCAGCCAGGACCACTTTTCCACCCGAGGCCTGTGTGGGTTCTAGAGGAGCTGGATGAAAGGCGGGTGGCTGCCTGCGGGGCTGAGTGCACCCGCCATGGAGTGCAGAGCCCCCTGGCGCAGGGTGAGCCTGCGTGTGGCTGGTGGCCTGATGAACCCTCTTCCTTTTGGGTGGGATCATGGAAAAGCTGCACCCTTGGAGCTAACTGAACTGAAGCAGACTGCTTTCAAGGAGACTGTGGTTCAGCCTCAAACTTTCTCAATCTCTGAAATTGGAGGAGGTAACTCCAAGAGTTATCCTGTGTCTCTGAAATTGGAGGAAGGTATCTCCAAGGATAACTTGGAGTCATCCTCTGCATAGCTCCCAGTGTTATGCATCCTGAGATGCATGGCGGAAGCAAGCTGAAATCCTCTCTGGAGGAAGGTGATATTACCCTAGCCCTCAAATTGCTTTAACAATGTTTCAAAAATAATGTTCAGCACACAATGAGAAATAACAGGCACACAACAAGAAAAGGAAATGAGCTAAGAGAAAACAGGCAATAGAAACAGCCTTACAAGGACTCAAAAAATAAAAGCTATTGGACATGGTCTTTAAAACATCTATGTGGCTGGGTGTGGTGGCTCACGCCTGTAATCCCAGCACTTTGGGAGGCCAAGGCGGGCGGATCACCTGAGGTCAGGAGTTCCAGACCAGCCTGGCCAATATGGAGAAACCCCATCTCTACTAAAAATACAAAAAAAATTAGCCAGGTGTGGTGGCAGGCACATGTAATCCCAGCTACTCAGAAGCCTGAGATAGGAGAATCGCTTGAACCTGAGAAGTGGAGGTTGCAGTGAGCCGAGACCACGCCATTGCACTTCAGCCTGGGCAACAAGAACAAAACTCTGTCTCAAAAAAATAAGAATAAAAATAAACATCCATGTATACATGTTTAAGATGACAAAGACAGTATTGAGAATTTTGGCAGAGAACTGGAACTATATATGTAAAAAAAGAATATTTCAGCACTGAAAAACAGATTCTACTTTTAAAACTCAATGGATGTGGCTGGGTGTGGTGGCTCACGCCTATAATCCCAGTACTTTGGGAAGCCAAGGTGGGTGGATCACGAGGTCAAGAGATTGAGACCATCCTGGCCAACATGGTGAAACCCTCTCTCTACTAAAGATACAAAAGTTAGCTGGATGTGGTGGTGCACGCCTGTAGTCCCAGCTACTCAGGAGGCTGAGGCAGGAGAATCGCTTGAACCTGGGAGGTGGAGGTTACAGTGATCTGAGACTGTGCCATTGCACTCCAGCCTGGCAACAGAGCAAGACTCCGTCTAAAATAAATAAATAAATCTAAAAATAGTTATTGAACTTGTAGACTGATGAAAAACACCCAGAATGAAACATGGAGAGACAAAATACAGGAGACAGAATGTTAAATTAAATTAAATTTGGGCTGAGGCTGACTCCTTTCTTAAGTCCCTACATAAAAAATTGCAACCTAACTTAGTATGTAAACAAACTTGCAACTAACTTAGGAGCATTTCATAACAAACAGCTGGGTGTCAGCCAATAACTTCAGCCAGTCACAGGCAGCCAACTGATCAGGCCACTTTCAAATAAGGCAAGTGCCAAGCCATCAGCAATCAAACTGTTACCGTAACTCACTTGGGGTTTTCTGTCTAGAGAGATTCCCTGCTGACACTGCAGAGTGAGCTCCCTGAACCTCCTCACGTTCTGAGGGCTGCCCAGTTCACAACGAAGCAAATCATTCTTGGCTCAGTGAAACTCTGTGAAATGGATCAAAATGTTTTCTTTTTAACAAGAGTAAGAGATAGAGAGGATATAGTAAGAGAATCCAACATACATACACTTGGAATTCCAGGAAAGGAGAATGAAAATGAAGCAGAGACAACATCTAAAGAGTGGCTGAGAACTTTACAAAAATGCTGAAAAATATTAAACCACATATTTAAGAAGTTCTACAACTCTAAGCCAAAACATTTAAAATATATGTATAATATTCATGCATATATGTATCACCTCCATATCTATGCGCATTATAGTAAAAATGCTAAATAATGAAAACAAGAGACAAAGAGAAAATCTAAAATGCAGCTTGAGGGAGTAAAACAAACAAACAAACAAACAAGAAACAATTACCTTCCAAAGAGTAACAATTAGACTTAAATCTGACTCTCAACAGAAACAACAGAAGTTAGAAGACAACGGAAAGAAAATAAGAGCCAGCCTGTATCCAATGGAAATGACCTTCAAGAATGAATTCAAAATAGAAACACTTTTGGCCAGCCACAGTGGTTCACACCTGTAATCCCAGCACCTTGGGACGCCGAGGGAGACAGATCACCTGAGGTCAGGAGTTCAAGACCAGCCTGACCAATATGGTGAAACCCTATCTCTACTAAAAATCAAAGGTTGGCTGGGCATGGTGGCACATACCTGTAATCCTAGCTAGGTTGAGGCAGGAGAATCGCTTGAACCCAGGTGGTGGAAGTTGCAGTGAGCTGAGATCGTGCCACTGCACTCCAGCCTGGGCCACAGAGTGAGACCCTGTCTCCAAAAAATAAAATAAAATAAAATAAAATAGAAACATTTTCAAATAAACAGAAACTAAGATAATTCATTAACAGCAGACCCATACTAAAGGACTTTCTAAGAAGATGTTGTCCTTGCAAAAGGAAATGATCCAAAGTGGAAGTTCAAAGATAGACCAACTATAAAGGAAAAATTGGATAAATCTAAATACTTTAAAGTGAAGACTTTGCTGCTTGAGAGATCTCACTAAGAGAGTGAAAAGATCAGCCACAGACTGGGAGAAGATACTCGCAACACATGAAATGAACAAAAGGTGCCTATCCTTCCTTACATATTCTTAGGCAAAGCACTCCTTGAGATTAAGAAAAAAGACAAACACTGAAAAAATGAGTAACAGGCAACTCACTGAACTTGTAGACTGATGAAAAATACCCAGAGGACAACATGGAAAGATAAAACAATGTAAAATACAGAAGAGAGTCTGTTAAATTAAATTAAATAATTAGCGATGGAAGCGGAAAGGGCAATGCGAAGGGTTTTCTGGGTGCGAGAATGTTTCTGTTGATATGCATGATGGCCACATGGGTGTTCACTTTGGAATAAGCCTTAGTTGGCACTTTCTCAACATATTATATTCTATAATACAAAAGTTTTTACAAAAAAGGGTGAATCTGGAAAAAAGGGATAAATACTGGGTTGTGGGAGGGGTTAGAAAGATGAGCTGTTGGAAAAACACACAAACAACTTCAATTGTCCTAGCTAATGTGCTTGTTTTAAATTGGTCATAACTTCATAGTATTCAGTTACTTATGCTTTATAGTTTAACAAGTTTGCAAACTGCTTCCAGTTATTTGGCTTTTTTAATTTAAAAATTAATTTTAAAAAGACAAAATGTTAGAAATACATAGAGTCATTTATATCCACCCATAAGTGATTCAAGACGAAAAAGCCGGCAAACTCTGTTCCCTAATCCAAACCCTTAAGAAGCACGGGGAAACTGGATGATGTTCTGCTAAGGCCTCAGTCAGGTGGAGCGATCTCTAGCCAAACTCATAGAAACAGACCAGGAGACAGAATGCAAGTGGATTCTAAAGGTTTCTTGTTTTTTTTTTTTTTCTGCAAAGCCTGAGGCCTGAGGTAGGCCCTGAAAAAATTACTGGAGAAATAAGTCAAGTACGTTCAGGATTAGAATCTGAACCCCCAAATTCTCCTCCAAGGGAATGCCCTTTGGGCTGCTGAGAAGGCAGCGGAACTCCCCAGACAGACGCAGCAGACACCGTGGACCTAGCCATGAAATCTGCTGAAGTCCAGGGAGTTCTTGCTCTTCTCCCCAGCTGAGGTCTCAAGCACCTTTTCCTGGCTGCTTTGACTCTCCCTACCTCCTTGGCTGTAACACTTGTGGGTCCCTGACCTGCAAATGTATTAGTTTTTCGTAGCTGCTGTAACAAACTTAGCGGTTTTAAAAACACGTTTATTGTCTTGCAATTCTAAACTTCGTAAGTATAACACGAGTCTCACTGGGCTAAAATCAGGTTGTCCACTGGCTGTGTGCTCCTTTCTGTACTGTCTAGGGGAAAATTTATTTTCTTGCCTTTACCACTTTCTAGAAGCCGCCCACATTCCTGGGCTCATGGCAGTCTTTCCACATCTTCAAAGCCAGCAATAGCAAGTGGAGTCCTTCAACACTTTGACCTGGATTCCAGTTCACATCTCCTTCTCTCTTTTTCTGCCTCTCTCTTCCACTTTTAGGAATCCTTGTGATTACATTGAGCCCATGAATAATCTCCCTATTTTAAAATGAACTGATTTGCAGCCTTGCTTCCTCTCTCTGCCACATAACCTAACATTCACAGGTTCTGAGCATTAGAACATAGACATCTTTGGGGGCCATGATTCTTCCAACAACAATGCTTCACTAGCTAAGCAGCCTTGCCTGCTCAACACAGCTTCCAGTCAGCTGTGTGCGTGTGTGTGCTTGTGTGTGTGACAGTATGTGTGTGTGCTTGTGGGCGTGTGTATGTATGTGTGCATCTGTGCATGCATGTGTGCATGTGTGGTGCATGCGTGGGTATGAGTGTCCATGTGTGCATGTGTGTGTGCATGTGTATGTGTGTATCTGTGCATGCATGTGCATCTGTGGTGCATGCGTGGGTGCAAGTGTATGTATGTGCATGTGTGTTCATGCTTGTGTGTATGTGTGCATGTGTGTGTGTGTGTCCATGTGTGCATGTGTGGCATGTGTGTGCACGCAGGTGCCTGTGTGTGTGTGTGCGTGTGTCTGCGTGTGCATGTGGACGTGTGCATGTGTGTGCATGTGCGTGTGTGTGCATGTGTGCGTGTGTGTGCATGTGTGCGTGTGTGTGCATGTGTGTGTGTCCGTGTGTATGTGTGCATGTGTGTATATGTGCGTGTCCGTGTGTGTGCATGTGTGAATCCGTGTGTGTGTATGTGTGTGTGCGCGTGTGTGTGCATGTACATGTGTGCGTGTGCATGTGTCCCCGTGTTTGCCTGTGCGTGTGTGTGCGCATGTGTGTGTGTGCGTGTGTGCACGTGTGTGTGCGCATGCATGTGTGTGTGCATGTGTGCGTGTGCGTGTGTGTGTGCATGCACATGGGCGTATCATTCAAATTTGAATTGGTAGCCACTGATTGTCAGACATGAGGAAAATTTCTGACATACGTAACAGAAACAAAAACAGATGCAAAGGAAATTAAGGGATAAAAATGCAGGGGACAGAATAATAGTAATAATTCCCTCTCATATCTCAGAAAGGTACTGCCTGGATCCATTAAACAAAACAAGAACATAGAAAAGAACATTCCAAGATCAAGAAAGAATTCTTGGAAATTAAAAATATAGAAGATGTAAACAAATTCCGTATCAGGGTTGTTTCATAAATGAGTAAATATCCCAGAAAGTAAAACAAAATGTCAGACATGGACAATAGGAAAGAAAAGATAAGAGAAACTGAGGATCAATGTAGATTCAGTGGCCCATGAGTTTCCAGCATCCAATTAAGCTGCTGTTCAGAAGCTCACTGAGAAGAAAATACCAAGGAAAGAATTCTGTAAATCCCCAGAACTGGAGACCGATTGACGGGGCCACTGAGTGCCCAGCACTATTAGTGCAAAAAGACCCACCCAAAGAAACATCATCACTAAAACACAGAAACACCAGGAGAAAAGAGAACTAAGAGTTTCCAAAGGGAAAGTAGTTCACATGTGAGGATCAAGAAACAGAATGGCATCAGACTTGTCCACAGGTAGATTGGCTGCAGAAGACAAAAAGGAGTATCATCAAAATTATGTGGGAAAATGATTTTCAGACTAGGATTCTGTATTAAGCCAAACCATCAAAGAATGTAAGAGCAGCGGGGTGAAAAGGTATGTGCAGACATGAAAGGTTACAAAAATTACTTCCCTTGCACCTTTCCCACTATAAAGAGGGAATGACATAAGACAGAGGAAAACGGGATCCAGGAAACCAGGGATTCCTCCCCAGAGAGGTAAAGGGAACCCCACAGTTATCCCAGCTGTGACTCAGGCCCAGAGAAGAGCTACTCTAGATTTGGCAGGAGGGTGAAGCATCAGCACTCCAGGAGAGAGCTCTCTTACCTGCCTCTAAGAGGAAGAACACAAAGAAACAGAGATCCCTGATACTGGGCGGAAATGAACACTTCCACAGCAGAGGCTGAGGATGGAGGAATTGGCACAGAACGAATCCTGACTATTGATTAAAGGGTTCTGGACTGACTAGCACAGGAAAATGGGGCTGGGGAAGCCTGTGTGTGTTGGTGGGATGTGGAGGGCAGTGGCCTGCTTTAGCGAAGAGTGTTACCCTCTTCCTCCTTATTAGGAAGTCAGTACAGATCGTCTAACATGGAAAAATCTAGAACTAGCACATTATCTAGACATAGGGTGGTAAATACCAGAAGAAACATCCAAAAGAGTTTGAAAAGTTTGGCTCTGAGCAATAGAAAGTGAGAAATGGGACCTGCTGTTTTATCATAAGCCTTGTGATTCGATTTGACTTTTAAAACTAATTACTTGTATTATTTTCATTACAGAAAAGCTGTGCTACAGGTGGTGGCTGTGCTGGTGTGAAAACCTTCAATCCTATGGTGCTTTGGACTAATTCTCACATCCCACTGGCCATGACCTTACCTTCCACTGTGCAGTATTTCACTCTTCTCAGAGCATTTTCTCACAGGTTACTTGATGTGTTCCTCAACAGCCCTGTGGGAGTCATGACACAGTTACTATCCCCATTTTACAGATAGGGCATAGAGGCTTTGAAAAGAAGTAACTTACCAAAGTCACGTGGTCAACTTCCCCAATTCCATGTGGAATCCAGCAGGTACAAACAGAAGAGTCACATGGTTCTTAATAAGGAAGCTATGACCAAAACCAAAAATTTCTGACACCTAGTCCAGGTTATTTTTAACTACATGACGTATCCTGAAATGTTTTGGTTTTTGTTTGTTGTTTGTTTGTTTTTTAGATGGAGTTTCACTCTTGTCATACAGGCTGGAGTGCAATAGCACCATCTTGGCTCACTGCAACCTCCGCCTCCTAGGTTCAAGCAATTCTCCTGCCTCTGCCTCCTGAGTAGCTGGGATTACAGGCACCCGCCACCATGCACAGCTGATTTTTGTATTTTTAGTAGAGACAGGGTTTCCCATGTTGGTCAGGCTGGTCTCGAACTCCAGACCTCAGGTGATCCACCCACCTCGGACTCTCAACGTGCTGGGATTACAGGTGTGAGCCACTGCGCCAGGCCCCTGAAATTGTTCTGAGGAGTTGCTCTGTGAATAAAGTGTTCTGTGATCCCTACTGTATGCTTCCTCTGAGAAAGTACTATGGTGTAGCGTGGATATCTAAGAAATTAATTACGCAATTCAAAGCCAACCAGCTTAATCCCTTATTTTCTAAACCTATGGGATCATGCCACCTTCCGGGGAGGGGTGGGTTGGAGAGATTTCCGTTAACAATGAAGTTCCATGAAGCAAAACTTGGATGATTCTGACTGGGGCCAGGTTCAAGCCCAGAACCAGTGAGCAGAAGTGGCGGGTCCTAGAAGGGAGCCTGGAGAGATCGATCTTCCCCAGGAACAGTGGCTCCTAGTGTGCGGATGAAATGGAATCACCTGGGAAATTCTGTTGGCAATATTCCAGGGCCCACGAAGACATAATGGCTTTGCTGGAGCAAGCCTGGGAATCTGTATTTTTGAAAAGCTCTGTGCGGGCCTCGGAAGCGTCCAGGGTTGGAAACTCTGCTGGGGCTCTGAAGCCCTGCCTGGACTTAGCATCTGAAACTGAAAAGCCAGGGTCTAGATGCTGCCTACCGTGTTCTAAAAATGTCAATAAACAATACTTGAGAATTTAAAAACATGAAATCATCCTTAGAAATCATGGAGTCTCATAATGAAAGCACACCACCGCTTGAGTTCTTCCGATTTTTATCCAACCTGTTCATCTTAGCCTTCTTTTTTTCAGGGCAACTTCCAAAAAAAAAAAAAAACCAAAAGGCAGCATATCAGCTGTCCTGATCAGCATCCAGCATTTGCTGCCTGGTCACTGTCCTTAAAACTACCCTTGTAAAAGTGGGGTGAAAAGAGATGAGGAAGAATCACACTGAGGCACCTATTCCATCCCCTCTCCTATCTTACTGGGAAGCTCAGTGAATTTTTCCCATCAACAGGAACACTGGTGAGGAAAAAGCGTATCACTAGCACCATCTGGCGGCTTCTTAAAAATACCAGTTTCTATGCAGTAGGCATGTTGGGTCTCCACACATGAAGGGACTCCTTGTGGTTACAAAGGACATTCCTTTCCTTTCCAAAGGCTGAGCTTAGGCAAAATAATAAAGTTTGTTAAAGTGACTGTTTCCAGCGACCCCTTCCTTTCTCAGCTTTATGTATGGGTGCATGTATTAAACAAACATAAGTGAGCGCATGCCATGTATCAAGCTCTCATGGAGCTTATGAGCTAGCGAAAGGATAGAGACAATTAATAGATAAACCGATAAATAAAAATAACTTCTGAATGAGAAGTTCTGTTTGGAAAATGAAGAGGGTGAGGTGATCAAGTGACTACATCAAACTGGGTCATCAAGGCAGGTCTCTGACGTAAGACACGGAGGAGGAGCAGCCTTGCCTGGCTAGGAAAAGCGCTCGAGGCAGAGCGCACGGCTTGCACGGGAACCTGGAAGAGGAGATGAAATCAGAGAGGCAGATCTCACAGGCCAAAGTGAACCATTTGGATTTAATTTAAGGCTCCTGGAAGTCTTTGGAGGGGCAGGTGCCAAGAGGAGCGAGAGGGGAGAACGGTGCCCCAGTGGGGAGGAGTTGTGTGTGCTGGGCAGCTGGGCAGGGAGCTCCCCTCCGGGCGGCACAAGCCATTTCCTTATGGCTCCATGAACATCACACAACCTTAGGTTTGGGAGGGACTTCCAGGTTTGCTCCAATTACCCATTCTGTGTTTCCATCCCCTACAACACCCTTGCTTGATGGTCACCCATCTCTGATTGCTTCCACTGCTCAAGGTCCATCAGAACAAGCCTAAGTCATTTTCTTCTGTGAGCCCTGCTTATATCTGGGCTGGCTCTCATGCTTTTCCTTTCCCTCCCGGGCCTCCTCTTTCACTGCCACGTGAGTTATAGGTTAGCTGCATGTGCTGCTGAGGAGCTTGTCAGGTGCCTCACTGGACAAAACGGACGGCTTTGGACCAGCAGTCAGTCACATTCTCTAAGGTAGGGAACCAAAGGTGCCCTTCGTTGCAAGAGGCAATCATCCCAGAAAGCCAAGGAGATGACCCGAGAGGGGGAGAGGCCATTGTTAGGGAACGCACATTTGTAATTCGTGTAGCAAAGTATTTTTTGAGTCCAATGTTGGATGCTTTTTCCTAGCCTCAAGGAAGCTACGCCTGCATGTTTTAGCTTTTTAGAGAAGGGTCATAAAAATAAGAGAGCCAGTATAGCCTTTAGGAACCTAATAATTACAAAACACTGGTAGGAACAGAACCATCTCCCACCATAATCAAAGTAAAATACTTGCAAAGTGGTACCGAGAGGAACACTCTGGAAGGGGGGCATCTCTATTGCTGGACCCGGCAACCGTGAAATCCTGTCATGGCCACTCCTTTCAGAGGGTTACTGTGGCTCCTGGGATTCAAGGGCATGTGGGGTATTGGAAGTCCAGTAACTTTATAGGGTCTAGGTAACATCACTGTTGTCTTCTCTAAAACTCAGGTAACTTAGAGAAGCAGATCATTCAGGAACTCACTTACTCACATTTCCCTATCTTAGTACATAGGTCCTATATGCTTGTTGAAAACGATCCAAACCTTCATTCTTCCTTCTCTTCCAAAGTTGCTGTGGCCTGGAAGAGAGTTCCCATGACACCTTCTCAGTTCCACACCCTAAGACGCTTTGTAGGGTAGATGTGAGTACGGGAAAAACGTCTTTCCTGGACACCTAGAATATCAGCCTTCCTCTCCTGCAATTAACCCCTTCCCCACTTTCCAAGCACTGCTCGAAACTGACCTCCTTTTATGACTAATTCTACCAGTGTTTAGTCACTCTGGCAGTTGCATTTTAGATCATGTAAGCCTACTTGTCTTTGCTTCTGTAACCAGCAACCAACACCAGTAGTCCAGGTGCTTGTAACATATGAAAGTAAACCAAACAAATGATGGGATTCATCCTTGCTACTGAAGTAAGATGCCCTGTTATATTTCAACACTCAGTACAAAGGGGTTCCCAGCGCCTGCCTTTTACAGGAACTATCATCACCTAATTAGCTTCAGTTTTTTGTATCTTATCAATTCTGGGCAACGGTATAGCAATGTTTTTAACAGCGGCAATGAACGATGCTTACTATAGTGCCAGTTGTTGTGAGTTCTTGCATCTGTTAACTCATTTCTTTCTCATGACCCACCAGTTTGCAGATGAAACCAAGGCATACAAAGGTTCAACGCTCTGCCCAGTGGCATCCAGTGAGTAATCCGTGTGGAGCTGAAAGTCACCTGCACATGGATACTAGGGACCATCAGCTCACTCCTTCAGGAAAGGTTGGTGCACATATTATGCTATAGCATTATTTCAGGCACTAGGATATAAATGAACAAGACAAAGTTCTTGTCCTCTTGGAGTTCACATTCCAGAGAAACTATAGATAAAAAATAAATAACATAAAGCAAGCAAGGGGATAAGAGTAATGACATGCTACATGAGATAGGATGGTCAAGGAAAGTCTTCTCTAAGGGGGTGGTGTTTGAGCAAAGACTTGAAGTGGGGGAGCGAGCCACATAGACACCTGGGGCCTACGCACCCCAGGGGGAGGAGTGTCAGTCAGCACGAAGGCTGAGGTGGAAGTGGACTTGGCATGTTTATGGGAGGACGAGGAGGCTGATGAGGCGGCAGTGACAAGGCAGAGAGAGGGAGGATGGCTGTACTTGACTCTCAGCAGCATTCATTGAACATCCCCTGCCCCTCTGCATATCTTCCATATCTCTGCAGCTGGAGCAAGACACACCCTGTCTTTATTTCCAGAAGCTTCTTCTCCAATATATGGTTAGAAGCTTGTGGATGCAGGACCAACCTTTTGCTGCCATTATGAGGTCTCAAGAGTGACACCTCATCTGGCGACCTATGCTGCCCCTCAATTTCTTTTGCCCTATAAACCGCTAGTCTTTAAGCTTGTCTTGGGGGCTTAATTGTCGCTCTCTGCTGCAGGAAGCTGAAGCACTCTTCTTCCGCATGCTGCCGCCCTTGTCAGTGACAGATGTCGTGGGAGAACTTGAGTCGAGAGTGGAGTGGGAGGTAGACCTCCATGCTGTGCACTGCTCCCAGCTCTGCTCTCCTTCCAGACAGGTGGTCTCCTGCCTTTCACTCGCACCTTGCTTGTACTGGCACGGCCTTGAGACTCATTCTATCTGATGAGCTGTGAGCAGGAACGACGTGTGTGACTTCTGGACCACATTTTAACTACTGAGGCAAGCTCCTCCAGTGTTCTCCTCCCATGCCACACCATCCCAGGAATTCAGTCTTAGGTGATGGGGGTAAGGGATGCCAAGGGCTGCTCAGAGGACTGTTACCCAGGAAGGTTGCCTGGACCTGCAGCAGGTTTGCCTTGAGCAGGAAAAACACCTCTTTTTATGTCTATGGCATTGAGATTTTGGTTGTGTTACTACAGCATAACCCTAGCCTTACCTGACTAATGGGAGGAGTTGCACTCCCTGAAAATCAACAATACAGTGTCTTAGCCTTGCAGGCACAACTATGTTAGGGGTTCATGATCTTTGAGGATACACAGCGGGCATGCAGTAAAACAGTGATAAAAACTGCAGGCTCTGGGGTCATAGAGCCTGGGCCTGAATCCCACTTAACCTCGGAGATATACACTCAGGCACATTACTGAAAACTTTCTAGGCTTAATTTACCTGTAAAGTGGCAATAAAAGAAAAAAATGTTACCTCACATAATTGTTAGAATGAGTTAATATTAATATATGCAAAATACTTAGGATAGCCTGGTACATGATCATCGATCAACAAATTTTTAATGATATTAGCTACTATCAGTGCAATTGCTATGCTCTTTTCTCTGGAAATGCATTTTGCTTTAACTGATCTTGAGCCAGGAAAATGTATGTGTTTAAGAATAATGAGGCCAGGGCCAGTGGCTCATACCTGTAATCCCAGCACTTTGGGAGGCCGAGGTAGGCGGATCACTTGAAGTCAGGAGTTCAAGACCAGCCTGGCCGACATGGCAAAACCCCATCTCTACTAAAAATACAAAAGTTAGCCAGGTGTGGTGGCACACACCTGTAGTCCCAGCTACTTAGGATGCTGAGGCAGGAGAATCACTTGAACCTGGGGGCAGAGGTTGCAATGAGCCGAGATCGTGCCACTGCACTCCAGCCTGGGTGACAGAGCAAGACTGTGTCTCAAAAAACAAAACAAAACTTCATTATTCACCAAGTTTTACTATCCAGAAATGGACAGCCAGTCAAATCCATCTCTCTTTAGCAACTGTTTTGTAAAATACCAGGCCTGTTCTCCCCCATTACTTCTTTTGCAGAAATTCACCATGTTGCTTCTACTCCTGCCATCTCGTGTATTGAATGAGCCTATCAGTAACTAGGGCAATACGAGAAAGCGATCCCCGCAGAAGGCACCACCACTAGCAGAGAAGGTGAGGCTCAGAGAGGTTCCTGAGACCACTTCCCTGAACTGGAAAGTTGACAGATGGAATAGATAGCCTAGCACTAGACATTGTTCTGAAATGTAGACACAGTTCAGTAGTCATAATCGGTGCTATCTGGATAACGGTTTCCACTGAATAATCCCACAAGGTTTTTTGGTCGTTATTCAGACTTCATGGTAAGCAAGGACCTTCTCCACTACTACATCATGCTATAGGATTCCCTGTGAAGTCCCATTTTAACTGCCAAGGCTCTCTTTCTGCGAGATCCAACCATGGGAGAACTTCCCGTTTATTTTTTCAGAAAGGTTGACCCTTAATAAATTCTTAATGATACAATTGAAAGTGGTTAAATGCTTAATGATACCAGCATAATATAGCCCTCTTCCCTTTTATTACGGCATGGTCTTGCACTATTTCAAAGTAAAATTCTGGGTAACTTTTATTTGGCACTTGCTCTCCTGCTGAGCCCTGTACAAACATCTATTATCTAATTGAATCCTCACAGCAACCCTTCATAAGTACTATTATTCCCACTTTAGAGATCAGGAAGTCAGGGCTTCATCAGAGTTTTAGAAATAATTTTAGAGGGTTTAGTGGGTCAGTAGACGTTTTAGAGTCAGTAGCAGTCCAGAGTCAACCAGCCAACTCTAAAGTCTGCTCTGAGTCAGCGTGTGCAGGTGTGACTTTCAGCTCCACACGGATTACTCACTGGATGCCACTGGCCAGAGCGTTGAATCTTTGTATGCCTTGGTTTCATCTACAAACTGATGGGTTATGAGAAATAAATGAGTTAACAGATGCAAAAGGCTCACAACAACTGGCACTATAGTAAGCATAGTTCGTTACTGCTGTTAAAAACATTGCTATACCGTTGCCCAGAATTGATAAACAATGAAAAAACTTAAGCTAATTACATGACGATAGTTCTTGTAAAAGTTTTGGTGAGAAAAGAAGGAACATCACTTGGTCCTATGAGCTATTTGTTTTCCATAAGTGCGGTATTTGATTTTTTGTTGTTGTTGTTGTTGTTGTTGTTGAGACACAGTTTCCCTCTGTCGCCCAGGCTGGAGTGCCGTGGCACGAACTCAGCTCACTGCAGCCTCTGCCCCCCAGGTTCAAGCAACTCTCCTGCCTCAGCCTCCCAAGTAGCTGCGAGTATAGGTGTGCCACCACACCCAGCTAATTTTTGTATTTTTAGCAGACAGGGTTTCACCATGTTGGCCAGAGTGGTCTTGAACTCCTGATCTCAGGTGATCGGCCCACCTTGGCCTCCCAAAGTGCTGGGATTACAGGCATGAGTCACCACACCCAGCCAGAGTGCAGTATTGGAAAAAGTTAGCTGTCAAAACGCAAATATGAATTAGCTACACTTCCCTAACCAGACCAAATGTCTCAGGTTGTCTTAACAATATAATATAAGCATATAATAGGAGGCATTCAGTCAGCAGTATTTTACTTCCTTTTTAAAGAACGCTGCATTTTCTATAGTTTGTTCAGTTCAATTGGTTTTAATTTTTGCATGCCATCGTTACAAATGAGTCTGGGGCTTAATATTTATACCAAGAGGAGAGAGAAATTAATGACACATTTCTGTCACCAAAGTGAAGGGGAACCAAAGTGTGAATGGGAAAAGGTGGTAACCTCAATGAACAAGAGACGGCTCCCTCTGCAAGCACATTAAATACGCTGCCTAGATCTGTATTTCTCAGCCATGTGCACCAGGTACATGGCATGGGTACCAAAACTAGATTTGTAAGTCCAATCCCAGACGCAATGGATCAGACCATCTGGTGGTTGCTCAAGAATCTTAACTAGCTCTCCAGGTGTTCTAAATGGATTCTGAAGTTTGAGAACTACTTGCTGAGCTTAAAACATAACTAGTGGCTGAGAAATCTAGGATGCTTTTCAAAATGTTTTAGGGAATTAAGAACACGAATTGCAAATGACTTGGTGACAGCTGACGCTGTTTTGTCTGCATGATATTCTGGTTTCTTAATTGTGGATGCTCAAACTGTCTTCGAGCCTACCATTCTCCTGCGAGGAGAAACGCTCTGCAGTTAACAGAAATGCTGTTGCATCTAATCACATCGCTTTCTCGCAGACTGTCAAATGCAGGGTGAACTCCTACAGCTTTTGCTTCATTCTCCCTTCTGAGCATCTTACACACGAACATCTTCTTTCTGAGACTCAGCTATCCAAGCCCATTGCTAGGAGAAAAGAACAAGAGCCTCGGAGTAACAAAAAATAGACAACGCAAAGGCCACACGATTCAGGATAACCTTTCAGGACTCCAGTTCAGAACTACTTTTGCTCCCCAGATTAGAATTACAAAGAGAAAAAGGAAGAGGAGGGTTTATAGGTAGTTCCTAGACAGTAACAAAAAGTGACAGCAGCAAAGACATACAAAACTGAAAAAAAGGGGTACAAAAATATAAAAAGAACTGGTGTTAAACCACTTGGTGTAAACGCAAATCTTCTCTCAGTGCCCTGAGGATATCCCTAAGTTGTGTGTGGTGCGGTCATCTATTGACACACGTGATGAGACTACACTGGCAGCAACATTTGTGGTTGGAAATATATTCTGGAAGTATTTTGAGTAAAGGTCTAAAATAAAATTAAACCTTATACTTTTTCAGAGGTGCACTATCAACTGTATGAAAACCATGACCAACTAAAATCTCTTATTTCTGGTGTTCCCAGATGCCCAGGGTTTTACTGGATGGGGAGTCAGTGTTACTTTAAAATGTGCCTCTTCCTCTGCAACCACAACTAAAATCTCCACCACCACGAAGGTATGTGTTACTGATTCCTCAGTGATACACATTTTAAGAGGTAGGTACCGTATTTTTGTCAGTGTAAAATAAGTTTGGTGACGAAATAGTTAGCATGAAAAGCAGAGTCCTGAAAATTGAGAAGACCCAGTGGAGCTGTGGTTGTATCTTTCCTTTCATCCCATCTGGGCAGTTTCCAAGGGAACACTTACTCAGATCTGAGGATGCTTACTGAAGCAGATGTATCTTTGCTGAGGTCTGGAGCATGCTATGCAGGCACAGAAAAGACGGTTGACTTACTAGGGCCATCTGGAATAAACAGACAACTTTCCCTATTGCTGGCAAGAAAAAAAAACAGGGCCTAACACCTTAAAATGAAGAATGATTTGCAATTTGACTCTCAGTAGGAAAACCAATATTCAAGAGCTGAATACTGAGGGTTCTCCCCGCCTCACCTTCAAGTCCTGGTTGATACTTAAGTATTTATTTTGACAACTGTGGCAGCAGAAGAAACTCTGGAGCCCTGCTGGGCAGCTGGGTCACTTGCAGTACTTGGTTCACAGCTACAGCCACTGTCTCACTGACACTTGATCTGGGTTTGCTGCGAGCAGGTGGCCTCATCTGGGGCATGATTATTTCACGGTCATTTCACCCTTAAGAGAAAACAGGATGTCCAAGATGTGTCCTTGGAATCTGTAAAAAATGGTTTTATTCAGAATTCCCTTTGAAGGATCCTGAGACAAGCTGATTCAGTTTCCTGAGAAGTGCACACTTGGGAACCAGGCTGCAAGAGCAGAGCGCGGACCCCCTCAGGAGCAGGAAGCAGCAAGTCAGCCCAGACTCTCCAGGACAGATCAAGAGGCCTCCACCACTCTACAGGGAACAGTGTTTGACTTGGGGGAAACGTGGCCAGGCGGCAAAAGGTGGCAAAAAGATAACAACAGGAGACACTTAACCCCTTTCCTCAAATAATGTACCACTGGGCATAATAGGATGTGTCATAAAAACATGTGTCCTTTGGTCCTAATTCCCCAAATCAATTACCCCCACTATTTCATTATAATTCACATTAGGTCAAAAAGGAAACACATACACAAAGCAGTCTGTTTTAACCTGAAATAATTCTGTTGATATTCGAATCGCTTTCAGTGGGACATTTGCTTTAAACCACAAGATATCTCCATCTCCAGGTACAAAAAATCCCTTCTTCCCTCCCCTGCCACCCCCCACCCCACCCCACAACCAAAGAAACAAACAAAACCCAAACCCACAACTCAGCTTCAAATAAGTTTGCAAGAAATGAGACTCTAAATATTTACATATGGGGCAAGAAATAAATCACAAAACTATTTACAAAAATACACAAGCTTATATGCATTAACAATTTACACCAGTTCACAAAAATATTAAGACATAAAAAAACACTATATAAATTAAAATTAAAAACTCAAGAGTATGATCTAAGACTTCCTAGGATGCTTCTCTCATGCAGGTCATGGTTGAAAAATCAGGTTTTGCTATTCAGAATCTAAACTGTAAAACCATTTTTATTCTTTGAACATTAACAGTACTAATCAGATAAGGAAAAACCCTCTGTGCACACTGACATTATCTTGCACACGTTATAATACACCATTCCTGACATTTCTGTAACACACAGTGCTGAAAATCACATGCCTCTAACCATGTGGCAGAAGTAACTCTCTGACATACTTTTACTTTCATTATTACTTTCTTACACATTCTGCTCAAGCAATACTTTGCCAACATACTAAATGGGTGACTGACAGGGCTGAAAACAGAGAAATGAACTTTGCAGGCTCCTTCTTTAACTAAAGGGGCAAATTTCAAATTTACATCGTTTGCGTCTATTACTGCTCCAAATGTGGTAACCTACTCCTCTGTCCCCACTCACATTAGTAACAGTCCCTCCTCTCTACAGAATTAGTCCTAGAATTTTTCAACCTGACCCTAAATTTTAAAAAATGCTTTGCCATTGTAAGAAACGTGCAGGCCCTACACGTGGGACCATCCCAGGGACTTGTATGTTTGAAAGGAAACTGAATATAGTAAGAAATAAGGCTCAGATGAAATTTATTAGTAAGAAAATGGCACCTCTGGGATTGTTAGCAAATTTTTTAGCCAGACGTCCAGGGAATATTTATTTCAATCAGACCAAACTGTGGAATCAGAATTTTGCCAAAAAGATAAAATCCGGAGGCAGGGCTCTGAAAATGTCAACAGGATTAAATTATGGGTTTAATGTATAAGGCAGCTCCACTTCCTTGATCATAATGCTGCGTGTCAAAATTGGAAAGTAATAACATTCAGTTACTCTATTTGTGAAGCCACACACGGTGGACTGTGCTGAGGTATCCGGCTCACAGTGATTTGCCGTCCGATTTCCACCCCACAACGTTAGAAAGGGAAAGATGCTGGAAAAGTCTCTCAAATAACTGAATCCAAACTTAAGGCTGCTGCTAGCATGCATTAAATGAAGTAACTCTAGATTTGATCTAAAGTTTGTGTTTCACGCTTATAACAGTAATTGCAATCATCATTCTATATTCGAAATATTTACCTGATATTTCTAAACCCATAGGACATTTATGAATAAAGAAATTGCTTTGAGGAATTAACCCTACTATTTATAAAAAAGGCTTTAGTTTCAGGACTAAACAATGTGTGCGACAACAGATCCACAAATATTACAACTGGACCGGACTCCCTGGGTTACTTCCTTCAGGCTCTCAGTTACTGAAGCCATGTGTATCTCCTGGTCACAGCAGCCCCTCTTCCTAACCTCCATGCTGCTGGTGAGAACTTACAGGGCTGGTGAGGTCTCCAAGGGGCAATGGGTTGCCTATTTGACAAAAATACGATTAAGGTAAAAAAAATTAGTGCCACATATTCACCAAAGGTCAAACACCTGTATGTAGCACCCAGGGTGTTTTTGTGCCAAAGGGAAGTATCCTAACAAGTTTCCTAGCACTTTGACTACATACCAGTTGGGTCTGTACTTTTAATGTAGAGGCCTCAATTTCCAGACCTTTTCACATATGGGTGTTTCAAGGTTTCTACTACGGTTTTTACTGCATCCCTCCAGTGAATTCTAAGGGAACAAAAGAAAACCTTATAGAATATTCCCACATATCAATGTGTTGTTCTTAAAACATTTTATTTTTTTCTAAATATAAACCCTTAAAATGCACATTATTTTTTAAAATAAAAACTGGCATGAATCCTAATCTTTATACAATTTCACAGCAATAATAGCAGCATGATTTTAGCCTCTTAAAAGATTTCCTCCTCTGCTCTAAATAAAAATTAATTTCAAGTTCTAAAAAGCCAGAGCAGCAACCATCCAATAAATGGAATGCAATTCTCTTAGTGTCTTCTGCAGACTGAGCGTTTAAAATATGTGAATGTATCAAACTTGAGTATTATTAAGAGTTATGGAATGAAATGACAATCTAAACTCATTTTGTAAACACAGGACTGCCTTGCTAGTCTGATGTATTTTATGGGGTGGATGGAGCTGAGAACATAGAATGGAGTTGGGCTAGAGAGTTCCTACTCTAATAAGGAATGCAACTTTCAAAAGCTGCAGGTGTTAAACATGTTTAACATGTCTCCAGAGTTATAAAGAGCTATACCTGAAATGCTGGTGTAGATGGTAATTACAACACGACTGTGACCACACAAGTACAGAGTAAGCAAATGACAGTAATGGCTTAGGACAGCAATGATAACTGCCCCGAACTCCACTGATGAAATGGGGCTGTGTACTAAGCAGTTATTGCAGGAACTTGCAGTCTAATAATAGATAATTTGTAGCTACTTAAATTCCCAGGGATCCTGTACTCAGGTTTAGAAACAGAAACAAACACGGAAATTTATATTCATAATAAATTATGTGTGTCTATCCAGTCAAACCATGCTGGGCTTTTTTAATGAAAGAAAGCTGATAATTTAGGAAAACCAATGGTATGACATGTTTTACTAGAATTACAATTCACCAAACATTATTGAGGGGTGGGGTAAGAAGAAAACCTGAAGGCAGGCAATGCATTAAAAGCATCAATAAGAGTTTTCTGGTGTTAACAAAGTTCACTGACAATAAGAACTTTACTATCTTCCACCTAAGAAGTTTCCTTAAATACTAACTTTTAAAAATCCCTTCTGTCATGATATGAGCCCATTCATTGAACCGTGAGGAACAAGGATGGAAAATAAGAATAGAAAAAGTATGGTTCAGCCTGAGTCTAAGTGGTCTGGTGTTCTACCAAATGTTTAATTTAAAGTCTTAATTTCTTATTTTTAATTATAATGTTGCTGTCTGACT
This sequence comes from Mandrillus leucophaeus, assembly GCF_000951045.1. NCBI lineage: Eukaryota > Metazoa > Chordata > Mammalia > Primates > Cercopithecidae > Mandrillus > Mandrillus leucophaeus. Next base: position 367,941 of record NW_012107853.1, on the reverse strand, counting down.
GACTGATCTTGAAGGATCAGGGATTTTTTGATGACTCTAACTGAACACAAGCTCCTTCTCAGATGGGGCGAGTGAAGTGAGAAGAGTGTGTCAATCTGGGCAAGTTGTGCAGCTACTGATGGAGAAGCAGGGACACAACAGGGAATGCAGAAGCCCTACCAGGACATCGATGTGAGCTGCTCTCAATTATGCAGCAAATACTAAGAAGAAAGGACAACGCTGAATTCGAATTCAGTGAAAGGCAGTCCTCAGGCTCTTTCAAGCTAGCCCTAGATCTGTGTCCTGCGACAGGTTTCTCTACTGGGTTTCAGCACGGGGTTTTACCATCCTTCAGATCTTTTCTAAAGACAAAAATGACAAAGTCTATAGATGGAAGAGGTGGTAATGAAGCAGGGAAGGGGAAAAAGATGGTGATGTGTTTACTTTTATTATCTTTTTTTTAAATGTGGCCAGGGGTTTTATATTATTTTTTTTTTAATCTTTTTGGTTATTGAAAAAAATAGAACAGTCCACTGTCCAGCAGAGGCTGCTTCAACTCTATTGCTCCAGGGCTCATTCTGCATGGATCTGTGTTTCAGGATGCTGCAAGGACAACTCTGTGGGCAGGAAGGCCCCTTGACCCAAAGCTGTAGCATAGGTCCTGCTCTGCGGATGGGGAAAGCCGGGGGGCACATACGTCCCCATGCCGCCCCCTGCAAAGACTCCCCGCTGGTGCTGAGGCAGGGGGTGGTAATCTTCCAGGTTATCATACTGAGACACACCAGCCACGCTGCTCTGGCGCTTGCCGTGCGGTTGGTATTGGTGCAGCACACTGGGGTCCCTCTCCACCTTCTGGGTGTGATGGAGTTTGAGGCTGTGACTCCTCTCTGGTTTAGGGGGTGGGACCATTGACTGCGTGAGGTGTTCTTCCTCCTTGTAGCAGTCTCTGGAGTGTTTCTCTGGGGCAGAAGGCTGCCTAGCCCAAGGTCGCTCCATCTCTTTGGAGAGCCTCACCTCTTTGTGGTTCAGTCTTAAAGATTCTTGCCCGGATGCAGCATATTTCACTCCAGAGTTATGGTAGCTGACTGGCTCAGAAGTGTCTGGAATCCCTTTGGACCCATAATCTAACTGGCCAGCTCCCTGGGGATAAGGGGGCCCATTCTTTGACTCACAGAACTGCCTATGGCTTGCTTCCTGGTGCGCCCTGTGCTCAGGGAGACTGCAGCCCATGTCAGGAAGCTTCCTGCTCCTCAGGCTGCTCTGCTTCTGCGGCAGGGATGGCTTCTCCGGCTGCGTGCTACCATGGCCTCCGTGGTGGTGGGCTCTGTCCATCTCTGCCTCGGGATGCCTCCTGTAGAAGCGGTCCTCTCCGTCGGGACTGATGGCCTTGGCTGCATGGCGGCTTTCCTTTCCTTCTGCCACTGAGAGAAGTCCAGTTTTCCCAGGATCTGATTTACTACGCAGATGAATGACATAGATCCCACCCAAGTCGTCCTGCACGGCCGGGGTCATGTTATCATACTGGGACATGACAGGCCCTTTCACCTTCTGCCGAGCACGGCTCTCTCTCCGGATGGACTGCATGCGGTATTTTTCCATGTCCTCAAGATCCCATGAGGTGTAGGTGTGCTTCACATCAGCCGCCGGAGGCATGTTGACTACATTATGGTCGTTGGGAGAGAAATAGCCAGTCACGTTGGCCCGGGGACGTGGAGGCAAACCAGCATAACTGTACAAGTTCTTTCCTTGCAGCCTAGGATTGTAGAAAGCAAAGTCTCGATTGGGAAGGCGGTGAAGGGGTCTCAACTGGACTGTGCCATAGGCATCCACATCACACAGGGCCCCATCTGGACTGTAATAGGAACTAGAAGAGCTGGAATATGGGCTATACCTGTAGTGGACCCGGCCATTCTCAAAGTAAGGCTGCAGCTGAGTGACGTGATAATCAGAGCGGGCCTGGGAGGACTGATATGGCTTATATTGGTACAGGGGTCTTGGGCAGTAGGCTGGCTCATCATCTGGGGGAACTTCTGTCCGTGAAATGGGAACAGAGCGAATCATGGAAGACGGCGGAGCATGGAGAGACTGCACTCTCCGGATGGTAGGGTATGGTGGAATGTCTTCAGGGTAACAGGTATTCCTAACAGAGGAGCTCAAAGACGACACATACTCGATCCGGCTGCATGGCTTGGAATGGTGTCCAGATGCGTTTCTTCCTGGGGCCACATATGTGTTATAACGAAGACTCATGGAGGCTGGTGGCTCTGACCTGGCACCATACACTTGGTGCTGCTCCAATTTACTGTGATGTGGAGGTACACTCTGGGGACGGTACTGGCAGTTTGGAGTCATACTGAAATGCAAACAGTTTTCTGGACCAAAGGGTTCAGTGGTGACATCGGGTCTAGCAAAGGAGGAGTAAACTGTTTTCTGAGAAGCATGCTTAGGTTGTGGGACAGGAAGTGGTAAAGGCAATGCATCATCCACAGAGGCGGATGAAGCAGTGACAAAGGAATGATAATTCGAACTGCTGGTGGCATCTGCACTGCTGGAGTGTATGGCAGCAACCATCTTACTCTCCATCGTCCTGGTGGGGGGCAGTGGTGTAGGAAAGCCACAGGGATGTGCAGGGACAGACTCGGCACGCAGGTGCAGCAGCGGGGCCCGGGCACCATCCCGCACTTTCTCAGGCAGGCCTGGCTGGACAGCTGTAGCCATGGGACACTGAGCAGCAGCTGCACCACTGTCACTGATGAAGGCAGACACAGGGTCATCCACGGCTCGAGGTTCAGGTGGCCTCTCTGGAACTGGAACTGCTCCTTGAACCTATTGAAAGACAATAATACCATGGGTCTATTTTTTGTTCCGTCTATGAATCAAGTACTATTAAATTTGTAACTCACAAATTGAGGCTGGTTGGGTAGCAGCTTGAACTTTCCCAAGCCATGTGGTTGCAATGAATCTGTACCCACTGATAGGAAAAGAAGGCTGGTGCTGCTATTTTGTATAAATATAGTATTCTCTCTGGAGAACCATTCAAAGTTTTCTAATTTATGAGAGGTTTTAAATGCGAGGCGAGGTGGCCTATGGCATGATTTTAATATACAAACCAAGAGAGGTTTAGTCAAGTAATACTGTAGAGCTTAAAAATACATACCCGATCCTAGTCTAGCTCAGTCTTAACACCAAGGACATTTTGTTAAATTAAGAGTTCATTCTATCATCTGGAGAGACTTTTGAAATTCACAGTTGTACACAGTGAGCAGCTTTAGGCCTTCAAAAATAGGGAAAGGCAATATTCAAATCAGAGGCTACTGCCTCTCCCCTACCTTTGATTCCACCTTAGTCTGGCCAAAGATAATCCTCATACTGAAAACATGCTATCCTTGAGAAGCAGTAAACACAGCATCCTCCACTAAGGTCTAAAATCTGAAGTCCTATTAATAGTTCAAGGTGACTAAGAAAAACAACCTGTGGCACTTCTTAAAATATGAGGAAATTCAGGAAGAAACCTTAGCATTCTGCATACTACATTCTCTCACTGAAACAGGTGCCTGACTATGGGACAAACTGCTGGTGAATGCTAGGAAAGTAACAAAAATCCCAAGGTACTATAATCTCTTACATTTGCAAAAAGTCTGCAAGGCAGACAGTCCTACGGATGTTTTGAGAATGAAGTATTTTCATTGTGTAACTGTGAATAATTGGCAGAGAGTAGGTAAATGACTTGCCCAAAGTCACAGTCAGTCAGTGATGGAGTTAGAATAAAAAAAAAAAAAAAACTCACAACCTTAAAGCCCACTTTGTCTTACTAAGTGTTACTAGGAATAAACTAGTGTTTTACTAGTTTATTGTGTTACTAGGAATAAACTACCAAGACACTTTAGAAGAAAAGGGAGCAGGTACAGTTAAGCTATAGTCATGGAGGAGCTACTCCCTTTCCTCGGGAAAAGCCAGCATCAAGGTAACGGCAGGCTCCAACCTCAAATGGGAATTATTTCATGGAAACCAGCCATAGGGCTTAAAAGCAATTGTTGTGTCTGACTCAAAGGTAACAACACACCCTGCTGAAAAGTGACATACCTTTGGTAATAGTATATTTCATCTCACTGATATCTTCCCCTTCTTACCTTGTGGGAATTATTTAATCCTATATTGGTTGCTGCTTGTACCTGCCCCACAACTGGTGGCTGCTCTGCAGATCTCTGGGAAGGTGGAGGGGGAAGGGGACGATTAGTTCTGTGCGTGCGCTGAAGGGTGGCAGCAGCAAAATCAGCAGTGGTGGGTTGTTCAGCCACATCCCAGCTGACTTCCTTGGTGCTCATTTGGGCTGTTGCTGGAGTAGTTGTCATGTACGTCATGGTGGCTGTGCTGGTATTCTCTTCGGGGGACCCAGAAGGAGGATAGATTTTATCCCTAGGTAAATTAGGAGGTGTGGGTGATTTGTCTGCAAGGGACCCAGAAGGAAGGAAGATTTTATCCCTAGGTAAATTAGGAGGCGTGGGAGATTTGTCTGCAAATTCTAAAGGGTGATGGGGTTTATCCACACTTGCACCAAGATAAGAAGGAGGCTGATCTCCACTGTAGAAACGGGGTGGAGACTGGACCTGATCCAAGAAGGAGACAGCTGGCATACTGTTCTTCCCAGACTGGTCTTCAGGGAAACTTATAAGATCATCAGACTTCTCTGAGTCTAAGGGAACTGAAGTAATTCTGGCCTTTTCTGGGTCCCCAGATAAATATGTTTGATGTGGCTGATTCCCTGTTAAGTCTACTTGGTGATATTGCTCCCCAGATTCAGTTGTGTTGGAATGGGTAGGATCCCCAACAGCTGTTGTCTCTGGTAGAGGATGGTCACAGTTTCCTGGTGCATTATTCTGGAGGTGGAACTGCTCTGCTGGTCGATCGGTTTGGAAATAGGCCTTATCTAGAGCAACTGCAGAGTAAGAACTGGGCAGATTATCTTCAGTTGTAGCCACCGCTATATCTCCATAATGTGTATACCCAGCCTGAGAGGTCCCTGGTCTCTTCAATGACTGAGTTGAGGCTTGCTGTGCGGACTCAGCTAATGCTAGCGCCAACATTCGGGCAACATTTTTCGGAGGCGGTGGTGGTGGGATAAGAGAGACTGAACTGACAGGAACGGAATCCTGAGGGGGGTCATGGGTAACTGCTCCTAGTGGGAAATTGGGAAAAAAAATGAGAGTGAAAAGGTAGCTTACGTTATCCTAAATGGAAAGCCAAACACTCCCCATGTGATCACTAAAAAATAGGTGCCTTCCATATTTCAAAATGGCAATCCATGATCTTCTATCCCACATGCAAATGCTGTAGAAAACACATCTGGTGCAGAAGGAAAACTAAAACAAACAGTGTATAAAGACCGCAATCTCTTCTGGAATTGCTACAGAGATGGGGGGAAAAAAGCAGATCCCTCACCTGGCTCAGAAAAGATTGCTTAGAAAACAAGCTTCAAGTGCTTGCAGACTGTTATTATGAACAGTTTTTACATTTGATGGTGTAGGCTGGCTTGTTAACTTGGAAGGCTACAATAAAGATATTTTATTAGAAGAGAAAACAGAATCAAGAGCTACGCAGTTGTGCAAAAATTATCCACGAATTCTCACTGTCCAAAGAGATAAGGGGGCTTTTGTGAAGATTTGAAGCAGGACCACTGGCCCTTTTGGGGAATTTTGTTTGACTGCTTTTAATTTAGGGCTTTGAGCCATCAGCACCACCCAGAAAAGCACTCTCTTTGATTAAAGGCTAGCTGTGGACCAATTTCTCTCCTAAAAGGCACAGATGGCACACAGGATTGCAGATCCCTCTTAACTTAAAGAAAGAATGGAGGAAAACAAACGGTACCTGTCTGAGTCTGTCCAGAAGCTACAGCCTTACTCTGACTGCTTGAGACAGACTGATCCTCTTTCCCTGGTAACTCTACTTCTTCAGCAGCCACCTGGTCCAGGGGCTGGACTTCAGATTCACATCCTTCTTGGGCATCTGTCTCATTTGTTTTCATCTTTACTATCTGGGTGGGGGATCTATTTGTGGCATCCCTTTCTTCAATGCATTTGTCCCAGGCTGAAGATGATGCATTCTGAGCTGTGGTATTTGAGACTGTACCAATGACTTCTGACACCCGTGGTGGTAGGGTCACTGAAATTGGCTCAGATATGTTCATAGAAGGTGATTTGCTTAATTTCCGTCCTATCTTCGGAGAGAAAGCATAGACGACCTTTTCCGTAAAGGAGGATGGCTTAGATGATTTCTCTTCAGTTGGGCTCAAGTCCAGGGTAAAGAATGGACTCAGTTTCTCCTGAAGAGGAGAGACAGGTTCAGAGCTTGCTGTGCTTCCTGGAGTCTGACATTGGCTACCACCTGTTTCTGCATCCTTTTTATTGGCACTTGTTTTATCCTTGGAGTATCCTGGTGAATCTAAAAAGGAAGCACCACTCTCCAGACATTCTGATTCGGCCTTGGGAGGACTACATTGAAATGACATTGGATCAAAATCCAGGCTGGCTACTCCAATGTCTGGTGGGCTCAAGTCAACATCCTCAGCTGAATGAGGAGACATAAGGGCTGGGATATGAAGCAGCCCTCCTTCCTCCTCACTCTCATTGTCATGAGGCAGATTATCATAGGAGTTACAGCGGTTCCCCAGCATTTCTCCATTAAAAGAGGCAGACAGTGCGTCGCTGGAAGATCTGGGTCTTCTGGGTCGGAAGAGCTTAGAATCACCTGGAAAAAATGAGTAACAATGTCAAAGTGTGAACATCCTAGATATACAATGCTGGGGTAAGTCACCTACTCAGCACAGCAGTAACTTACTGTCTAGGTGAAGGAAGTGTTACTTCTCATTTTCTTTCTGAAAATTCTTTCAGGGCACACAGATCATTTAAACTTGAGATAACAGAACTCCCAAACCAAATGCTACATAGCGAACACATGACAGAATCAGAGGGTGAATGCAGTATTTCATGGTCTGGATAGGAAAAATAACTCAGAATGCTTGGATTCTATTACTAATCCAACACTGATTCTTGGTGTGACTTTGGGCAAGCTTTTCATTTCTTTGTGTCTTATTTTATCACTGGCCCTCATATGACTTATGAGAAGGAATTAATCACTTTGAGTGGCGTTTTGAATCTATAATAGCAAAATGGATTTTTTTTTTTTTGTGGGGAAACATCCTTATAATATTCAAATTTCTAAATAAACTGAACTTCTCAATGAAAAAATCTTCACAATCCCATAAAGTATTTACATATATTTAGTAAAAAATTCCTTTCAGATACTAAACAAGAACCTCATTTTCCCCTTAAGAATAGGCTTTAAGTTTCCCAAGCAGAGTCCTCAAGAGTAGCAGAGAGTATTACATAATTTTATGATGTTGCTAAATATCAAACTGGTAAAAAAAGAAACTATTCTATTAGGATTATTTTAATTGCCATAGTTAAAAAGTAATTTAAAGAGGCAGAAACTATCTTAATAAATATAAATATATTGGTCGGGCACAGTGGCTCATGCCTGTAATCCCAGCACTTTGGGAAGCTGAGGCAGGCAGATCACCTGAGGTCAGGAGTTCGAGACTAGCCTGGCCCAAATGGCGAAACCCCATATCTACTAAAAATACAAAAGTTAGCTGGGCATGGTGGCGCATGCCTGTAGTCCCAGCTATTCAGGAGGTTGGGCAAGATAATCACTTAAACCAGGTGTTGGAGGTTGCAGTGAGCCAAAATTGTGCCACTGCACTCCAACCTGGGCGACAAAGCAAGATTCTGTCTAAAATATATATATGTATTCACAAATGTACTGATTACCCATAAAATTAATTCCTTACAAACATCTTCTGCTTAACACTAGTATCTACCTAGCTTGCTGCATTGTTTTTGTAAGTTATCTTGACTAGTTTAATTGAAAATCTTGGAAAATTCACATGATGTCAGACACTTGGATAAAGTGACGGGGAAGAACTTCTGGAATCAAAAGCAAAGCCATTGATCAGTGAGGATCTGGCAGTTAGAAGAGTTATTAAATGACGATGAGAAAGCTGACCAAGATGATGATACTTCAGGATATTTCAAAAGAGCAAGATTTCACTTGTTCTTGAGTATCACTGGATTAAGAAAAGCCCTTTGGAAATCAATGTAGCTCCTTTTTTTTTTTTTTTTTTTTCTTTTCAGACAGAGTCTTGCTCTGTCGCCAGGCTGGAGTGCAGTGGCACGATCTCGGCTCACTGCAACCTCCACCTCCTGGGTTCAAGCAATTCTCCTGCCTCAGCCTCCCGAGTAGCTGGGACTACAGGCGAGCACCACCACGCCCAGCTAATTTTTGTACTTTTAGTAGAGACAGGGTTTCACCATGTTGGCCAGGATGATCTCGATCTCTTGACCTCGAGATCCGCCCACCTCGGCCTCCCAAAGTGCTGGCATTATAGGCGTGAGCCACTGTGCCCGGCTGGTTAGTTTTTTTAAAAGGACTTTCTTTATAATTCTGCTGCAATGGCAAAACTCAATTCAAATAAATGAAGAATGTCCTATTATGCTATTACAGTTCTATTAAAAAAAAAAAGCTTCTTCCAAATTGACATTTAATTCTTTATTCTAAAAATTAGTGCATAGATATAACCAAAATCTAACTTTAGCTAAATAAGAGAGAAAATAAACTTATTTGCACAATTTTTTAGTTTTGTTTTTTAAGTTACACTGCAGTCAAACCTCTTTTCACCCTTAACCATGAAATTTTAGTCCCTATTTTAAAAAGATTTTCTTTTTTTTTGAGACAGAGTTTCACTCTTGTCACCCAGGCTAGAGTGCAGTGGTGCAATCTAGACTCACTGCAACCTCCGCCTCCTGGGTTCAGGCGATTCTCCTGCCTAAGCCTCCCAAGTAGCTGGGATTACAGGTGCCTGCCACCATGCCCAGCTAACTTTTGTACTTTTAGTAGAGATGGGGTTTCGCCACATTGGCCAGGCTGGTGTGGAACTTCTGACCTCAGGTGATCCACCCATCTCAGCCTCCCAAAGTGCTGGGACTACAGGCGTGAGCCACCACGTCTGGCCAAAGATTTATCTTAAGTTGCCTTCTCCAAGTACTAATTATCCTTGTAAATGAGGACCACATGTAATCAATCCAATCTATGAAATTTAAGACCAGGTTAAGCCATTTGCAAGACACTGGTCTAAATATCAAAACTGCTTAATTATACACTTTATAAAATTATGCTCCCATTGTAAAATTTAAAGGAAATAGTAATAACACAAGTTTTCACTAGACATTAATAAATATAAATGGCTAACTTGAAATATTTCAGCTATTTTTATGTAAACTGAATAGCAGTCATGCCAAAAATGAAAAGATTAAAGACTGCTACCACGTGAAAGCATCAATGAATTTTAATCTGAATAATACTAAATAGATACTAGTATTCCTAGGAAATGAAGAGCCTACTTACTAAGCACAGGCATATAAAAATAAACTCAATTGCAGTGTTCTTTTCTGCAATACATTACAGAACACAATGGCTGAAGCTTTCAGTCTTACCATCAACTGCATGGAGAGACGTAAGAGACTCCTCACTTTTAGCTGAACGGAGGGTTCCTTCTGCCCTGCCACCTGAAGAATGAAAAACAAATAGTGCGAAGATTTATTATTTGTTACATATGTGGTTAATGGGATCAGTGTTTTCCTTGATACATTTAAACTTTTGAGAGTGATTAGCTGTACATTTTGACAGCAATTTAGTAGTCTATTATATAGCGTGTTACACTGTTCTTAAATGGTTTCCCGTGTGAAAAATCTCTTTTCTAAAGGATTATGAATTTGAGCATAGAGATTAACTAAGATGCTTCTTTCTTTCACATTTCGTAAAGACCAATATGATGTCTTGAGATGACATCATACCGGATGTAGAGTGGACCTTACACCCAATGACTGGCGTCCTTGTAAGAACACACAGAGACACAGAGATGGCCATGTGGACATGGAGGCAGAGATTGGAGGGATGCTGCCACACGTCAAGGAATGCCAGGAGCCACCAGGAGCTGGGAAAAGCAAGGAAGGATTTTTCCCTGGAGCCTTTGGAGAGAACACAGCCCTGCTGATACCTTGATTTCAGACTTTGAGCTTACAGAGCCACAAGGGAAAAAAAAGAATCTGTTTATTTTTTACCACTCGACTTGTGGTAATTTGTTACAGGAACTCTGGGATATGAACACAGGTAACTTTACGTACATATGTGAATCTTATTCGCTAAATATCTTCGTCCTCTTTAACCCCCTGGCAGCACTATGAATGCTTTCTTTTTAACCCCCTCTTCCCCTGCTAAGGATAGCATGCATCTTTTTTTCTCTGCCTACCTTTATAATAATTTCTTCTTACTCTCCTCTCATGACAGCTCTTCCTTTCCCACCTTTAAACATTGCTTCTCTCCAAAATTCAGCCCTCAACTGGCTTCTTTTCACTCTGCTCCCATCTCTTGAAATACCATTCTTAGTCTCTTGTCAGTTAGGTGAATCCCTACTTCTCCTTGACAACCCATATCAAAGGCTGTATTTTCTAATCACTAGCCCCTCCTCTACAAGAGTTGACAATTCCTATTATAACTATCTCATGTGACTATTTCTTTTATTTTTTAAGAGACAATGTCTCGCTTTGTCACCCAGGCTGGAGTGCAATGGCACAACCATAGCTCACCACAGCCTCAACCTCCTGGGCTCAAGTAATCCTCCTACCTCAGCCTCTAGAGTAGCTGAGACTATAGGTGTGTGCCACCAAGTCTCACTTATTTGCAATTTATCTTTTTTTTTTTTTTTGGTAGATGCAACGCCTCACTTTGTTGCCCAGGCTGGTCTTGAACTCCTGGCTTCAAGCGATCTTCCCGCCTTGGCCTCCCAAAAAGTTGGGATTACAAGTGTAAGCCACTGTACCTAGCCTAAACCACTATTTCAATAACTACGATTCTGCGCTAATAATTCAGTTTCTTACACGTATGACTTCCTAATTTGACTTGGAAGGCAGACTACCTTAATTTTCTATCTGCAGAGCCTGCTATCAAAATAGTTAGCACATGCTCCACATGATTGCAAAGTGAATGACGAATTAAATGAATTGAACATTATACTTCAAACACTACCTAAGAAGAAAGTACTACTATCCTTCCTAGATTCAGAAGTTGTTACTATCAATAGAACATGGCTTTTAAACTATTTTTAAAAGAGCAGTTTTTCAACAGTAATAGATTTATTTGATCTAATAAAATACTCTATTAATGAGACTCCTAATAAATAATACCTTCTCTAGTTAAAAGAGTTATAAACTTGAAAGGTATGTTGAAACACAGTTTTGAAATTTTTTTAGATCTGTAAAAATACAGATCAATAAATTTAGATACCATAGCAGTATTTATTTACAACAATATACAAGGTATATGGGAATTTAATCACATTTACACTATATATACAGTTTCCTTAAGAAAAGAAATTGCATACTTCTACATATTTATATATCATTTATATAATATTACTTTTCAGTTTAGGAATAAAGAATTGGTGAAAGAAGACACTCCATATGTGTGACACAACTGTGAACATGTTACGGAAGCAGATCATAACAATATGTGAAGAATGTGCCCAGAGCAACCAAAGACCATCAGGACAGCAGCAGAAGTGAGAATCTCCCAGGCATTCACCTTTCAGAGCCATGGCTTTCATCTCTGAAGGCTCACTCTCATTCCGCTGCAGCTTTCGTTTAGAAACAGATGATGATTTCCCCAAGTTGAAAAAGGAACGCCAGCTACCCACAGGAGACTTTTTCATCTTATTTTGAGGCCTCTTTCTATGAAAGAGAAAATAATCAATCAATATTAAGATAGCCATGGGTCTGTCATTTCTTATAGAAAAGAAATGAACACATGACAGAAAGAACCAAACAGCCTGGAGAGGCATAAGTGAAATAGTAAGCAAACATCTACCTTCCAGACAGCACACTCTACACAGTGCAGCCAAAGCAGAAAATGGATATTAAACATGCAGATTTTAGTAGTAGTAACTATTTTCACAAAGATCATTCTTATACATGTCTTCATATTTGGATCCAACCTCACAAACTGTAAAGTAAGTGGGAATAAGATGTCTCTGGGAATAGGAAATATTAAGTGTTCAAAAATAATACAGAGTTAAAGAAAATGATTTTAGGTATGAGTAGAGACTAAGGGCAAAAAAATAAGACAAGGATTAAGAACAATAACAAACATATACCGAATGCCAGGCACTGTGCTACCTGCCTTATATGTAATATATCCTTTAAATCAGATATAACCACATGAGGTAGGTACTATTACTCTCATTTTGCAGCCAAGGAGATTATGACACTAAGAAGTTCAAAAAACTTCCTCAACATTATAAAACTATTAAATGATGGAGTCAGAATTGGAACCCAGGCCTATCTACATCCCAATATCTACTCTCTTAACTACTACTCCATAAAGAAATCTTTGAAAACATTATGGAACTAGAATACAAAATCAAGATGCTGAAGACAAACTCAGGATGACAAAGTAAAAGAGTATGTTCCGACTTTTCACTGACAGAATGTTTTTAGTCACAGGAAGTGAAAGGAAGTTAGAGGAATTATACTAAAATATGGGAAGAACAAATTCTAAAGTTATATTAGTACTACCCAATCCAGAGAATCAAAATCCTTACATTCATGTGTAATAGCCAAAGGAGTAGCAGAGACATCAAAAATAACTTTTACATACATTAGTCTTCCTACTATAACCTAGTAAAGAAGATACAGAAACCATGTTATTATCATTTCTTTAGAGTAACAGAATTTCAGAGCTGGAAGGGACATTGAAAGAGTGAACTGCTGCAGTGGTTCTCAAGTCCTAGCAGACATCAGAATCACCTGGAAAGTTAGATGAATGACCAATTGCTGGGTCCCACGCCCAGAGTTTCCGATTCAGCGGGTCTGGGGTGTGACTGGACGACTGGACAATGTGCACTTCTAATAATTATCACCAGGTGATGCTGATGCTGTTGGTTGGGAGACCACACTATTGATCTCTTCTAACCTTAATGTGGAACCAATGTCAAACAAGTCACTGTCCATTCCCGACTTTCTGAATAAACTGTTCAACACAGCTTATTTCTAAACAAATTTATAAACAACATAGTTCAGAGAGAAAAATCAACCCTATGTAGTGACAGTATATCCTCATTTTTCCAAACAATTTTCCCTATACAACTGACATTCTTCTTTTATAAAATTACATGATGTTGTAAAGCAAGAATCATTTGTATCATTCCCCAGGAAGTGGTAAGTATCATCCATATTCGAATAAACAGGTTTCTCTGGGATTAGCCTAGAATTCGATAGAGTAATACTAAAATACAAAATTAAAAGCAAACTAAAAGAAAATAATAGGGCATAGCTATGAAAATCATATCCTAAAATAGGATTTAACAAATTTTACCTTTCAAGTGGGAACTCAATTATGGTATGAAATTTCCCCTGAAGTGCAGCAGGTCCTTCTCCTACTTCAATATATTTATTTTCCGTCACAATTGGAGAATTGACCTGAGCTTGTGTTCGTGCCTGGGCCTCTTCCAGTGTCAGCAGTTTGGTGGATGGAGAGGATACCAGGAGGGACTTGGGCCTGGACAGAGAAGCTTCAAAAAGAAAAGCAAGGTGATGAAGAGAGTCAACTATGTGTGAGTGGATTCAATTTGTTAGTAACTCTCTCTCCATCTATCTACCTATCTGCTGTTTCAAATTTTCTTCAAGTATTTTAAATAGCAAAACCCATAGTGCTTTATATTAAATGAAAAACTGAAGATGACATACCAGTGACACACATACACACACATACAACTCTTTAATAACTGTTTTCCTTTCTTAAAAGATATGAGGAAAAGTGATGAATCGCTCAGATATTTTTAGTTTTGGAAGGAATTTTTCTTCTTCTGTTCCATTTTATACTTTAATACACATCAATAATGAATGACAAGTTTTTTAATGTGTCATGAACTTAGATCAAAATAGGTCTAATATGCAGTATTCACTACAGATACACAAAATAACTGTCAAATTGTGCATTTTGGTAAGCAGCGATACATTATTAGCTGCCTTATACCAGCGACATGTTTTTTTTTGTGGTAAGAAATGTGTGGTTTTCCAATTCTTCGGAAGCTCAGACACACACTCCTGGTAGGGAAAGAACCCATCTGAGTCGTACCTGCCCCTTCTTGCATGACCATGCTGATTTTGCCACTGAAGAGAACATCAACGTGATTCAGGATGAACTCAACAACCACAGACTGAATTCTCACTTCCATGAAAGCTGCTGTTCCACTGAAGCAGGCAGATTCTATCTGTTTTGATCTGTGAGGTAAACATTTTCACCACAGAGTTGTAAAGATAGCACTCGTAAAGGGCCTCTTTTTTTAAACGTGTAAATCACAGACAAACAGAGGAAGAAATCATACTTTTTTCTTTTTTTTGAGAGCGAGTCTTACTCTGTCGCCCAGGCTGGAGTGCAGTGGCGCGATCTCGGCTCACTGCAAGGTCCGCCTCCCGGGTTCACGCCATTCTCCTGCCTCAGCCTCCCAAGTAGCTGGGACTACAGGCGCCCGCCACCACGCCCGGCTAATTTTTTGTATTTTTAGTAGAGACAGGGTTTCACCGTGTTAGCCAGGATGGTCTCGATCTCCTGACCTCATGATCCGCCCGCCTCGGACTCCCAAAGTGCTGGGATTACAGGCGTGAGCCACCGCGCCCAGCCCCCAGAAATCATACTTTTACTGTCCCTTAGGTAAGGCCCAGTTGCCTGTTTTAGGGAGACGCAAATAAAAAGAACAGATTTGTTTTATCTTTTAAAAATTTCCTTAAGGAACACTGATGAATCAGCCTTTTATTTAGGATTAGTTGTACTAAAAGTCACAAGTGAAATGCAAATTACCTTAACAGGTTTGGAGCCCAAACAATTGCTAGATTTTTTGCATGCATATTTGTGATGGAACAATAGTCAGCTAGAAGAGACAAGTGTCTCATCAGGAACTCCAGTGTTCTGAAAATAAAATACAACATATTAACAGAAAGAAACATGATGGCGCAATATAGAACATAAAAACCTACTAATTAAATTCTAAGTTTGCAATAGCAAAATGAAGAAAGGGACCATACAAACCCAAGCAAACTTTTTTCCTGCTTAACAGGTTGAAGTATTACTTATTAGAAGTGAATCTTTCACCAAAGCTAGTTTCTGGAACAAATAACATTTGGAAGTTATGCCATTCTACTTGCAGCAGACACACTAACAGGAAAGGACCTCAACACTTCTATGAAAGAAAACAGTAATGTCTCAAAAGTCTAAAAACAGTTAAAAGAAAAATTCCAATAGGCATCAAGGGGAAAACATTTGAGCAAAGGATATGCTTTTGAAATAAAGAGCCTAATTCAAATACTCATATTCTGGTTTATCTTGACTACTTAAAATTTGCTTTACTTAAACAATTCCATATATATTGAGATTAAACAACAGGGAAGAGTATTTCCGAGAAGAAAACATTATCAGCTTAAATGTAAGTTAAACCAGGTAAGTGCCGAGTGTATGTGTGTGTGTGTGTGTGTGTGCGCGCGCGCGCGTGCATGCATACACAGAGGTATTATCTATCACCTAGCATGTCTCAAAGTGTCCTACCTAATAGTACCCAGGGTAAAACTATTAAAGACAATGGGCTGGGTGTGATGGCTCATGCCTGTAATCTCAGCAGTCTGGGAGGCTGAGGCAGACAGATCACTTGAACTTGTGAGTTCAAGAACAGCCTGGGGAACACAGTGAAACCCCATCTCTACAAAAAGTGTAAAAACAATTAGCTCAGTGTGGTGGTGCATGCCTGTAGTGCCAGCTACTCGGGAGGCTAAGGCAGGAGGATTGCTTCAGCCCAGGAAGGCTGAGGCTGCAGTGAGCTGTGATCATGCCACTGCACTCCAGCCTGGGTGACAGAGTGAGACCCTGTCTCACAAAAAAAAAAAAAAAAAAAAAAAAAAAAATAGAGACAATGAATGGGAGACAGAAATACAAGGCTTTATTACATGAAACAGTAATAAAAGATAAAATGTGGTCTACATATGAGCCACAAAGATTCAGATGGACCTAACATGAATTTGAGAGGAAAAGGAATATAATAGTTAGACTCGGCATTAGGCATTGTTCAAGAGGCTTTTACCAGCAGTCTCATTTAATTCTCGTAAGAGCTCTAACAAGCACAGAATTACCATTCCCCTTGTACCAAGGACAAAGTCAAGGTTGCCGGGGTTCCACAGAATAGCAGTGGTAGTGCTGCATTTCAAATCAAGGTCAGAGTGGTTCCAAAGTGCCTGCATATTCAAGGGCACTGTAGTTGCTTTACAGTGAAAATGGTAATTCTCTGTCTCTCCTGTATATAATTAAGTAAGGAAAGACAAACCAAAGTGAGGTTGGCCTGGGTATGACAGAGGTGAGAAGCTTGAGAAATGTATTTAGAAAACCATGTAAAATTTTATTACTCGAGGAAGGTGAATGAAGGGAATGATTAAAGGACTTCAGAAATGTATTTTATAAGAATTGCAAATTTAAAAAACCAAAGACATCTATTTGGGTTGCCTATCTAATTATAAAGATGTTTTTAAAAGTTAATGTAGAATTTTAGGATTCCATAAAATGAGCACTTTTATATTCAGCAGATGAGAGTGCGAATTGCGTAAAACTTCGCAACCTGGAACGTAATTTGGATATTGTAGTCTAATATTGAGAATAAAATTTAGATTTCCAGAATTTCACTGCCAGGTCATTATCCTGTAATAAAAAACATAATCTAGATTCCACGTAAAAGGATGACCCTCATAGTAATATTCAAAATTGGAAAAGGAAGGCCGGGCACAGTGGCTCACACATGTAATCCCAGCACTTTGGGATGCTGAGGTGGGTGGATCGCCTGAGCTCAGGAGTTTGAGACCAGCCTAGGCAACATGGCAAAACCCCATCTCTACCAAAAATACAAAAAATTAGCTGGGCATGGTGGTTTGTGCCAGTGGTCCCAGCTACTTGGGGAGCTGAGGTGGGAGAATCACTTGAGCCTGGGAGGCAGAGGTTGCAGGGAGCCAAGATTGTGCCACTGCACTCCAGCCTGGGTAAGAGAGTGAAACCCTGCCTCAAAAAAAAAAAAAAAAAAGGAAAAAGAAAAGACCCCACCATATACATAGATTAAATATGCAAACTGTGAAAGGTTAAACATATGGCATATCCAAATGAGAGAACACGATTGAAAATTACGCTTTTCAAGAACATCTGAGGAATTCAGAAATGTTGATGTTAAAATTTTGGATAAAAAGTCCATCAAAAGATATATAAAGTAGGAGATACACACACATATAAGTTATAGTGAAGAAAAGAGTTACACAAAATATTGTATACATTATAAAGCAGGAGATATACATGTACATATTAATAGCAGACAAGGTATAAAATCCAGGTAGGGCATATATGCATGGTAAGTAATATATAAGAAGACAGGCAAAGAGGATATTAGGATATATATACATTTAAGTATCTATAGTCAAGCTATAAAATAGTGTACAGAAGATATAAAATATATATGCAGTGTATATTATTGAACATCTATCTGCAAGACTCTATTCTGGAAATACAGTGATAAACAAGACAGAATTCATGACCTCAAGTACCTTATGTTTTAGAAAGACTGTATACAGATAGTCTCCAACTTACAACGGTTCAATTTATGATTTTTTGACATTTATGATGGTGCAAAGGTGATAAACATTAAACAGAAACCACAATTAGAATTTTTTTTTAATGGAGTCTCGCTTTGTTGTCTAGCTGGAGTGCAGTGGCACGATCTCAGGTCACTGCAACCTCTACCTCCCAAGTTCAAGTGATTCTCCTGCCTCAGCGTCCAAGTAATTGGGATTATAGGCACACGCTACCATGCCTGGCTAATTTTGTATTTTTAGTAGACATGGGGTTTCTCCATGTTGGCCAGGCTGGTCTCGAACTCCTCACCTCAGGTGATCCACCCACCTCGGCCTCCCAAAGTGCTGGGATTACAGGTATGAGCCATGGCGCCTGGCCTATAGTGCTGATTTTTGAAACATATATATAAGCAATGTCATTTTGAAAAAAATAATAATAAATTACTTAATTTGCATATTACTAGAACATCTGCTGAATTTAATTTCTTGTCAATAACTGGAATTTTAAAATGTATCTTTTGTTTCTTTGCATACTAGAATCTAGTTTCTACTATTTTCCTTTTCTAACTGGCAAAGTAACCTTCAATTTTATTCTGGCTTTCTCAGACATAGCACAAATATTTCCAAGAGTCCAAACTAACACACAAATCAAATTAGGTTTTAAAAAGTAGCAACAACAATAAAACCAAAGAAGAAACTAAAACAAACAAAAAACCCCCAAGTTTAGTCAGCCATCCTTTTGTCTATCCATTCACTCATTCATTCAACCTTTAAGTACCTATAGAATGCTAAGCAGTGTGCCAGGCCCTGGGGATCTAAGGACAAATGAGTATCTATACATAAACACACATTTATATATGTACACATACATCGTGTGTGTGTGTGTGTGTGTGTATATATATATATATATATAATGGAAGTTTAATTAGAACTCCAAGGAAGTTTAAATAGAAATTCAAAGAAAAAAAAAAAAAAACGTTTACAGGTCAACTGACTTCTACCTCTGCCTGGTATTTACCCACTGTGGCTGACCTGTAGTGTGGTGGGGGGAGCTGCTGGATGACATCGTGGATTTTTATCAGCCTTTCTTCGTCTGTTGCTGCTGAAACTGCATCCTAGAACAGTTACAGTACAAAATAAACTAGTGAGCTCTGTTGGTAAAAATGAAAGTTCTTCACTTACAATTCAGTTTTCACTCTGAGATCAACTTGCTTTGCTCTTGGATGTGAAATGGTGAGGAAACACAACATTGTATTAAGGAAGTCAATGGTTTCCGCATAGTGTGAACACTGAGGTCTACGAAACTAATTTTAAAAAGGCTTGATGGTAATCAGTATTAAGGGTGACAAGACTAGCAGCTCAAAGTCAGAAAGCACAAGAATGACAATGTGAAAACAGCAAAGACCCCTGACTAGCTGGCAGTATTTCTTTTTTTTAAGGAGTCATTTCGGTCACAGAACTATTTCTTACATGTGACCAAACCAATGGTCACGTGTTTTGAACAAAAGCACAGCAAAGTTCCACAAAGAATTAGATTCAAAAGTAGCCTGTACTCACAGAAAATTTCTCATACAGCTGGTAGGTAAGCAGAGGGTTTGGGAGTTCCCGGAAGTACAGCTTACATAGGGAGCCCACAGAATGGATGTCTTGAACATATGGTTCTTTCGTCAGGTCGGGGACATGCTCAGAGTCAAATTCATGGCTGACATAGAAGAAGACAAGCAAATCGTTTGATTGAGGAGAGCAAATACGTGTCTTAAAAACAGAAAGCATAAGCCCCAAAAGCGTTCAGCTCTATCTCAGTGAGTTGCAATTATCTTCCATTTATTATATTTCATTTAAGTTGTGTTTGGACTTCAGCAATAACTGGATGTCTTAGTACAAGACGGATATCTTTCCATGTGGAAATTAAGGGCACAGCTTTAATATTAAAATGAACAATAGCCTCTGAGATACATATGAATGAACAGCTCTTATAGTACAACAGTCTGAAAACAGGACTCCTAATTGCTAATGACTTCAATATCCAATATTTTGGCAATTCCAGAGACGAGCACTGAATGGCAATGGATCCATGAAAAATTATGAACAGAAATTCCTCAGATACAAATTGTACAACACAGAAATGCTTTCCTGAAGCAGGATAAAAAAAGTCAGAAACAACATAAAGCAACTCCTAGCTAACAACAAATTTTAATAGGCAGGAAAATGTGTATCATTAGAATGAGTAAAATAAAAGTTGTACACAGAATATTAAGGGAGATTAAGCTCACTCTCCAGGAGGTTAATTAATACTAATCCACAGGCATGAGACCACTTATCATCCACCTAGAGGATTAATGTGTGTGTACAATATGAATATGAGATTTACTTTGTCTTAAACTGAAACTGTCTTTAGTATAAGAACTAATTTATGTATTTTTCAAGCCATATATTCCCCAAAACTGAGATGGGCTCTGTGATCCATTAAAATATTAAAATCTCTACAGAATAATGGCAGTTACCATGTACTACAGTAAAAAAGAAAGGGTAATGGCATATCAAGAATAATCTAGAATCCAAGAGATTAAGCAAAAATAAAATACTGCTGGCACAGAGTTTGTCACTGTTTTTGTTTCAGAGAAGATTTGGGGAGGACGTGAAATATGTAGAGATGCATACTTGAACATGTACACAGAATCAGGGTCCAAGGAGATTAGAAACTGTTCCATTCCCATCCATTTTAATTAACACCTAAAGAATAATTCTATTATAATGCAAATTTTCTCTCTCATGGCTGTCATTGGTTCAAACTCAATTTGCTAAAATCTTCAAACATTATAAAGAGACAAACTACAAGTACTGAAGAGATTAAGGTGCACGGTTCTCTGACTCTAGATGAAAAAAATGCCATTTAGAAAAGTATACACAGAATAACACAGATATTGTTTCTTATTTTATCTAAATTATCTTTAATGAAAATAGGTTATCAAAGTAAGTGAATCCATTTTAAAATATTTTCATTTTAATTAGTTGAGTGAAAAAGTGCCATGTAAGATTTTACCGTAGTCTCTGGATATTGGAGGCAACACCAGAAAGGCGATATATTCCATCCACAATGCCATATCTCTCAATGAAGGCTGTGCAGCTTTGAAGAACCTGGGGCACTAAAGAGAATTTTTAAAGAAATAGATTAAATTGGTAGTATTCATTGGAACCAAAGTCGCCAAAAAATAAGATAGTCTTAGTTCACAAAAGCAAAATAAAATTTGTAAATTAAAGTTAAAAGGGGCAAAAATTAATCCACTACAAAAAATGATGAGGGTATATTTATTTAATTTCCCACCTAAACTAGATAACTAATTCCTGAATAATCAAGACTGGTTCTGTGCCATGATATTTAACTGAGTAGAAGAGTTCATACATTAGGACAGTCTCCCTTCTGCAGTAGACTCATTTAGATCATGTTACAGTTACACATCACAGTAGAGTGAACTGTTTAGTCCTAACACCATGCCAGGTTTTTAACAAATACAGCTGTTCAGCTGACTTTCAGATACAGCAAATGAATATATAAAGTTAAATCTCAACAATATAATTGCTTGTAAGTGCTGCAAAGTTTTGCTTCTAAAAAAGTATCTTCTATATTTTCATAGTTAATGCAAATTCTGACTTTATTCAATAAACAAAACACCAATATAATACAAAGGCCAAGGCAATTTCAAATAGATGGAATCTTGTAACTTCCTGGCCATATTTACATTAACTTTACTGACATTTTGCCTTTATATTATCAGCTCATGACAAAGGGCACTCTCTCTGGTTAGCTCCATGAATATACACTGGACAGCTATGATGGGGCATGCAGGATAGAACAGAATTTTCAAAGTATATGATACAAAATTTCATAACCATTCAAACATTTATAATAGCTGAGAATTTAATGTTAGTTGTTTTGCAATGCAGATTGATGAGTTTACAGACTTTAGTATGATCGTTTGACAGGGTTAGTTAAAATTCTTGAAAAGAAATGCTTGGAAAATTTGGTCTGCAAAGAGCTACTATACTAGAGATGAAACATTCAGAGTGGCAAACGAAGCAAATAAGACATTTTAATTAGATAATTTTAGTGAATGTATTTCATTAACAGTATATTGTCATTCCTTTGTTATTACAATCAACTTTTCCTTGGTTTTCCTGACTTTTGCTGTCCTTCCTGAAGTCCATCTTTAAATTCTGTCAGATCCTATAACAACATTTAAAACTTAACCTCTTTATCTTTGATTAAAAATAAATCAGAAAACAAAAACCAGCAGTTGATAGTATTAAGTACTAAATATATGCCATGCTAAGAACTTTACAACGGATACTCTCTGATTTTCAAAGAAATCCTACAAGGAAAGTACTATCACATTCCCATTTTTACAGAGAAGAAAATTTATCTTAGAGTAAGTTTTACCCAAAGGCAGGCAGGAAACAGTGGCAGAAGTGAGAGATTCCAACTCAGGCAGTCCAAGTACAGAGCCAATGCTTTTGTTTTATTTCACACACACACACATACACACACCTTTTTTATTATACTATATAGCTATATAGATAAGATATATATATACACACTATATATATATAAATTTTTCTTATTATACTTTAAGTTCTGGGGTAGATGTGCAGAACATGCAGTTTTGTTACATAAGTATACACATGCCATGGTGGTTTGCTGTACCCATCAACTTGTCATCCACATTGGATATTTCTCCTAATGTTATCCCTCCTTAGCCCCCCACCCCATGACAGGCCCCAGCATGTGATGTTCCCCTCCCTATGTCCATGTGTTCTCATTGTTCAACTCCCACTTATGAGTGAGAAGATGTGGTGTTTGGTTTTCTGTTCTTGTGATAGTTTGCTGAGAATGATGGCTTCCAGCTTCACCCACGTCCCTGCAAAGGACATGAACTCATCCTTTTTTATGGCTGTATAGTATTCCATGGTGTACAACTCTAGGCCAAGTGAAGTGTTACCTTTTGCCATATAAACCAATCATCCTATGACTTCTTCACAAAACAATTTCCTCTAGCTGGACTCTCTCCTATAACCCTCTTCATATAGAAAATTCTTGTCTATTGTTCAAAATCCAGCTAAACTATCACTCTTTATTTTTATTTTTATTTTTTGAGACAGAGTCTCGCTCTGTCGCCCAGGCTGGAGTGCAGTGGCACGATCTTGGCTCACTGCAAGCTCCATCTCCCGGGTTCACGCCATTCTCCTACCTCAGCCTCCCGAGTAGCTGGGGACTACAGGTGCCCGCCACCACGCCCGGCTAATTTTTTTTTTGTATTTTTTAGTAGAGACTGGGTTTCACCATGTGAGCCAGGATGGTCTTGATCTCCTGACCTCGTGATCCGCTCGCCTCGGCCTCCCAAAGTGCTGGGATTACAGGCGTGAGCCACCACGCCGGGCCTAAACTCTCACTTTTAAGTGAGCCTTCACTGAATACCCACCAGTAGAGGTGGCTGAGCTTTGTGTTCCATATGCTCATAGAACAATATTTCAAATTATCATTTATTTGTTTATACAACTATTACCCTTTTCTGACTGCAGGTTCTTCAGAAGCAAAACCATGCATCATTCATCTTTGTGTATTTAAAACTCAGGAACACTGTCCTGATACAATGTGTAAAATTAGCAAGTGAATTAATTTACCAGTGCCCCGAGAGCCTGAAATAGTCATTATCTGGTCAAGTTAGCTGGAAAGGAAACTTAGTTTTCATATGGAACTTGTTCATATGAATACATTTTCAACTATATGCTTTCTGCCTCTAAAAATATTCAAGACTTTCAGTAACAAGAAAAGGTTATGTTTATGTAGTAAAGATGAAGGGCAGGTAGAATTGCTGGGTACTTCTTGTGGATTTAATTGACATTAGAAGCAACCTTTGTGTTGAAATGATATGCAAAATACATAGTATCTTTATAAAAGCTTGGGTTCTATTTCTAACATTGTCCCACCAATGATAACCTTGGTGTCTCAGGTTTCAATTTTAAAAACTGGAAGTGGAATAATAAAATTTGGGGCTAGAATATTTCAGTCACCTGCTTCAAAGGGTATATTTAGAGATTACTGGGATAATTAACATCATTCTTAGGAAAATAGTTAAAATTCTTTCCTGTAAAGCACTGAGAAGATGCTTCTCATCATATATGCTCCAAATTAGCATGATGATTCACCCAGGTACACAGAAGGTTTAAACCCTTCAGAGCACAGGATTTTATTTCCATATTATCAGGCTCTCCCAGCACACATAAATTTTTCATAAAAATAAGCTACCATTTATTAAAAAAAAAGTATCGGTAATTTTCATTGGATGTGTATATCTGTATGTTATTAGATTCATATCTGTTTATTCTTCCAAATAAGTAGGAAAACATTGAAAATATGGAGAATTAGAGGTCTTTTCCTGATATGACCAAGTATCTACACACGTACTACTTCATAGCAAGCATCTGAATCGTTTCCTTATATTTTGTGTTCTCTGAGTAGAAGGACTGAATGTCTACGCAACAATCACATAATCGGCTTAATAAACAAAATTACATAACTATTACTTATAAGCTTAAGGGAGACAAATGAGTCATTTAATATAAATGGGTGGCAAAATGAAAGAAAAGCATAAACTTGAATCTTGAAGAGAGCAGAAACTGAAAAACAATGTCTGAAGAAAAAAGGAGAAAAGATCTGTTTTATTTTTGCATGAAAGAGTAGGAAAGCAGTATAGGAATCCAATATATGATGTTTTGTAAAAAAAAATCCTAGTTTTAAAAAAAGGCACTTTGCTAGCTACCCCCAAACCATCTAACGAACCAGCCAAATGCACACCAAATAATGACCCAGTCAAAATATAACATCAGAAACCTCCAAAATGCTTCCTCCAAAAGATGGTACGATTTTCAGAATCATTCCCACATTCTCCACATAACACACTTCTGATTTACTTTGATTTTACATTCTTAGTTTTAAAAATATCATCATATGACAACAGAATAAGAAGTATATATTTAAATTAAAATCGATGATCCTTAAAACTAGAATATAGCTAAAAGAAGTAAGAAATAAGTATGACAAGAATTGATCTTTGATTTTTTTTTCTTGACAGTTTTGGTTTCGTTTCGGCTCTTTTCTCTTCATTCATTCACTCGCTCACTCACTCATCAATCATGTATTTATTAAGTCTGTTCCATTTTCCAGGCATCATGAAAGCATTACAGATACAGATGAAAAAGCTCAGTTCAGTTTCAGGGAAGTGGTTTCCAGGCTAAAGGGACACGAGTACAGTGTTACTTATTAGAATGTGCATCATGATTCTACCTAATATGACTACCTAAAGGATTAATTTCTGGGGTTATTTGGGCCTTGCCTTTTCCTACTGTTCTCTGATTTAAAATTTTGTGCATATACTACAACACAGAAATACGTTCAGGCAACAGAGAGTCCTCTCCGAGGGTTCCAAAATATTTGTAATATTTTGTACCAAACATAATTTGACCTAGTTTTCTATAAACCTCTCACTATTTTGTTTTAGTGATCTCAATTCAAATTTTTAACGAAATTCAGTTTTAAATATGTACAGAAAAAAAAAAATACTAAGTCTTATGAAAAAAATCAATGATACCAGAAAAAGACATTAACGTCACAACAACAACAACAACATTTTAAAGCTACAGGTAGGGATGCCAAAGTAGGCTGGGGGCAGGGGCTCATGTCTGCAATCCTAGCACTTTGGGGGCTGAGACAGGTGGATCACCTGAGGTCAGGAGTTCAAGACCAGCCTGGCCAATATGGTGAAACCCTGTCTCTACCAAAAAATACAGAAAAAAAAAAATTAGCCAGGCATGGTGGTGGGTGCCTGTAATCCCAGCTACTAAGGAGGCTGAGGCAGGAGAATCGCTTGAACCTGGGAGGCAGAGGTTGCAGTGAGCTGAGATTGTGCCATTGCACTCCAGCCTGGGCAACAAGAGCAAAACTCCATAACAAAACAAAACAAAAAGATGCCAAAGTAAATGACATATTAGTATAATCTATGCTCAAAACAGGTACTATGTACGCAGATTTTTATTTATTTCTTTTTTTTTGTGGGCAGATTTTTAAACACTCAGTTCCACAAATAACTGTGATATAATGTTTAATAAACTCAATTATAAACACTGGTTTGTGATAGCTAAAACTCTGTATGATCATCCTGAATCCTGATTGAGCACCAGGGACCCCACATAAAAGAATAAAAAGACAATGGCCTTGTCAGGTTCCTTGTGACTTCTTACAACATTTTGAACAGAAGACACAGGTCAAGTTTGTCACTTGCTCCAACAGAGAGGTACTCAGAAGTTCAGAAAGTATAACAGGATAATTTCTCTATAAAGCTGATTTTTTACTAGGAAATATTCAGAGAATTAACCACTTACCAAAACATAATTTTTAAACAATTTTTATTTTATATGGAATGCTTCACGAACTTGTGTGTCATTTTTGTGCAGGGGTCACGTTTATCTCTGTATTGTTCAAATTTTAGTATATGTGCTGTCGAAGCAAGCACATAAAATATAATTTTGATATGAGCTTCCTTCTCAGAAAAATCTACTGCAAGGTTAATTTTGTTAGGGTAAAGACACTATGTTAAAGTCTAAACTTTGAGAAAGACAATTATATGATACATATCAATATTATATACACTGTATGTGTCTCATCTCTCCTCACAATTATGTATATAATCATTTTTTCTTCATTTTTTCTAATTATTTTAGAGTTTAAAATACATATTCAATTCTAATTGTTTTAGACTTTAAAATGGTCTCTCCTTCTCTCTATATATGTATGTGTAAATATATACACACATATGGTATAACTGTGGTTATAGGCCATTTGACAATACATATGAAGTCTTTTTTTTTTTTTTTTCCTTTGAGATAGGGTCTCATTCTGTTGCCCAGGCTGGAGTGCCATGGTGTGATCATGGCTCACTGCATCCTGGACCTCCTGGGCTCACGAGATCCTCCCACCTCAACCTCTCAAGTAGCTGGAACCACAGGCACGTGCCACCATGCTCAGCTAATTTAAAAAATTTTTTTGTAAAGACAGTGTCTCTACAAAAAAAAAAAATCAATGATACCAAAAAACTGTTCCACTCAAATAGCTTTTATCATAATTAGGCAACAGATAAATACTATAGTTTAACCTGCTACTTTTCAGAAAGAAGTGATATAATAGCCTCTGTCCTCCCCTATCAACCTTATGAAGAATGGAAACGTAACTGAAACTTCTAAGTACAACTAAAATTGAATTGATATTTGAAAGCTAATGAGCATGGCAGGACAAACTGGAAAACGCTCTTTCAATTTCTTTTTCTTTTTTTTTGAGATAGAGTCTTGCTCTTGTCACCCAGACGTGATGGTGAGATCTTGGCTCACTGCAACCTCTACCTCCCAGGTTCAAGCAATCTCTCCTGCCTCAGCCTCCTGAGTAGCTAGGATTACAGGCATATGCCACCATGCCCGGCCAATTTTTGTATTTTTAGTAGAGACAGGATTTCACCATATTGGTCAGGATGGTCTTGAACTCCTGATCTCAGGTGATCTGCCTGTCTCGGCCTCCCAAAGTGCTGGGATTACAGGAGTAAGCCACCACGCCAGGCCTCTTTTTCATATTAATGATCACACCTAAGCAAGGTTTAACATGTTACAGGGCATTAAACATGCCATGTTTCCCAGGCTGGTCTCAAACTCCTAGGCTCAGGTGCTCTTCCCATCTTGGCTTCCCAAAGAGCTAAGATTACAGGCATGAGTCACCACACCCAGCTCCCTATGAAGTCTTAAAATCCGAAAAAACTGAAATTCCTCACATATTCATTAAATCAAAGACAAACTACTAAATCACTTGGCTATTAAAAAAGTTTTATTTCCTAATTAAAATTTTAGTTAATAAACTTCAAAGGTTTCCCTTCTCCTGCTAATTTAGGCTTCATCTGAATATTCACAAATGAATATCCTTCTTATGAATATTTATTCATTTATTACCAACCCTGATGAAACAGGAAATTATTTTAATATGCCAAGTATAATACAGGTGACCTCAGTCTTCGAGGTTTCTGGCTCCTAAGGTTTACTGAATTTCAATTACACTTTAATGTCACAATTTAATTTTTTTTCTAGTCATTTGAGTTTAACTTGGCAAAGAGGGATTAATCTTCCAGCATTATTATTTTCCAATATTCCTCTAATTTTTTTAATTGAAAAAGCAAGACAACTAAAAAAAAAATCTAAACAATATTCTCTAATACTTTACTATAATTATATTCATTTTTCATATTACCTAAGTATCCACACTTTCAAAAGTTGTATCTACTATTTATAGATAATATTTTTCAGGTTCCTACATTGTATTCAAACTTATTTGATTTATTTATTTAGAGACAGGGTTTTGCCCTGTTGCCCAGGCTGGAGTGCAGTGGCAGGATGGTAGCTCACTGTAGTCTCCAACTCCTGGGGCCCAGCAATCCCCTGACCTCAGCCTCTGAACTAGCTAAGAGTATGGGTGTGTGCCACCATGCACAGCTTGTTTTGGTTTTTTTTTCTGTATACATAGGGTTTTGCGATGCTTCCCAGGCTGTTGTAAACTCCCAGCCTCCAGCGATCCTCCTAACTTGGCCTCCCAAAATACTAGGATAACAGGCATAAGCCATCTCACCCAGCCCAAACTTAAAATTTTTAATAGCTTCAGCATTTATAGAACATTCCCCTGTATGGGTGTTGTGGCTCATGCCTGTAATCCCAGCATTTTCGGAGGCCGAGGTGGGTGGATCGCTTGAGTCCAGGAGTTCGAGATCAGCCTGGCCAACATGGCAAAATCCCACCTCTACAAAAAAAATACAAAAATTAGCTGGGTGTGGTGGTGCATGCCTATAGTCCCAGCTATTCAGGAAGCTGAGGCAGGAGGACAGCTTGAGCCCAGGAGGCAGAAGTTGCAGTGAGCTGAGATTGTGCCACTGCACTCCAGTCTGGATGACAGAGTGAAACCCCATTTCAAAAAAGAACATTCTCCCAAAGTTGGGTATTTCATTTTCTTTGTTCTCATACATTATGCTATGATGAACACTTTTATTTCTATTTAATTATAACATTAAGATAAGTCCCTAAGGATGGATTCGTTAGATGAAAGGAACGCTATAAAGTGTCTTGCTATGAAATGTCAAATGTTTTCCAAAAAGGTAGTGCTAACTCAGAACTTCCTGAAACCAACGATTCTGAACCTACTGGTAAAAATTACTGCTATATTTATGGCACTGGATATCATAATTTAGAAAAATAGCTTTGTTATTTTAATATTTACCAAAGTAAAATGATATTTCAAAATTGCCTAAAGATACATTTCCATGATTACAAATAACGATAAACATTTTTCTGTGTAATGTTTGTATCTTTTCTCCATTCTTTTACTCAGGAACTTTAATTTTCTAAAAAATCTGAAACGATATTCTCATACACTATAATAGCAGCATTTCATCATATCCAAAAAAATGATTATATTTCCTGGTCTATGGTACCTCTTCCTCTATATTGTTATTTTTCATTATATGAAAAGTGTATATATATATATATGCATATATATATGCGCATCTCTTTATGTTTTTTGTTTAAATTTGAGAAAGCTATTTTATCTCAAAACAAAATCAGTTCACATTGGCAATTTTATAAGTTTAAAATGGTTAACTTATACATTTGAAGTTTATTTTCAGTATGATGAAGTGTGAATTTTTTTCAAAACTGCTATTTAATTATTTCAATATGTATTATAAATAGCTCTTCCATGTGACATGGTTCTAAAACCATACTTTTTTCACAATGGATTCTTATGTATAGTAACAACTATTTCTGAACACTCTAAGCTGTTTCACTCACATTTCATTCTCTGCACAAAACTCTGCCTTTAAAAAAAGTTTTTTTTTTTTTTGAGACAAGGTCTTGCTCTGGAGTGGAGTGGCGTGAAATCAGCTTACTGCAACCCCTGCCTCCCAATCTCAGGTGATTCTCCCATCTCAGCCTCTCAAGTAACTGGGATTACAGCTGCATACTACTACGCTGGCTAGTTTTTGTATTTCTGGTAGAGACCAGGTCTTGCCATGTTGTGTAGGCTGATCTTGAACTCCTAGGCTCAAGCTATCTGCCTGCCTCAGACTCCCAAAGTGCTGGGATTGCAGGCATGTGCTACCGCACACAGTGAAAACTCTGCTTTTCTAGTTTTGAGTATTGTTTTAATATATAGTAAAACTCCCATCCTATCACTGATTTTTTTCTTTGACATTGTCACTGGTTGAGTTTTCCATGTGCATTTAGCTGCAAAAGTAATCCTCAGGGGTTTTTTCTTTTGTTTTTGTTTTTTAGGGATCTGCACTAAGTTGGTATTAATTTGGGAATAACATCTGTTTGAAATAACATTTTGTCTACTCGCTCAAGAAACATGGTACAGTTTGCATTAAATTCCTAAGTCCATTGATATTCTTTTAACAATGAGTAAGACCTTAATTTGAACATGATACTATCAACTCAGTATTATTAGTATTACTTTACCATTGTTTCTCACTAATGGTCTTCTCAAAAGGCACAATGGGTATTTCCCATACTAATTTGGAATTTCACAATCACCTATTTCTGGTGTTTAACAACATCATAGGTAGATCCTGCCTTCATCTTCTGGCATTTCTGAAGGAGATGCTGGAGGAAAGTGCTATTTTAAAATATAAAAGGAAAACTCCTTTTTTTCTTTCTCTCCTATCCATCCCACCATCCAACAACTAAATTCTTGATTCATAATTTAATTTATAAAGAAAGGAATACAGATTCCTACAAAAAATAAAATACAGATCCTCTACAAAATATAAAATGAAAAATAAAAATGAGCCAGGTGTAGTGGCACATGCCTGTAGTCCCAGCTACTCTGGGAGGACTGCCTGAGCCCAGGAATTCAAGGCTGCAGTCAGCTATGATCACGCCACTGCACTCCAGCTTGGGCGACAAAGCAAGGCCCTGTCTCTTTAAAAACAAAAAAATTGGAAGATTGATTTTGGCATTTTACGTCTCAAAACTGTGACAGCTTTTTTTCCATAAGAATAATTAGATAAATATTTTAGGATAAAATGTGGGTGGCAAAACTGGCTGAAGAAGCTATCTAGGGAGAAATAGAAAGTAAGGCAAAATAACAGGGTGGTTGTAATATATTTCGTGTGAATGTCCTACTCTTCTGGAACAGAACATGAGCATCTCTGATGCCAAAGTGCATTCATAGACTTTTCATTCTCAGCTCCACCCAGAACTGAGTACCTGAGAAAGCTTAATACATGCATTGAACTGAAATGAAACAGTTATCATTTGCCTAAATCTACTCCATAATTGGTCATAGAGAACCAATATGGAGAGGTCAGAAACTCAAAGTATAAGCTTGCACATTTTATTTTTACCTTCAAAACCAGAATTTAGAAGGTGCTCCCCCAGGTCACAACCAAACACCCTCTCTTTCAAGATTCCCCGCTGCTTCAGCTTCTGTTTTGTTGGACGAGACTTCATGAATGTTCGTAAGAACGTAATGAGCTTGCCGTGCTTTTTAGACACTAGAAATCAATAAAGAGAAAAGATTTGAGTTGTGGCAAGAGGTTACATTTTACTTAGCATAAAAAGAAGCATATCTCAAGAGGCTGACAGCAAAATAATCTATTATAAACATACTTTATAATCTTTAGGAAATTTCAGCAGAAGTTTAGCTAAGAGTTGTGTTATAAATAACATCATAATTTTGTACTTTCTTCTTGCTGCGGGAAGTCAGGGACCCTGAACGGAGGGACCGGCTGAAGCCATGGCAGAAGAACATAAATTTTGAAGGTTTCATGGACATTTATTAGTTCCCCAAATTAATACTTTTATAATTTCTTAAGCCTGTCTTTACTGCAATCTCTGAAAATAAATTGTGAAGATTTCATGGACATTTATCACTTCCTCAATCATTACTCTTGTGGTTTCCTATGCCTGTCTTTAATCTCTTAATCCCATTATCTTCATAAACTGAGGATGTATGTCACCTCAGGACCCTGTGATGACTGTGTTAACTGCACAAATTGTTTGTAAAACATGTGTGTATGAACAATATGAAATCTGAGTATCCAAAAAGAACAGGATAACTGCGATTTTCAGGGAACAAGGGAGATAACCATAAGGCCTGACCGCCTGCAGGGCTGGGCAGAACAAAGACATATTTCTCTTCTTGCAAAAGCAAATGGGAGAAGTATCACTGAATTCTTTTTCTCAGCAAGGAATAGCCCTGGGAAAGAGAATGCAGTCCCAGCGGGAGGTCTCTAAAATGGCTGCTCCGGGACTGTCTGTCTTACGCAGTTGTAGATAAGAGATGAAATATGCCCTGGTCTCCTGCAGCACCCCCAGGCTTACTAGGATTAAGAAATTCCTGCCTAGTCAGGAATTTCAAATTTTAGTCAGACCAGTTCTCTGCTCTTGAACCCTGTTTCCTGTTAAGATGTTTATCAATGACAATGCATGCACAGCAGGACAGGAAACTTCATCAGCAATTCTAATTTCGCCTTGGTCTTCTGATCTCGCTCCGCCCCCATTTGCCTTGTGATACTTTATTGTCTTGTGAAGCATGTGATCTCTGTGACCCACACCCTATTCGTAAACTCCCTCCCCTTTGAAAACTGCTAATAAAAACCTGCTGGTTTTGCGGCTCAGGGGGCATCACGGAACCTGCCGACAAGTGATTTCTCCCCCGGACACCCAGCTTTAAAATTTCTCTCTTTTGTACTCTTTCCCTTTGTTTCTCAGACTGGCCAGCACTTAGGGAAAATAGAAAAGAACCTACATTAAAATACTCGGGGCTGGTTACCCCGATATCTTCTCACCACCTTACCTTATGAGACTGTAAGCAAATTTAAGTGTTGTAACCCACGATGTTTGAATCAAGCTTGGTAAACCAGTCATCTTACCAATGCATACTTAAGGATGTTACAGGATTACAAGAGGAACCTGAGTTTTACTGAATGTATTGCTTTGGAGATCTTTATAGTAAGTAAGACTTAAAATGGTGTAAAAGTGGTTTGCATTTCTAGTCAATTTTTAAATTATTTTACTTGATGGTTAGAAATTATCATAGTACTTGTAATCTGTTGAATATAACTGAAAAAAGAAAACTCTCATTTTGCAAAGAGGACAATCCCATAATGACACAGAACACACTTGTCAACCTAATGGCTATATAAATACAAAACACACACCCACACAAGCATCAGATCTTCCATTAACATTCATCTATAATATACTAAGTATATCATCTTAAATCCGTTATAGATCAAGGAAAAAGGTGAGTAAATTAATATTTGAAAAAATATTTCCACTGACTATTAGAAAGACAACTGAAAAAAACGGAAAGTGAACAAATCCCTTAAAAATGACTTTTGCTGAGAAGTAGCTTATAGGGATAATTATGCTAAAAGTCAACGTACAACAATATCATGAACTCAAAGATTAGTTGTTAAATAGAAGACTAAGCTGGATGGCCTCAATCCACCTACTAAGTTTGCAGATGATTACTGAGAGTCTTACTGAGGCCTATTATACATTTTTAAAATTTTCATGGGTACACAGTAGGTATATATATTTATGGGTACATATTTTGATACAAACATGCAATGTGTAATAATCACACCAGGGTAAATGGGGTATCCATCCCCTCAAGTATTTATCCTTTGTGTTGCAAACAATCCAATTATAGTATTTTAGTTATTTTTTAATGTACATTTAAATTATTTTTGACTGTAGTCAGCCTGTTGTGCTATCAAATGCTAGGTCTTACTCATTCTTTCTATTTTTTGTCCCTGTTAACCATCCCTATTTCCCCCCCAACGTCGGCTTATTACCCTTTCTGGCCTCTGGTAACCATTCTTCTACTCTCTGTCTCCATAATTTCAATTGTTTGGATTTTCAGATCCCACAAATAAGTGAGAATGCAAAGTTTATCTTTCTGGGCTTGGCTTATTTCACTTAATATAATAACGTCCAGTTACATCCATGTTGTTGCAAATGACTGAATCTCATTTTTTTTTATGGCTGAATACTGCCCCATTGTGTATATGCACCACATTTTCTTTATCCATTCATCTGCTGATGAACACTTAGGCTGCTTACAAATCTTGGCTAGTGTGAGCAGGGATACAACAAACATGGCAGTGCAGATACCTCTTCTATATACGAATTTCCTTTCTTTTGGGTATATACCCAGCAGTAGGATTGCTGTATTGTATAATAGCTCTATTTTTAGGTTTTTGAGGACCCTCAAACTGTTCTCTATAGTGGTTGTGTTAATTTACATTCCCACCGACAGCGTAAAAGGGTTCCCTTTTCTCCACATTTGTTACTGCCTGTCTTTTGGATAAAAACCATTTTAACTAGGGTGAGATAACATCTCATTGTAGTTTTAATTTGCATTTCTCTGATGATCAATGATGTTCAGCATCTTTTATATATCTGCTCGCCATTTGTATGTCTTCTTTTAAGAAATGGCTATTCAGATCTTTTGCCCATTTGTTAATCAAATTATTATTTTCCTTTGAGTTGTTTGAGCTCCTTATATATTGCAGTTATTAATCCTTTGTCAGATGGGTAGTTTGCTAATATTTTCTCCCATTCTGTGGGTTGTCTTTTCACTTTACTGATTGTTTCTTTTGTTGTGCAGAAACTTTTAAACTTGATGTGATCCCATTGTCCATTTTTGCCTTGGTTGCCTATGCTTGTCTGGTATTACTCAAGAAATCTTTTCTCCTCTAATTTTCCTGGAGATTTTTCCCAATTTTTTTAGTAGTTTTATAATTTGAGGTCTTAGATTTAAGTCTTCAATTCATTTGGACTTAATTTTTGTATAAGGTGAGAAAGAGGGGTCTAGTTTCATTCTTCTGCACATGGATATCCAGTTTTCCCAGCACCATTTATTGAAGAGACTGTTATTTCCCCAGTGTATGCTCTTGGCACCTTTGATAAAAATGAGTTCACTGTAGGTGTGTGGGTTTGTTTCCAGGTTCTCTATTTTGTTCCACTGGTTCATGTGTCTGTTTTTATGTCGTGCTGTTTTGGTTATTATAACTCTGCAATATAATTTGAAGTCAGGTAATGTGATCCCTCCAGTTTTGTTCTTTTAGCTTAGGACTGCTATGGCTATTATTTAGTTCTATATAAATTTCACTATATTTTTTTCTATTCCTGTGAAGTATGTCATGGTATTTTGATAGGAATTGCACTAAATGTAGTTTGGTTTGGGTAATAAGGACATTTTTAACAATATCGACTCTCCCAATCCATGAACGTGGAATACCTTTCCATTTATTTGTGTTCTCTTCCATTTCTTGCATCAGTGTTTTACAGTTTTCATCATAAAGATCTTACACTTCTTTGGTTAATTCCTAGGTATTTTATTTTATTTGTAGCTATTATAAATGGGATTGCTTTCTTGATTTCTTTTTCAGATTGTTCACTGTTGGGATACAGAAATGCTACTGATTTTTTCATGTTAATTTTGTATTCTGCCACTTTACTGAATTTATCAGTTCAAATAGTTTTTTGGTGGAGTATTTAGGATCTCCAAATATAAGATCATGTCATCTGCAAACAAGGATAATTTGGTTTCTTCTTTTTCTTCAGTTTGAGTGCTCTTTATTTCTTTCTCTTTTCTGATTCCTCTAGCCAGAATTTCCAATACTATGTTAAAGAAGAGTGGTAAAAGTGGGCATCCTTGTCACGTTCCTGATCTTAACAGACTTTCAGTTTTTCCTCATTCAGTAGGATGCTGGC
The DNA here is from genome assembly GCF_000951045.1 of Mandrillus leucophaeus. Classification (NCBI taxonomy): domain Eukaryota; kingdom Metazoa; phylum Chordata; class Mammalia; order Primates; family Cercopithecidae; genus Mandrillus; species Mandrillus leucophaeus. The sequence goes on along the minus strand of NW_012107853.1, from coordinate 332,338 downwards.
TATGGGTCTGTAGTATATGGCTTTTATTATGCTGAAACATGTTCCTTCTATACCTATTTTTTGAGGGGTTTTATCAAGAAGGGATGTTGAATTTTTATCAAATGCTTTTTCAGCATTAATTGAAATGTTCACATGGTATTGTGCTTCACTCTGTTGATATGATGTATCGCATGTATTGATTTGTGTATGTTGAACTATCCTTGCATCCCTGGGATAAATCCCACTTGGCCACGATGAATGACCTTGCTAATGTGTTGGTGAATTTGGTTTGCTAGTATTTTGAGATTTTTTTTGCATCAATATTCATCAGTGATACTGGCCTGTAGTTTTCTTTTTTTGATGTGTCATTGGTTTTGTATCAGTGTAATACTGGCTCTGTAGAATCAGTTTGGAAGTATTCTCTCTTCTATTTTCTGAATACAGTAGAATTGGTAGTTGTTGTTCTTTGATTAAATGTTTGGTAAAATTCAGCAGTTAAGCCATTGAGTCCTGGGCTTTTCTTTGCTGGGAGAATTTTTATTATAATTTTTATCTCATTATTTGTTATTGGTCTGTTCAGGTTTTGGATTTCTTCATGGTTTGATCTTGGTAGGCTGAACGTGTTTAGGAGTTTATCCACTTATTCTAGATTTTCCAATTTACTGGCATATAGTTGCTCATAATAGCCCCTAATGATCCCTTGAATTTCTGCAGTGTCAGCTGCAATGTTTCCTATTTCACATCTGATTTTATTTGGGTCTTCTTTTTGTTTTTCCTTAGTCTAGCTAAAGTTTTGTCAATTTCGTTTAACTTTTCAAAAAACCAACTTTTTCTTTTGTTGATCTTTGGTGTTTTCTTTTCAATTTCACTTGTATCTGCTCTGATCTTTTATTATTGCTTTTACTTCTACTAATTTGGGTTTGGTTTATTCTTGCTTTTTCTAGTTCTTTAAAATACATTGCTAGGGTGTTTTTCTTGTTTCTCATGTAGGTACCTATAGCTATAAATTTCCCTTTTAGTACAGCTTTTGTTGTATCACGTAGGTTTTGATACATTGTTTCTATAATCATTTGTTTCAAGAAATTTTTTCAATTTCCTTCTTAATCTCTTCATTGACTCACTGTCTTTCAGGAGTATACTGTTTAATTTCCATGTGTTTGTACAGTTTCCAAAATTCCTTGTTACTGATTTCTAATTTTAGTCTGTTGTGGCCAGAGATGCTTGATATCATTTCAATGTTTTCTTTCTTTTTTTTTTTGAATACTTTTAGATTTGTGTGACCTAACATATGGTCTATCCTTGAGAATCATCCACATGCTGAGGAGAAGAATATGTATCCTGTAGCTGTTGCTGTTGGATGACATGTCCTGTAAATATTTATTAGGTCTATTTAGTCTATAGTACAGATTAGGTCCTATGTTGATTTTCTGTCTATAAGATCTGTACAATGCTGAAAGTGGGATGCTGAAGTCTCCAGCTATTATCGTATTGGGATCTCTCTCTCTTTAGCTCTAACAATATTTGCTTGATATTTCTGGGTGCTCTAGTGTTGGGTGCATATATATTTACAGTTGTTATAGCTTTTGGCTAAACTGACCCCTTTATTATCATATAGTGACGTTCTTTGTCTCTTCTTATAGTTTTTGTCTTGAAATCTATTTTGTCTCATGTAAGTATAGCTACTCCCGCTCTTTTTTGGTTTCCATTGACATGGAATTTCTTTTTCCATCCCTTTCTTTTCAGTCTCTGTATATCTTTATAGATGAAGTGTGTTTCCTATAGGCAACAGGCCATTGGGTCTTGTTTTTTCATCCATCCAGCCACTCTATGTCTTTTATTGAAGAGTTTAGGCCATTTACTTTCAATGTTATTATTGATAAGTTCAGACTTCCTCCAACCATTTTGTTATTTGCTTCCTGGTAGTTTTGTGGTCTTCTTTTCCTTCTTTCCTTCCTTCCTGTCTTCCTTTTAGTAAAGGTGATTTTCTCTGGTGATATGATATAATTTCTAGCTTTCTACTTTTAGTGTATGCATTGTATGCTTTCGGATTTGAGGTTATAATGAGGCTTGTGAATACTATCTTATGGCCCATTTTTAAGCTGTTAACACTGCATAGACAAACAAGCAAAAAGAAAACTAACAGACTGTATGCTTTAACTTCATCCTTTGCTTTTTAACTTTTTGTTTTTTCTATTTATATCTTATTATACTATCTACATCTTGAAAGGTTGTTCTAGCTATTATTTTTTATTGGTTCATCATTTAGTCTTCTACTTAAGAGTAGTTTACACACCAAAGTTAGTGTTATAATATTCCATGTCTGTGTACTTACTATTACCAGTAAGTTTTGTATCTTCATATAATTTCTTACTGTTCATTAATGTCGTTTTCTTTCCGACTGAAGTATTCCCTTTAGCATTTCTTGTAGGACAGGTCTGGTGTTGATGAAATTCTTCAGCTTTTATTTGTCTGGGAAAGTGTTTACTTCTCCTTCATGTTTGAAGGATATTTTCACCAGATATAGTACTCTAGGGTAAAGTTTTTTTCCTTTAGCACTGTAAATATGTCATGCCACTCATTCTCTCTTAAAGTTTCCACTGAAAAGTGTGCTGCCAGATATACTAGAACTCCACTATATGTTCTTTTTTCTTCCTGCTATTAGTATCCTTTCTTTATTCTTGACCTTTGGGAGTTTGATTATTAAAATGTCTTGAGGTAGTCTTTTCTGGGTTAAGTCTGTTTAGTGTTTTGTAAACTTCTTGTGTTTGGATAGCGGTATCTTTCATTTTGGGAATTCTCTGTTACTATCTCTTTGAATAATAAACTTTCCACCCCTATCTCTTTCTCTACCTCCTCTTTAAGGCCAGTAACTTAGATATGCCCAATTAAGACTATTTTCTAGATCTTATAGGCATGCTTCATTCTTTTTTCTTTTGTCTCCTTTGTGTATTTTCAGTCTGTCTTCAAGCTCACTAATCTTCCGCTTGATCAATTCTGCTATTAACAGATTCTGATATATTCTTCAGTATTTCAACTGCATTTTTGAACTCCAGAACTTTTGCTAGATTCTTCTTAATTATTTCAACCTCTTAAACTTACAGGATAGAATTCTGACTTCCTTCTCTGTGTTATCTTGAATTTCTTTGAGTTTCCTCAAAATGACTATTTCAAATTCTCTGTCTGAAAGGTCACACACCTCTAGGATTGGTGCCTGGTACCTTATTTACTTCATTTGGTGAGATCATGTTTTCCTGGATGGTCTTGATGCTTATGGATGTTTGTCAGTGTCTGAGCATTGAAGAGTCAGGTATTTATTGTACTCTTCACAGTCTGGGCTTGTTTGTACCTGTCCTTCTTAGGAAAGCTTTCCAGGTATTCAAAAGAAGTTGGGTGTTGTGATCTGCATCACAATACAAGCTGTATCTGAATTAGTGGACACCCCAATTCAATAATGCTGTAGTTTTTGCAAATTTGTACAGGTATTGCCTTGGTGGTCTTCGGTAAGATCCAGAAGCATTCTCTGGATTACCAGGCAGAGACTTTTGTTTTCTTCTCTTACTTTCTCCCAAATAAAGTCTCTCTCTGTCTCTGTGATAAGCTACCTGGAGCTGGGGTGAAACAAGCACCCGTGGCCACCACCACTGGGACTGCACTGGGCCAAACCAAAGCCAGCATAGCACTGGGTCTTGCCCAAAGCCCACTGTAACTGGTACCTGGCTACTGCCTGTGTTTGTTCAAGGACCAAGGACTGTATAATCAGCAGGTGGTAAAGCCAGCCAAGCTGTGTCATTCCTTTCAAGGCGGTGAGTTCCCCCAGGCCCTAGGCGGGTCCAGAGATGCTGTCCAGGAGCCAGCAACTGCCATCAAAAACTTCAGAAATCTACCTGTTGTTCTACTACATTGCAGCTGAGCTGGCACTGAAACCATGAGACGCAGTCCTTCCTACTCTTCCCTCCCCTTTCCACAGGCAGAGGAGCCACCCCATGGCCACCACCACAAGCCCACAGGGAGTACTGCCAGATTACCACTGATGTTTACTCAAGGCCCAAAGGCTCTTGTCAGCTTGTGGCTAACGCTGCCAGGCCTGGAACTCATCCTTCACGGCAGTGGGCTCCCCTCTGGCCCAGGGCAGGTCCAGAAATGCTGACCAAGCGCCAAGGCCTAGAATCAGAGTCCCCAAGAGTCTGCATGGTGCTCCATCCCACTGTGGCCAAGCTGGTACCTAAGGTGCAAGACAAAGTCCCCTTTACTTTTCCCAAGCAGAAGGAGTCTTTCACCACGGCCACCACCGCTAGGAGTGAGCTGGGTTTCACTTGAAGCCAGCTGACCTCAGAGTCTCACCCTTGGCCCATGGCATACTACCCAGGTATCACTGCTGGTTATTCAGGGTCCGAGGGCTTTTTAGTCTGCAGGTGATGGGGCCTGCTAAGACAGTCCTTCCCTTGAAGGCAGTGGGTTCCCTTCTGGCCCCAGGTGTATCTAGAAATGTGGTCCAGGAGCTAGGGCCTGGAATGGGGGCCTCACAACTCTCATCAGTGCCCTTTCCTACCACGGCTGAGCTGGTATCCAACATGCAAGACAAAGTCCTCTTTAATCTTCCTTCTACTCTTCCCAAGCAGAAAGAAGGGATCTGTTTTGGAGTCACAAAGTGTCCTGTCTAGGGTAAGGGGAGAAGTGGCACAAGCACTCCCTTAGCCACGCTGGTTGGTGTCTCAGTAGGTCATTGGCCTCTCAAGTCCATTGGCTCTGGGCCCAGTTCAGCATTAAGACTTGCCTAGGAGTTGCAGTCCTTGCAGCCTAGACTGCTTTTCAAATTTACTCAAGGCCCCAGAGCACTTTAGCTTGCAGTGGTGAGGCTAGCTGCAGCTGAGTTCTGACCGCTGGGATAGGAGATTTCCCCTCTGTCTAAGGCTGTCTAAATGCTCCCTCCACGGATGGGCATCATCTAAGTTCAACCTGGTTTTGCTTTCCACTGTGACAAGGCAGCAGTGAGTTCACGATAAAGTCTCAAAATCCCTAAGTTCTCCCTTAAGAGAGAGCACAGATTCTCTCTCTGTGCCACAGGGCCACTACCGGGGGACAGGGCAAGGGGTGGCAAAGGTGATTTAAGACTGGTTTTTCCTACCCTCTCTAGTGCTTCTTTCAGCAATAGGAAGGTAAAATCAGGTACTATGAGTGCTCACCTGATTTTTGGTTCCTATGGGGGTGTTTTTTCATGTGTGCAGAGTTGTGAAATTTGGTACTCCTGAAGGGGAAACAATCAGTGAAGCCTTTTATTTGGCCGTCCTGCTTTGCCCCTCCCCTACTATACAGTTGTGAATGAATCCAAACCTTAACATTCCTGAACGGATGAAGATTCCTGAGGGAATCTTGTGTGCCTAGAGTAACTTACGGCCTAGATGGAACACTAGATGGGCTATTCTACACAAGATTAGACATCTGCCATCCATTTCTTTTCATTCTATGGAAAACATTATTTACAGACATTCGTGTCTTTTTTATAGACTACACAAGGTGACTAACCATCCTGGTTAGTCCATGACTGACAAGTTTCCTGAGACATGGAACTTTCCAGGCTAAAACCAGTAAAAGTCTTGGACAAAGTACAACAAAGCAGTCATCCTAGACCATAACACAGATTAAATGCAAAACATTTATTCTTTTCTATACCACCTGTTAAAACTTACTTGCAATCTCAATATAATGTTGATGCTATCTCTGACACGCATGCTCTGAAACTCTGGGTAAATTATAACCTCTGCTGTATCTGAGATTCCTCACAGTAAAATTAAATTACATGCTCACTTTTTACTAATGAGGCATTTATAGTATAGAGGTTAACTTCAGAAGTTTGTCACATATAATATTACTATATTAAAAGTTACAGGCTGGTGTAATTATTCTCCTCTAGTTGCTAGCAGATTGTGTGTAATGAATCTTTGTTACAGAGCGGTCATCAAACCATTTATGTTCTTTTTTTTTTTTTTTTTTTTTGAGACAGAGTCTCGCTCTGTTGCCCAGGCTGGATGGAGGGCAGTGGCCAGATCTCAGCTCACTGCAAGCTCTGCCTCCTGGGTTTACACCATTCTCCTGCTTCAGCCTCCCGAGTAGCTGGGACTACAGGCGCCCGCCACCTCGCCCGGCTAGTTTTTTGTATTTTTTAGTAGGATGGTCTTGATCTCCTGACCTCGTGATCCGCCCATCTCGGCCTCCCAAAGTGCTGGGATTACAGGCTTGAGCCACAGCGCCCAGCCATGTTCATTTCTAAACATCTTCCATACCAACTTTAAAATAATTTTGACAAGATCCCCAGAAAACTAGTAAGTTTGGTTTGCAAGAATTTAACATTATATAATAATTTGGAAGAATTTTAATTTCTGTAATATTCAATATTTCTACATGGAAAGCGTATGTCATAATTTTTCTAAATCTGTTATTATCTCTCAAAATAATTTTCTAATTTTCCTCATAAAGGACTCATTCCACATATTTCTTATTAGGAGTATTGCTACGTAACTTAGTTTTTTTTCTGCTTTAGTAGAATAATACCTTGCTTCAATTATGCCCTTAACTGGTAATTACTAGTATGCTGGAAAACAATTTTTTTCTTCAACTTTTATTTTATGTTCTGGAGTATATGTGCAGGATGTGCAAGTTTGTTACATAGGTAAACATGTGCCATGATGGTTTGCTGCACAGATCATCCAATCACCTAAGTATTAAGCCCAGCATCCGTTAACTATTCTTCCTGATGCTCTCCCTCCCCCTAACTATCTCCACAAGCCCTACTGTGTGTTGTTCCCCCCATGCATCTATGTGTTCTCATTGTTCATCTCCCACTTATAAGTGAGAACATGCAGTGTTTGGTTTTCTGTTCCTGCCTTTGTTTGCCGAGGATAATGACTTCTACCCCCAAACATGTCCTTGCAAAGGACATAATCTTGTTCCTTTTATAGCTGCATAAAATGATGTATATGTACCCCTTTTCTTTAAATCTAGTCTATCATTGATGAGTGTTTGAGTTGATTCCATGTCTTTGCTATTGTGAACAGTGCTGCAATGAACATATGGGTGCACGTATCTGTAAAACAGAAAGATTTACATGTGTTTGGGTATACACCCAGTAATGGGATTGCTGGGTCAAATGGTATTTCTGCTTCCAGATCTCTGAGGAACTGCTACACTGTCTTCCGCAATGGTTGAACTAATTTACATTCCCACCAACAGTGTAAAAGTGTTCGCTTTTCTCTGCAACCTCGCCAGCATCTGTTGTTTCTTGACTTTTTAATAATCTCCATTTTGACTGGCGTGAGATGGTATCTCATTGTGGTTTTGATTTCTATTTCTCTAATGATCAGTGATGTTTGTTGGCGGGATCAATGTCTTCTTTTGAGAAGTGTCTGTTCATGTCCTTTGCCCACTTTTTAATGGGGCTTTTTTTCTTCTTGTAAACGTAAGTTCCCTGTCGACTCTGGATATTAGACCTTTGTCATATGGATAGATTGCAAACATTTTCTTCCATTATGTAGGCTGTCTGTTCACTCTGATGATAGTTTCTTTTGCTGTACTGAATCTCTTTAGCTTAATTAGATCCCATTTGTCAATTTTTGCTTTTGTTGCAATTGCTTTTGATATTTTCGTCATGAAATCTTTGCCCATACCTATGTCCTGAATGGTATTGCCCAGATTTTCTTCTAGGGTTTTTATAGTTTTGGGTTTTACATTTAAGTCTTTAATCCATCTTGAATTGATTTTTGTATAAGGTGTAAGGAAGGGGTCCAGTTTCAATTTTCCGTATATGGTTAGCCAGTTCTCCCAGCACCATTTATTAAATAGGGTATACTTTCCCTGTTACTTGTTTTTGTCAGGTTTGTTGAAGATCAGATGGTTGTAGGCGTGCAATCTTATTTCTGAGTTCTCTATTCTCAGAAAACAATTTCTTAATGTATAGCTCACATCTGATCATTTACTAAACTCTCAATAATTTTAGAAGGATATTAGTTGATTCTTTTGAATTTCATGGATATGTAACTGTGTCAAAGTAAATATGGCCATTCTAGCTTTTGTCTGATAGTAAAAGCTTCTGATTGTGTTTCAGATTTTGTCCAGAACTTCCAAAATACATGTTAACAGTAGGCATTTATATTTTGATGCTGACTTTGATGAAAATAACTGTCAAATTTGGTAACTGCATATGATGTATAGAAGAAAGCATTCTTTAAGTAACATATTTCTAAGAATGTTTCAAAGGAATGGAAAGTGAATATTAACTATTAATCATTTAGCAACAAATATGTAAGTGCCTACCATAACTTAGGAACTGCTCTAAGTCATGAGATTATGATGGGGAACAGGAGAGACAAGGTCCTTGCTGTCACAAAGCTTACTGATGGCAGACAATGAATGATTAAATAGTACTATGGATATAGCCAGCATTTATTTTACACTTAGTATGTACAAATAACTACCTAAGTATTTATATTTATTAATCATTCATTTCTCACAGCCCACTATTAGGAAAATATTAATACTATACCCATTTTTAGATGAAGAAACTGAGGCAGAGAATGCTAGGTTAATGTGCCCACTGTCACATAACCGGGATTCCAAATCAGGGCATTTAGCATACAGCCCAAACTCTTATCCACTAAATGATACTGCCTAAATGAAGGCAACAAAGTAATATCAGATTATTTATAGTGGCTAATAAAAAAATAAACAGGCTGACGTATTAGTGACTTGAAAGAAACTGCATTAAACAGAGAGGTAAGGAACAGTTTCTCTGAGGAAGTCATATCTGAGCTGGAAGCCATGAGAGGGGTAGGGAGCCAGGGGACAGTGGTATGAAATGAGGCTTAAGGGGTATGCAAAGGCTGGGATCATAGGCCGGAATACAGAGTTTACAAATAAACAGTTAAACATTTCAAAATATTTTAAAACACTGGGTTACTTTAAAAATAACCAAATATGTTTATTAGAAACACAAAAGAGCATTAATAGGGAATTGGTTGAATAAATTACGATACATCCGCACAAAGTATTATTGGTTAACTTTTGCTTTTTTTTATTTTTAAGGAGGATCTCTACCTACTGATAGGGAGTACTCTTCAGGATACATTAAGTGAAAAAAGCAAAGCAGAGAACAGCGTATTTACAATAAGAAAGGATGAGGAATATACACATCACACACAAATTCACCCACACAAATATGCATGTACACGTGAGCTTATTTTTGCAAAAAGAAACACTAGAAAGATAAACTAGAAACTAATAAAAATGGGTTAAAAACAACAGGTGGGAAAAGGGAAAAGGGTAAGAATAAGATGTGAGACGTCTCTGAGTATACCTTTTTAATATAGCCTGACTTCTGAATCACGTTAATGTTCTTTCTACACATTCAAAACTAAATTTAAAATATTTTAAAAAAGGACCACTTCTCAGAGGGAATGCTTTCAACTTTTCCCCATTCAGCATTATGTTGGCCGTGGGTTTGTGATAGATGGCTTTTATTACGTTGAGGTATGTCCCTTGCATGCAAGTTTTGCTGCTGAGGGTTTTAATCATAAAGGGATGCTGAATTTTGTCCAATGCTTTTCCTGCATCTATTGAGATGATCATGTGATTTTTTTTTTTTTTAATTTTGTTTGTGGTGTATCACATCTATTGACTTGCATAAGTAAAACCATTCCTGTATTCCTAGTATGAAACACACTTGATCATGGTGGATTATCTTTTTGATAGGTTGCTGGTTTTGGTTAGATAGAATTTTGTTAAAAAATTTTTAATGTGTTTTCATCAAGGATATTGGTCCATAGTTTTATTTTTCAGTTATGTCCTTTCCTGGTTTTGGTATTAGAGTGATACTGGTTTCATAGAATGATTTAGGGAGGATTCCCTCTTTCTCTATCTTGTGGAATAGTGTCGATACAATTGGTACCAATACTTGTTTGAATGTCTGGTAGAATTCAGCTGTGAATCTGTCTGATCCTGGACTTTCTTTGTTGGTAATTTTTTAAAATTACTATTTCAGTCTCACTGCTTGTTATTTTTGGTCTGTTCAGGGTATCTAATTCTTCCTGATTTAAGCTAGGAGGATTTTATCTTTCCAGGAATTTATCCATCATCTCTAGGCTTTCTAGTATATGTGCATAAAAGTGTTCATAGTAGCCTTGAATGATCTTTTGTATTTCTGTGGTGTCAGTTGTAATATCTCCCATTTTGTTTAAAAAAAAAAAAAAAAAAAAGATGTTGGCCTGAATGCAGCGAAGAGAGAATACTTCTACACTGCTGGTAGGTATGCAGACTAGTAAAACCACTATGGAAAACAGTATAGAGATTCCTTCAAGGACCAAAAGTAGAACTATCATTTGATCCAACAATCTCACTACTGGGTATCTACCCAGAGGGAAAGAATTCATTATATGAAAAAGATACTTACACAGTCATGTTTATGGCAGCACAATTCGCAATTGCAAAAATGTGGAACCAACCCAAATGCCAAATGCCCATCAATCAACAAGTGGATAAACTGTGATACACACACACACACACACACACACACACACACACACACACACAATGGATACTACTCAGTCATAAAAAGGAATGAATTAACAGCTTTTGCAGCAACCTGGGTGGAATTGGAGACTATTATTCTAAGTGAAGTAACTCAGAAATGGCAATCCAAACATCGTATGTTCTCATTCATAAGTGAGAGATAAGCTGTGAGGATGCAAAGGCGTAAGAATGACACAGTGGACTTTGGGGAATCGAGAGGAAAGGGTGGGAAGGGGGTGAGGGATAAAAGACTGCAAATTGGGTTCAACGTATACTGCTCAGGTGTTGGGCGCACCAAAATCTCACAAATCACAACTAAAGAACTTACACATGTAACCAAATACACCTGTTCCCCCAAAACCTATGGAAATAAAAAACGCAAAAACAAAAACAAAAACAAACAAACAAAAAAGGACCACATGCTTAGTGGGATATATTCTAAGGATAAAACAAACAAACAAAAAAAACCAAAAAAACAAAATAAAAACCCCTGCAAAGTCATATGTAACTCCATCCACCTCCTTTACTGTTGGCAATAATATCGGTAATGTAATTTGGAAACAACTTTATACATATTGTGGGACAAAACAAAGATTTTCCATGTGAGAGAAGATGAGATACAATTATAAGATCTAAAGGTTAGGAAGAAAAACCTGTCATGTTAACTTTGACTTGGAAACATCAACATGAACTCATGACTAAAACACTCACACACTTTCCTGAAGCTCTATCCACTTTAAAAGGCTTAGAAATAATGATATATCGGTTGCAATGAAGACCTCTGGTCTCAGATCTTAGTGGCTAAATAAAATTCCTTATCAAAACAAACCCCGAATGCAAGTCAGAAGCAGGCAAAGCACAAGATGAGAATGGAAAGCTTGTAACAGAAAGCAAGGGGATGCCCACAGCTGAGGGATCCCTGACAAGGGCTGAGTCAGACTCTTGTGGGCAGATCTGGGATGATCCACGCATCATAAAGAATGGTTATAACTGATCATAAAAGATCAAATAAATAAAAATCCTGAGTCAGTAGTAACGGTATCCAAAAGAAAGAAAGGAACAAGTGACCATTTTCAACACAAATGGAGGGAGAAGAGTTTTTAAACTGCAGCAGTAGTGTGCCATATTGAACTAGGCTTCTCATCAGTAAAGAACACATTTGTTTCTTTTGCATCGATTAGCAATTTTATAACTGGAATTATATACTGACCAATAAACATACATCTTCACAATTCAGTGGTAAGTCAATGGGAACATATCTATAGTTATGATCCTCCAATCAAACTCTCCCACACAATAACACCTCATTAGTCAAAAGCAGCCTGTGTACAACTTGACTTCCAAGGACATCAGGTAACTGACTCTGCTTCTTGGTTTGGCAAGTTCAGATCAAGAACAAGGAAACATGGCTATCTTTTCCTGTTAGGGTAAAGAGTGTTCATGTTTATTTTTCCTAAATAGTGACACAAGGCCTAATTAAGTAAGAGTTGCACTAGGGCATAAAATTAAGATAATGGAGGGTGTCACTGGCAACTTTGTGCCCCCATTTGGCACTCCAGGGCTCTGGGAAACTGTGCTGATATACATGCAGCTCTGGCTTTTACTCTGAATGGCCCCTTTGCATTGTTACCTTTCCACAAAACATCTAAACTGGGTGTGTGAGTGGGAGGGGTGGATATGGTCTCTTCTTGCCAATGTATATCCCAATCTGAGACATTGAAATAATGGATATTCATAATGGTGACTAGACATAAAGTCTTAAGTGATTCCAAAAGCCTTCAAAGGAAGATTAAACTGCGTTCTGCATAGTTTCAGCATTGCTGGTGATGTTATTTTAACTAGACTCCTCCTCACTGTGGCAGACAGTGAGAAGTTCTGGCATACGTAATTAAATAATCAATTATTTATCAAGATAGATTAATTTCACTGCCTTGGAGATATAAATAAAAATATTCAATTTAATTATACTCAAATTTGAGGATCTAATAACACTTCCATATATAAATCTCTTAAATTAGTTTTCTTCATTTTGTTTTCTTATTTTTGTTTTATTACACTTTAAGTTCCAGGGTACATGTGCACAACGTGCAGGTTTGTTACATATGTATACATGTGCCATGTTGGTGTGTTGCACCATTAACTCGTGATTTACATTAGGTATATCTCCTAATGCTATCCCTCCCCCAGTCCCCACCCCACGACAGGTCCCGGTGTGTGATGTGCTCCTTCCTGTGTTCAAGTGATCTCATTTTTCAATTCCCACCTATGAGTGAGAACATGCGGTGTTTGGTTTTCTGTTCTTGTGATAGTTTGCTGAGAATGATGGTTTCCAGCTTCATCCATA
>NW_012107853.1:296468-317913 GCF_000951045.1 Mandrillus leucophaeus | reverse complement strand
TCAGGTTTGTCAAAGATCAGATGGTTATAGATGTGTGGTATTATTTCTGAGGGCTCTGTTCTGTTCCATTGGTCTATATCTCTGTTTAGGTACCAGTACCATGCTGTTTTGGTTACAGTAGCCTCCTAGTAGAGTTTGAGCAAAACTATAAATTAGTTTTCTTCATTTTAAACTTTCTTCCCATTTCTTAGACATTCAAGTAACCAAAAAGAGCTTATTTGGGACACGAGCACTGATCCCCACCTGTTGCCTTCCTGTTCAATATTACTAGTTACTACCTTTTGACGAGCAAAGTATCTAATACTATCAATTATATCAGGAGATTTCTACTGACGAAGGCAGGGTATAGGGTTAGATGATTAAGTGCTTACAAACCCATTTCTACAGAAGAACACTGGCAAGCACGGCTGTGAGGGTTAAGGTTCACCAAACATCCTGGATTAGAGACACTAAAATGATACCGATGGTATTTCTACAGATAAAATGTATAAAAAATAAAATGCAAAACAATACTTAGACAAAAGCAAACCATACTACTTTATATTTAAATTTCCCACTTGAGGGCTAAAATACAACTTGTGCCACAATGTTATTTAGACATGACATACTTTATATTTGCAATCTTTTTTTAAACCAAAGACAAACCCTACCAGTCCAGTCTTTCCAGTAGTTAAAAGCCTTAGCAGTATGACACACAACCTAGTATCTCCAAGGTAAATCTTTATGATACCAATAACCAGTTTATAGAGAGATACTAAAAAACATGCAGTTCATTAAGCCGTAGTGAACCTTGGCATGAAGAGGCAGGGCAGTGCTGTTTAATTATACCAGTATAATGCTTCCCCAGCAATCCCAATGAATTCTTGCTTGCTCATAATATTTTCTCTAAAGTTTTAGGAATTGGTTCCCAGAAATCTTCTAGACTGACTTAAGACAAATCTGGGCTTAATTTCTGAGGGTGTATAGGAACATGGTTTGTCCCAAGATAATGGCCTCAGCATTAAGTTTATTTGATTATATACATCAAGTTTTAGGAAAGGTAATAAATTCACAACATCAAGCAGACAAAATTAGAATGTATTGGTGGGAATATATAATACTTGTGCAGATTGTTCTGATTAAACCAAAGGTATAATAAAATATGAGAGTAATGTTTAACATGTCCAGTGGATTTTTACACATTGTATACAATATCCTGTCTTTCATTCAAAGTTCCCAAACATAGATTAGATAACCACTTGGTAGAAATTTAAGCAAGGAGAATCCAAATACAGGCAACTGCACTACGTAATATTTAAGGTTCTCTTATAATCTCACAAATTCTATCATTCTCAGTCTCTGCTGCATACCTTAAAGTACTTTATGTTAAACAAATACTAAAAAGTTTGAATTTTAATTTAAAATTCCATAAATTGCTTTTATTTAAAGCACAATGTATCTATTCGCACTAATGAATATGAAGAAAGAATTTTTCTCTAGACAACTATCAAATCCATTTAATGAACTAAAAATGTTCTGAAAATTCTGCTCCTCAAAAGAAAATATAACAAATGTTAAGAATAAAAAAAAGTGCTGAAACAAAACTCCTATTGTATTATACCTAGTTTTAACCTGACTACTATTTAAAAGCCTACTGGCTTAATGCTTAATTAGCTTTGTATTCACATAAGTCTCTAGAGACCAGTTTTAGCACAGACTAACTGGAAAACACGACCAGAAGACATAGGCCTGGGGTATGACTGCCCTGGAAAATCAGGAGCTAAGGAACTGATAGAAAGTATTAGAGCCCAATGTCAATGTACTTATTTCTTAAAATTGCTCAATACTTTGACTATACAGAAATATTTAAGAGAATAATATGATAAATACCCATGTATCCATCATGTAGGTTTTTCACATCTTAACATTGTGCCACATTATTTCCTCAGATTATTTTCCCTTAAGTATAACAGATATAGCTGAAGCCACTCTGTTTCTGCAATCCTGTTCTCCTACAGAGAACCTGTATCCTGAATTTAGCATTTATCATTTCCATCCATGTCTTTACACTGTAACAACATGTGTATGTAGCCATAAACAATACTAACATGTTGCATGTTTTTCAAATTCAGAAATGGAATCATCCGATATCAAACTTCCTGCAAAACTGTGTATTCTGAGATTTATCCATGGCACTTGTGGCTCAGTATATCACTTACACTATATTACAATATTCTCTTCTAAGTATGTACCACAACTTATATTTCCATTTTCCTGCTATCAGAGTTTACAAGTGTTTGTTCTTACAATCATGACTGCACTGTATAATCTGGTGTCTCCCTGGGCACAAGTGACAGGACTTCTCTGGCACTCATGTTTAGGACGAAAATTGTTGGGTTGTAGAATATGCTACTTTTCGACCATATTTCAACTTTGCTAAAATATTATCTAAAATGATTTATCAATATACACTCTAATTAGATGCATTTTTCAGTCCTCATTCTTCATATCTTTGTTCCACTTAGCTCTGCCCAATTTCTGAAATTATATTTCACTTTAATATGCATTTCTGTGACTGCTAATCAGAACAGGCATTGTTTTCATGTGTTTCACATGGCCATTCAGTTTTCTTCTTCAATGAAATAACTGTTCATATCCTTGCCCATTTTTCTATTTTGTTTTCTTTTTCTTACTGATAAGAATTCTTCACATAATATAAAAACGAATACTTTACATATTATAAAGACTGACTCCAAGTCTATGGCTTGTCTTTTCTTGTACAAATTTTAGAATGTCTTTAGGTACAGGAATCACTCTGTACTTTTAAGATATTTTCCTTACAAGTCATAAACATATTGTCCTATTTCTCCTAAAAACTTTTGTTTTTTCATGTATTTTAGGGAGCGATACATACTTTTTTCCATATATATAACCAACTATTCTGTCACCTTTAATTGAATAACCCTTTCACCACTGAATTTAAGACTGATTCTATCTTATGTGAAAAATGCACATAGCATGTAAGATGTCTGTTTCTGAGTTCTCTCATTTCTCTCAGTTCTATCGATACCTCACTTTCTTAATCTGTAAGTCTTAATAACTGGAAAGATGAGTCCCTTCATTTACTCTTATTTTCTAAAACTGCCTTATTTTTAGCTGTTTCCCATTTCACATAAATTTTAGAATCAGCTTGTCAAATCAGAAGGAGAAAAAAACTTTTTAGAATCTCATTGAAGCTGCATTGAATTATAGATTATTTTGGAGGAACACAGACTTCTTTATGATATTGAGTCTTCTTTTCCATCAATATAATAGATCTCTCCACTTATTTATAATTCATTTATGTCCTTCAATAAATGTTTCTAATTTTCTTTCATAAAAGTCTTACGAACTTTTGTTATAGATAGTCTTAGGAGCTTTATGACTTTCTTGATGTTATAAAATGGAGTTTTCTAAATTACATTTTCTAATCATTTATTATTGGTGTACAGAAATGCAATTAGCAGGGTTGTAAAGGGTAGACTCAGGAGTCAGACCTCTGGGGTTCCAATTTTGCCTCTGCAGCTCCTAACAGTATGATTATGGACAAATATTTAAATTATCAGTACTTCATTTTCCTCATCTATGAAAAAGTTTACGCCAGGGGTGGTGGCTCACGCCTGTAATCCCAGCACTTTGGGAGGCCAAGGTGGGCAGATCACGAGATCAAGAGTTCGAGACAAGCCTGGCTAACATGGCGAAACCCTGTCTCTCCTAAAAATACAAAAATAAACCAGGTGTGGTGGCGGGCACCTGTAATCCCAGCTACTTGGGAGGCAGGTTCATTGCAACCTTTTGAACCTGGAGGTGGAGGTTGCAGTGAACTGAGATCGTGCCACTGCACTCCAGTCTAGGCGACAAGAGCAAGATCAGGTCTCAAAAACGAAAAAAAAGGGGCCGGGCGTGGTGGCTCATGCCTGTAATCCCAGCACTCTGGGAGGCCGAGGCAGGCGGATCACGAGGTCAGGAGATTGAGACCATCCTGGCTAACATGGTGAAACCCCATCTCTACTAAAAATACAAAAAATTAGCCAGGCATGGTGGCAGGCACCTGTAGTCCCAGCTACTGGGGAGGTTGAGACAGAAGAATGGCGTGAACCCGGGAGGCGGAGCTTGCAGTAAGCCGGGATTGTGCCACTGCACTCCAGCCTGGGCGACAGAGTGAGACTCCGTCTCAAAAAAGAAAAAAAAACAAAAGTTTAAAAACATAACTGCTCAACAGCATTGTTGTGAGAATTAAATGAGTTAAAATTATAAAGCACTTAGTGCTAGACAGTAAAACTTAATAAATGGGCTATTACTGTTTTTGTATTATTTATCCTTTATTCAGCAACCTTGCTGAACCTTGTTATTATTTCTTAAAATTTGACTGTAGAATCATCTGGATTTATAAATCTGCAAATAATATATATTTGATTCTTCCCTTCCAATCCTTTTAATTCTTTTTGTCTAACTTCACTGGATCCCCAATAAATGTTTATTTTGTTCCTGACTTTAAATTGATTATTTCTTATGTTTCACCAATAAGAATAGAATTCACTTGGGTTTTTTGGGTAGAAACCTCAAATGTAAAGAAATTACCTAGTCCTAATTGCCAAGATATATAAAAGGAACAAGTGTTGACCTTTATCAAATGATTTCTCTCCATCTATTAAGCTGATATTTTAGTTTATCTTAAGTTTTGAATGAGGTACACTAAATTTGTAACTACTTTTTTTTCTTGCTTCTGACTTTATTATTATTATTATTTATTTATTATACTTTAAGTTCTGGGATATGTGTGCAGAACGTGCAGAAGGCTTGCTTTTATGCTTTTATATTTTTAAATACTTTTATACTCCTACCTCCCTTGTATCCTTTGCAGTGATATAAATGAGTGCAATAGACTTGAAAAGGTAAGTGGCAACTTAAAAAAATAATAGCCTTAAGCCAGGGCAAAGTTCCATCTTAGCAACTGTAATAAATGTAAGAATACTGTAAACACATTAGACGTGAACTTCTAGTAAAGGAAGACAAACACAGAAGAACTGTATTGGGTGAAAGCACAGACAAATTATGGAAAAACTACAACAGGCATCAGCAAATGCCTTAAATAGCAGCAAAAGAAAAATGACATTGATTTACATTTAGAGTCTTAAGTAAATAGTTGAAGTGAACTGTGTACTGAGTATTTTCAAATTTATTAAAAGGAATATTGCCAAGAATTGTAAAAATAAACTTATCTTTAGTAAGCGTTGTTATTTGTCCTAAAAGGATCTTTAGACAACTGAGAAAGTTTCTGAAAAAGTTTAGTTAGCATTCATATTGGGAAATATGTGATATAAATCTTAGTCTACAGCCTTGAGTATATCAGTTAAATTAGTGTAAGCTTAACCAACAAAGCTTTATTTACAAATAACTGGACTCAAATTAATCTGTGATTCACTAGAGTAATAACTCTACAAATCTTTTAAATAAAAATATGTAGGTAGTTGGGCAAGATTTCAGTATGCAATGTAAACATTAAAGGAACTGAACAAATACTTTTTCCAATAATATAGAAATATAACAAGTATTCTATAGGAAAATATACCCTTTTGAAAATTTTCCTTTTTATAACATAAAAAGGCTTTAACATAATTAATGCTTTCATACCATTATGACTAATGATATAAAAGAAGTTCTTTAAGCCAATGACTCAAAATACACATGAATAACTCTGATGATGTGTTTTTCCAGTTTTACAAAAAATATCATTCAAATTAGAGTAAAGGAGTTTCTTGCAAAGTAAACCCAGTAAGTTTTGTTTGATGAAATAAGGACAGGCTGAAGAAATTCTGTCACTGATTATTCTTATCTCTGTAAATCTTCCCATCTATTCTGCGATAGATCTGCCCTCTCTCTGGCACCACCCACAGACCTGCTCCCAGTCCTACAAAGGCAGCATGAAGGAAAAGGTAAATCTTAACCCAGATAGTCAACAAAAATTGAAGGAAAATCTAGACGCTACAGTAATACCATAACAATAATTATTGCATACGTAATGACTATTGAGTGCTTACTATTTTACTGTGTGCCAGGGCTTTACATGTATTAACTAATTTAATCTGTCTGTGTTAACATCACACTCAAAATAATTTACATTTGAAATATAAACAAGTCTCTAATCATCAGAATTACCTCCTTAAAAGTTGATATCAAAAGAACAGGTATATTAAATAAATTCTAATTATCTCCCATCACATTCTGTGTAATAACTTAAATGTAATAAGAGTTATCAGAATAATGAAATTTTATTCCTTTCCTCCCTTCTATATATCTAGTTCTAATTATCAAGATAATTTATTATTCATATTTCAATTCACTTTCTTTAGTAATATCCTACAATATCTAAATACATAGTTGTATATGTGGTAAAAACATGTAGTGAGCATAAAATGTTAGCAATCCTATTTGAAGATTTAAAAATACATCCTTGAACCAATGACCTAGTAACTGAAAGCTTTTATTGTTTTCCAATAATAAGACATATAGTCTAATTAAAGTCATTCATCCAATCATGCCGTTATTGGCTAAGGCATGTGCTAGTGAGAAAGTACCAGACCAAGAATGTGGAGACAGGGTTTTAATCCCGATTCTGCTGATAACTCACTGTAAGATTTTAGAAAAGGAAATTAAGCAGTTTAGACTTCAGATTAATAATATGAAAAATGAAAAGTTTAACCAGGCAATATGATTCTAGATTTTAATGAAAATACCTGAGAAATCATAAAGTACTCTGAGAATGTATGAAGTGTGAATAGCATACAAAGCTCTAAAATCTATGAAACATACTTTTAGTTTTGGGGAATTTATCGGAGAAAAAAAGGACATTGTTTAAAACGTAATTGGAGAGCTCTGTCAAAAAAAATTAGGCTCTCTAAATCATCTTGGAAGAAGGCTAGTATAAAAATTTAAGATAAAAAATTACTGTTAAAGGTTACTAAGCATATTAGGTTTAATACTTTTTAAATTAATTTTAATTATTTAGTTCGATGAATGCTTAGTAGTAATAAGGAGTCCGTACATAACTAATTTACATAACATGCTTATAACTGTTTCTTGGACTTGATGCTTGTACTATCTTTAATTGTTAAGGACATTCACAGTTGCTGGTCACGCCATATGGTATATTGTTGTTTACTTCTTTATTTGCTTGCAAGTCCTTGATCAACAGTACAATGGTCACTTAAAATACTCTTTTTATTATAAAATGTCATATACTTTATAAAAATTATTTTTTGACATAGGTTTCAAGAGTTTACTGCAGTAAAAGAAAAATAAGGTAAATACTATCTGTAGGTTCTGAACTTCAGAAAACTTATAATCTATCAGGTTGATGCTCACAAAAAAAAATTCTCACTGTCTTTCTAGGAACCACTTTTTTAAAATCAGGAACGTAACAGTTTTTCAGCCTTGGGCTTCATTTCCCACCCCTATCCCAAGTATATGTCAAAAAATTTTTTAGATAAATTGGGTCTTGAATTTTAATGTACTGCAAAGCGATTGTGAAGTAAGAAAGTACAGAATCATTTTTGATCAATCTATCACAAACAATTTTGGAATAGGAAAAACCACAGTTCTTTAACTGATGTATACAACAGCTGCAAGAGCTGTCACAGAAAAGATATCTGGGGCCGGATCAGGAATTAAATGAAACAGTTTACTGTCTGAACATTCCAACCTCAAAGGAATAAAACCAAGTATCTCAGAAATTCATATACATGCAAGGCTACATTTAAAATAGCACCACTAGTAATGGCTCTCAACTGAAAAACGGGAAAGCTACTAACAGTTACATAAGTCAAACAGGGTTCCATCTAATTATGAGAGAAGAGTAGCCATTTGTAAAGGCATTACTGACTGGAATGCAAATGAATGACATCAAAGGATCTAGAAAATAAATCTGTAGTAGATTTTAGAAAAGAATCTTTTAGACACAGAAGAGGTAAAAACAATTCACTGAGAGAAAAGAGAGCAGAAAATGGGCCATAAACTGCTTCTTCCGAATATCAGCACAACTCATGTTGAATGGCATACCAACGGTTAACTAAAATATTGGGACATTTGAATAAAACTATATCTCTTCTCCAGGGTTAAAGGTGAAACCAAAGCAACACCACTAGGCTGCTGCCCTTCCTAGAGGAGTACAAAAACTGTTACAAAACGGAACCTGCTCATGCTAGACCTTTAAAAATCACAGTTCCCTTGGGAAAATGGTCATATGGTTAAGATAAGACTATTACTATCTACATTATACACTGACTTTTCTAGAAGCTTCAGATTTCAGTTATAAATATCAAAGAAGGCTCAAATTTAGGTTATGTTATTTTACCTTGACATAAATAAGCGACACCTTTTTCCTGCTAAAAGTGATACTAATTTTTATTTCAAAATTTAAATTACAAATTTAAAATAATAAATATGATTGGTTCTGTTTCTCAACTTGGTACAAAATCAAAGTAAGAAGTATTTTTAACTTGCTGACTTTACCACCTCAGTTATTATATAAGAGACTATGACTAACTTCATTTCTAAAAACAGAACAAAAGGAAGATTTGCATTTTACCAGAAGCAGGAGGAAAAAACATGAAGTAGATATAAATTCCTGACACTTAAAGTGTTTTAACATTGGAATGGGATATTATATACAGAATACAGATTTTAAAACCTGTTAAGAAATTTTAAATTGTCTAGGCTCTTATTTTTCCAGGCTGAACTAGTACTATTTGATAAGAAGCTTAAAAGCTAGTACTATTTCAGGAGGACATGTTTGTGTATTCTTACAAAAATTTAATATAACAAACACATATTCCTAGGAATTCAGGTACATCAAAGGTAACAGGACTACCAAAACATACATTAGTTCTAGAAATCAGAAAACTTAGAACCTTAATTTTAACGGTGTAAAAACTCTCTTTTGAGATAAAGTTTTATCATATTAAAATGTAATCATACATACTTTAATGTTACATAGTTCTCTGCACTTTATTAAGCTATGAAGTTTGGTGTGGAACTCTGATACTATCATAGGTAGTTTTGGTTTTTGTGGGTTTTGTTTTGATTTGCAGGAAGTAGAGGGGAAAGGTTCTATATTTGGTGAGTATGGAACTGACAATGAGTTTTTGTTAAAAGAAATAGGCTTTGGAATCAGACCAAAGGGTTATAATTCAGTCCCTAATCACTTTCCAATTGCAAGATCTTGAGCAAATTACCTACTTAAGTCTCAATTCTTTCACTCACAATGGAAATGACCCTAACAACAGCTCTCACTAGGGTTACTATGATGCTTACATGAAATGTATGTGCCAAACATTTAATTCTGTGTCAATAAATAGGAGCTATTATTACTACTACAATTTCTTGTTACATTTGATCTGAAAACTTTGAGAATCCCTGCGGTACAGGGCTAAGCAGAAAACTGACTCAGCTTTCCAGAACATGGAATCTGGCTATCTATCCTGGATTCAGGACTGAGAACATGACATCACTTTCTAGTCCTTCCTCCTATAATTTTCTTAAATATAAACTTAACCTAAGACATTTTAGATTTCTGGTATCTTCCACTAAATGCCATATAGCATTCTTTTTTTAAAAAAGAAATTGTAGTTCAAACCATTATTATATGAGTAGTAGATGCTTTTTTAAAAAGCTATGAAAAAGAGCTGTAAATTCTGAAATTCCCCCATTTATGGTTTTGAAAATTAAAATATTGATATCATTTAAGCACTGGAAAGAAAAATGTTCAACCTCTGTTAAGAAGCTGAACATACTAATCAGCCCTATTAAGGGCTGATTTGTGATTCAGAGAAAATTCTGGTCTCCATGTTATTTTAATGAAAGGCATTTATTACTGAGGTCTAAAGAAACACCATATACATATGGAATACCATCTTAGTGGTAAAGTCTCTGAGATTTAATACAAAATATTTTATGGATGGAGATGGTTATCCTTTCCAATACCAATACCAATGAAGGGGGGAAGCACCATACTTGAAGGCAAAAGGCCAGAAAGGTTACTTCCTTATGCAAACTTAAGGAGCCTCTTTATACAGCCTACCAAATTATTTTAAGTGTATTAGCACTGCCCATTTCCATTAATCAATAATTGAAATATTATTAACCTACCAGGAAAAAAATTAAAAATATGATATAAGCTGGCAGCTTAAGAAATATAGGCAGGTTCTTTTAATCATAAAAATTTTTGTTATATTAACCTAATGCACAGAAAACAAGAAATAAGCTAATTGGAAATAGGAGAAAAAAAGATATTTCTTGAAACCGACTGGGAAAATAACCATCTGTGTTGTACAATCAGCAAAACCTACTTCAAAAAGTAATCACCTCTCTACAAACATGACAAATACTAATGTTCAATTGCTGAATTTCTAAATAATTAAATAATTAACCATTCACCTAAGAGCAACCAAGGTAGCATATGCCCAAATATAATCTAAAAATAGTTTCAGTGAAAAATTCTGAAGATTGTTTGAGTCAAATATTTAAATGACTGATTGAGATCTCCTTACCTCTTACGGTACAAGTTTTAAGATCAATACTTAAAATTATTCCAAATGACTATATTTAGCAGTAGATTCATCAGGATACAACAGCTCTGCATTCCGTACATGAGCGTAGAAAATAAGTCATAATCACAAAGGTTCCAACCTCACCACCACAGGTTAACTCCAAGTGAGGTCCCACATCACTGCCAGGTTCCAGCTGTTTTCAGGACCCCTGCAGCAGCACGATTCTTGGCCCTGTTTTCAGTCCAGTCGGTGGAGCCCAGCAAGCCAGCAAGTGTGTGGGAGAGCTCTGCCTCCAGGAGCTTAATCCTCCTCTCTCAGCACATACTGCTTTGCAACACCACAGAAACGCCCCAGCCTAAACTCACACTTGCAGAACAGGCTTCACCAGAAGAGCTCCACCCATCAACTCCACACAGGTGAGCATTTCCTGCTCAGAAAACAACATATGAAATTGATATTAAATTGTCTTTTCTCTTTTAAAAAGTTAATTGCTTGTCAGTTGTTTGCTAAGTAGGTGGGAGACAGTGTATCCAATAAAAATGATGGCACTTTAGGCTCCCTTAAAATAAGAAAAGTAATTGATCAAGTAGGAAGTACTGCCAGTAAAAGGCTGAATCACTAAAACAACAGGATAGGCTGAGAAAACAAATCTTTTAATATCTTTGCTGATACTGAGCTAAGATTGTTATTCCATTAACACATTTTTTTAAGTATCAACTTACACAGTCTCTGTGTGAAAAATTCTAAGACAATCTCTTATGCAATTATTAGGGAAAAAAATAAAAAAGGTTTCTTCAGAATGGGAAATCCAGAATTAAAGAAGTTTTCCCAAGTATAACCTTCTCCTTCATACACTACACAGAGGTCAAATATGTAACTCTCCTTCACCCATGGAGTACCAAGGCACTTACTTTCCTCTACCAGAGACATTCATTAGCAAAAGTGAAAATCTTTGGCAACTATTATCAAACTGGCATTCAATCTCAACTTGTGACTTTTTAAAGCTTTAAAGATTCTTGTTAGTTATTTGCAAAACACAATATAAATACTGAGATTCAATACTTCTACTAACTAATAATACTGAACTGTGTTAACCCAATTATTTATTTATTGAAGAAACAAATGAATCGGAAAATATTTACATATTTTCTGTTCCAATGACTTTTTTTTTTTTTTTTTCCAGGTAAACTGGTCATGTTATTAGCAGTAGTACTGTTTGGCATAACAGGTTTCCAGTAAATAGGCATGGAGTTGCATGGAGGTGACAGAGGCAGGCGCAGGCCAGCTTCACTCACTTCTTCCACTCGTTCTTTTCGTAGTCCCACTTGGAGGCTAAGCCCTGGATGGGGTTCACCTTCATGTCCAGCATCCTCTTGGTCTGCATGGCCACCCACTCTTTGTCAAAGGTTTGCGGGAGGGGGCCGTACACATAGAGCTTCTCCCACATGATAAGGAGCGCGGTGAAGCCGATGAAGAACATGGCAGTGCCCACAACCGTCTTCCACTCATTCGAGCGCTTGTTCATCTCAGCAAAGCTCTCCTTGAACTTAATGCGATACAACTCGACTTTCTCATCCATGGAGAGGCTGCTCCAGGACGCCTTCTCCTTCTCCTTCAAGGCCTTCTGGCTGGCGGACAGGTGCTTGACATGGGCCACATCCGGCAAGGGATAGTCACGCCGAGCCACGTAAGCTGGGAGCGAAAAGTCTTCGCTCTTCACGACACTTTCATGTGCTCGTACACACACAGAGGTGGAAATTGCTCGCTTGCCAACTAGGCTAAATACCCTGGTAGCCAACATTCTGCCGCCACTGCCCGCCGCGACCGCCCTCTACGCCCGGTGTCCCGCGACCGGAAGCTGTTCCAATGACTTTTTACTAATATTAACGTAAATTCTACTCTCAGGTATTTTTTAATTTACAAAATAACATTATAGCACTTATGTGCCACACAATTCTAGGTATTTAAAAACATTTTTTATCCTAATCTAATGAAGGCAGTTCTATTATTAATAGTCTTAGGAGGCTAAGGCAGAGAGATTAATAAGCAATTTGCCAAGGTCCCATAATAGTAACTGGCAAGAGACGAGATATCTATCCAGGGAGGATTCATCATGCACCATACCAAAATCTTCTGCTGTTGATTGAATTTATTCCTTCCTTCCTCTTTGAACATAGTTCTGAACATAGAATTGTTGATAAATGGTAGTCCACAACAAAAAAATAAATTTATGTGATTTTAAAATAAGAAAGACCATAGAGAATTCCAATATGTGGCAAGAGCAAAACATGTTAATCTTTACCAATAGAACATCTATGGATTTAGAAATTTAGCTGAATAGGAAATAAGACTCTTAAAATCTACTCCTATTGGAGAAGGCAAAGCCACTCTTCTTTAATTTTAAATGAATAACATCCCTCCCTCCCAACCTCTTCCTTACCACTAAAGACAGTAAAGGAGGGCAAGGGAAAGATAAAAGAGAGAGAGGAAGAAAAGAGAGAAAGAAGAGGAGAGATGAAGGAAGAGAGTGATAAAAAAGAAAGTACACATTTTTACTGTAGAAAAGTCATTTGGGAATATTTAGAACAATCCGTAAGCCCCACATATTATGTAACATATAAACATCCATGTTTATATGTGTTATGTAATATATATGTTAATATATATTATATATAAAATGTTATTTAAGTAATATATGTTATATATCAACATATAAACATTGATAGGAATAACTGTATTCCACAATCATTGGCCTGTGTGTGGGAGATTTACATAATTAATGACAATAATTCTCATCTGAAACCCAAAAAGCTGTACTCTAATGCCATATAAAAATACATGGTAAGAAAATGAGTGCTGCCAAAGCTGGTGAATTTGGAGTAAGGTCTGCATCTAGTTAACAGTATTGTGACCATGTTGTTTCCTGGTTCTGATAATGTACTACTATATAGTTACATTCCAACTGGGAGAAACTGAGTGATGAGTCCAGGGGATCTCTCTGTACTATTTCTGCAACTTCCTCTGAGATCAATTATTTCAGAATAAAAAGTTAAAAAATATAATTGACTGAAAAGATGCTGTGCCATCTAGTGACTATGTAGGAGAGGTCACTTGTTTTTCTCTCACATTTAACAAAACGTTTGGTGGCTATCCCCCTATGTTGGACTAGGATGTATCTTTGCATGGGTGGGAGAGGCAACAAGAGAATTCACTGGAAAGGCAATGGCTTCATTCTAATCATTCTATCATAAGAACTGCCTGAATGGGGCCGGGCGCAGTGGCTCACATTTGTAATCCCAGCACTTTGGGAGGCCAAGGCGAGCGGATCATAGGGTCAGGAGTTTGAGACCAGCCTGGCCAATATGGTGAATCCCTGTCTCTACTAAAAATAAAAAATTAGCCAGGTGTGGTGGCACATGCCTGTAAACTCAGCTACTGGGGAGGCTGAGGCAGGAGAATTGCTTGAATCTGGGTGGAGGTTGCAGTGAGCCAAGCTGTGCCACTGCACTCCAGCCTGGGTGACAGAGCAAGTCTCCATCTTAAAAAAAAACAAGAAAAAAGAAAAAGAAAAAAAAAATTACCTGAATGATTCAATCCCTTCACAGTATGTCTGCAAATTCTGCCAGCTCCGTGGCCAAAATATATCCAGAAGCAGATCACTTCTCATCACTTACACAGCTACCATACTGGTCTAAGTCACCATCATCTCTCACCTGGCTCATTGCAACAGCCACTGCCAGCCCCTCTTCTTCTACCTATCTCTGCCTATCCTCTTAACACAGTAAGCAAAGTGATCCTTTTAACAAGATAAATCGAACCAAACAAAAACTGCTCAATGTCTTCCACTGCCCAATTAATTCTAAATAAAAGCCAAAATCCCTACAGTGGCCCCCAGGCCCCAGAGGAGATCTGACCCCTCTCCCCTCTTGACCTCATCTCATCTCTTTACCCGCTGCTCTAGCCAATGTGGCCTTCCTCCTGACCACTTACCAAGACTGACACACATTCAACTCGGTATCGTTACACTTGCTGTTCCATCTTTGGAAAGCTCTTCCTCCGGATACATGCAGATCTCCCCTCCTCATCTCCTTCAGGTCTTTGTTTAAAAGGAGGCTTCTAATGAGCCATTCCAGGACTACCCTACTCTCCCTTGAAAATTATAACCCCACATAAGCCACATCCCAGCACTTCCTAGTCTTGGCATTCCTCTCTCAGCTTTATTTCTCTTCATAGCCCTCATCTATCATACTATATTGTTTATTTATTTATTTACCTCTCCCCTTCTTGTCACACATGAATACAAACACCAAAATGGTGGAATTTCTGTCTGATGTGTTCATGTTTTAGCCATAGCACTTAGTATGCACTCAATAAATTCTTGATCGATGAATGAATGAATACTGGAAATGGCCGAAAGCGGAAAAGCCTCTTTACTTAGGGCAAGAAAAAGACTGATTAGGGGGCTACTCCCAGCACTGACTAAAGGGCATATGCGTTTAGGAAACATTTTTGGTAACTATATTGAAAACTGTTCATGCTTATAATTATCAATCAAGAACCGTTTTGGAGCATCCATATAAAAGATGTGAATTACTGTAAAATACATCTGCCAACAAACAAAACCATGTAGTGGGGAAAAAAGACACACAGAAAGTGAAGTATCAAACTCAGAACTTTTTTGAGAGAAATGAATGTGCACTCAGGTGAGCTGAATGCAAATTCAAGTTTGTCAAAGAGTGGCCTAGGGAACCTTCACACACAAAAAATGGTCAGTCAATCACAGGTGAGGGAAGGGGGAAGCCCAGAGTACCTTGGGAGAAGAGAAAGGCAACATGTTAGTGAAGCTGAATGTAGGTAAGAAATGGGGTGGGGGGAAGGCTACAAAGATAAGTTCGTTCCAGTATTTGTGAAACAACTCAAATTCTACACTAAAAATTTTCTATCTAATTCTGGCACAGAGGGAGGAATTCACCCAAATTTTCTGAAGATAAGATTTACAGGATGAAAGTTGTACTCTAAAATTTTAATTTGATAAGTACTAGGATGGATTAATTCAACAGGCATTAGTTGTGTAACCACTATACACACTGCCTGGGGAGGAGATGAAGATGAATGACATGTTTGTCACTTATGAAGAAAGTACAGTTTAGTGAAGATGTGAAATAACTGCTATTAAATTTGCACTAGTGGTGGAGAGGAGATGGGATTAGGGAGTGGGTCAGGGAAACTTTCATGGAAGAAGCGGATTCTGGCCTGAGTCTTGAAATATAAGGAGGATTTCAACTGGCCAAAATGGGGAAGGCATTTCAGGGTGTAGGAACAGCAGGAGCAAAATGAAAGCTATGAAGCCATGTGCCATGTTCAGAAAATACAAGGAGATTCCAGTCAAGTATACAGGGAGTAATACTATACTAAGAAAATGGAAAAGAATGACTGGAAATGCTACAATATAATAGAGTTTGGGGATATGTTTTATGCATAGTGAGGAAAAATTAAAAGATTTTTTAAAATTAAAGCAGCATTAGGAAGGATGATGACTGAAAACAAAATTAGCAAATTAAGTAGGTTCCTGTAAGCAATTCTCTTTAACCTCAATTTAGCCCATCTTTTGCCCTAATTTCTGTTCTGTTTATACAGGCCTTATAAAAATGCAAACACGTTTTATTTATTCCTATTATAATAAAAGCAAAAGGAATTAAATTTTTGTTTTGACAGAGAGAACAAAAATCTTTATGTCTATTCAATGTTCTACAGTGGGCAGAATTCTGGGTTTTGAATTAACTAATTGCACACAAGTTAGTTAACCCACGTCAAGTGCATGGCACAGGGCCTGGCACACAGGACTATGTAAGTGCTGGCTGTGATTACTATTAGGTGTCAGGACATTTCAGTAAATCCTAGTTGTGAAGCCTCAGGCAAGCGTCTTAAGCTTCCAGTTGCCCCATTTGTTAAAAAGGGTAGGAAGGGGAGGGATGGAAATACATTCCCTATCCCTAGCAAGCTCACACGGTTGTGACCAGATTCATGTCCCATTTAAACAGTGGAAATGTAAGTATTCATAAACCCTAAAGCACTTTACAAATACATGGTATTATAAATTTTCTGTTTTCCCCTGATACAGAGTGAGAAAATATTATCTTGATCTATCCTTTGCAATGTATTTGGGGAGAAAGCTTCCCAAGACATTTTAGCAGTTTAGTACTCCTTTGACTCTCATATCAGTGCTTCTGAAGGTAGGGATTTTAACAATCTGATTCTTACCACATTTAAGCATTTGTTCAATGGGAAGCATATTCAGTGCAATACTCCCAAGAGAGTAAGTAAAAACCTGGACCTCTTTTAGTTGATATATAAATGTGTGGTCACTTCTTACTAAAGTGACATGCAAAGAAACATGGCTACAAAAGAGCAAAAAGTGTTGGAAACTGAAACAAGAAAGAAAATAGAAACAATCCAGGAGCAAGCAAGTCCAAATTTAAAACAAGACAACTGGAATTAGGTAATACTGAAAGTAAAATAACATAAAAAGCAAGATACTAGAGGACTGGTTTCCTGAAACACTACTACAAATAAAAGCCCGGCTGGTCCAAAGGTACTGAGTTATCTCAATTGATTGTACCCACGTCAGTTACAGATCTATTTCCCTGTTCTACTCTTTTCTGTCTTCTCACACATGCTCTTAACTAGTCTTACAGAAAAAAAGTCTCACCTTTAATGTATATCTGTTAACCGGAAAAAAATTATCTTCAAAAAAACAGAAATCTGTGATGCAAACTCCTTCCCCCACCATGGTTCTGTGAAAACTACTGTAATGAATTTGTTTCAGTCATGCACTGTGATAGTTTAGATATTTGTCCCCACCCAAATCTCAGGTTCAATCGTAATCCCCAATGCTGGAGGTGGGGCCTAGTGGGAGGTGTTTCGGTCATGGGGGCAGATCCCTCATGGCTTGGAGCTGTCCTTGCATAGTGAATACTCGTGAGATTTGGCTGTGTAAGTATGTGGCACTCTCTGCCACTCTCTCTAGCTCCTACTCCTGCCACGTGAGGTGCCTGCTCCCACTTCGCTTTACACCATAATTAAAAGCTCCCTGAGGCCTTCCCAGAAGCTGAGCAGATGCCAGCGCCATGCTTCCTGTACAGCCTGCAGAACTGTGAGCCAATTAAACCTCTTTTCTTCATAAATTACCCAATCTCAGGTATTTCTTCACAGCAACGCTAGAACAGACTAACACAACTGTGATATCTTGGCATGTAGATTTATATCAAATAAATAGTATCTTAAATATCTATATAAATTAAGTATAGTTTCTGATACTCATGAATTTAAATAACGTAGTAAATAAACATAAATCAATAAATAACAGTTGACATTCATTAAGTATCCAGGGGTCTTAAGTACCTTATCCCTAATCTTTGAAATAATAATCTTGCCTCACTTTTTAGATATGGAAATTGAAAATCAGAGAAGCCAAATGATATATACCCAGACAGTAAAATGTGGCATAGGGATTGAACCCAAGGTTGCCTGAACTTTTGTCCCTTTAACCCTGCTGCTTTTCACACAGGTAAATAAATTAAACATCTGCATTAACAGGTAAATAAATTAAACATCTGCATTAACTCTAGTGTCACTAGTGTCCATTTTATGGGGTAGATGCATTAAGGAGGATCTTGGAAATTACCTATTTGGGCAGGGTTCAGTTAACAGGAGATTACAATCTATTTCTTCGTATTCTACAAAATAATACATGCTCATTGTGATACAGGCCGGAGAAAGGGAAACACTGGGTAAAAGAGGGTGGTCCCTGGCAAGGGTCACACCCTCAAGCCTGGACCTATGACCCAAAGTGAGGACATGCATTCCTGTTTCCCACCCCCACAATTGTTGCCTTTTCCAAAACCACCTTGGCCTGTCCTGTCCCACATCCTGTGCCCATAGAAACCCCAGGCCCTAACAGCAGAGCGGCAGAATGGCAGAGAAGGAAAGAAGCAGCCGGATGTTTGAGAAGCAGCCTGACTTCAGAGGGATGGCTTGACGGCAGGACTTCGGAGGAGAGTTCAGCTGGGCACGGCTGAACTCCAGGGGAAGACCCCTTTCCGCTCCATCCCCTTTCCAGCTCCCCATCCCTCTGACAGCCACTTCTACCACTCAATACAATTCTCCATTCACCACCACCCTTCAATTCATTTGCACGTCCTGATTCTTCCTGGACCCCAGACAAGGACTTGGATACAGGTGCAAGAGGCTGTCACACTGACCCTCCACTGAGTTGTTTAACATTTAAGCCACCCATGGACGGCAAAGCTAAAAGAGCACACTGTAACACACGCCCTCTGGGGCTCCAGGAGTCATGGGTAACCTCTAGATGCTGCCATGGGCCTGCACAGAGTTCTGCTTCTACCAGTTGCCCAGAAGTGCTCATCCTGGCCTCTGCACCCACTCACCTGCATGCTCCCCCTGACCTGTGAGTCCTGAGAAGGGGCCAAGGGAATGATCCCATTCAATTATAAAAAAATATAGAAGCAAATGGAGAAAAAATGAAATGTTTCTTACTGTCTCCATAATCCCATTCCCCTTTCCAGTTACGTATGTAGCCTTCTAGATCCTCTTTCTATGAATTTACAATGCGATTTTACTGTTTTGTAATTTGCCTTTTCATTTAACAATGTATCAGAGAAAAAAATCCCCTGGTTTACTGCGTAGGCTTCTACTTACTGTGTGGTGGTTGCAAAGTATTTTACAGTACAAAAGTACCAAAAGTATTTTTGAAAATACGATTTCCAACATTTGTGTATTAAAGCAATGCTGCAAAGAATATTCATCTGGATGGGTGAAATCTTTTTTAAAACTGCAAAGTGACCAATTCAAAAAGAGCAAGAGACTTAAATAGGCATTAATACAAAGAAAATAGACAATGGGCAATAAGCACACAAAAAGATGCTCAACATCATGACATTTTTGTATAATTCCCACCTGGATCAACAGAACATTACCAGTACTCCAGAATCCTCTCTCCTGCCCATCCCAATCATTGACCTCCTCTTTCCTCCCCAAAGGTAGCTGCTATCCTAATTTCTAATACCACAGAGCAGTCTTCAACTCTTAGGATTTTGAACTCTGTAAATGTATACATGAAATTTTACAGTGTAAGTGTGTACATCAGGACTTTTAATACTATTTTTTGTGAGATTCAATCATGTTGTTGCAAATAGTTTTAACTCATTCATTTTTACTGGTGTAGAGGAATTTATTGTATATACCTTCATTTATTCATTCCACCATGTATACACCCATAAGTTTTGCCAGTTTTTAACAAATGGAAATAAAACTGCTATCCACATTTCTATGCACGTGTCTTCGTCTGTGTACATGAATCTCTATATACATCTAAAAGTGGAACTGCTGGGTTACAGTTGTGTATCAACTTCAATAGATAATGCTAATGATTGTCTCAAATTAATACTCCCACCATCAGCATATGAGAATTCCTATTAATATATATCTTTGCCAAACTCAGATATTGTTACCCTTAAATTTTAATTATTCTGGTAAGTATGTAATGAAGAGTCAATAAGGCTTTGATCTGCATTTTCCTAAAGATTCTTTACAAGTCCTTTGTCAGATACACATTCTGCAAATACCTTCCCACACTGTGATTTGCCCTTTCACTATCTTAATGGCATATTATGATCAAGTTATTACTTTGAATTGTTTAATTATTAAGCTTTTCAGTTATAATTAATACTATGTCTAAGCCAAGGTCATAAAGATATTCTATAGTATTATCTTCTAAAGTTTTATTGTTTCCTCTTTCACATACAGATTTGTAATTCTCCTGGAATGGATTTTTGTGTATGGGGTTAAATAAAGATCATCAGGCTTCTTTTTCTTTATATTCAGATGTCCAGTTGACTCAGTGCTTTTTATTGAAATGATTGCTCTTTTGAAACTGCCCTCCAATGCCACCTTTGTCATAAATCAAGTATCTATATAGACACAGGTTTGTTTCTGGACTCTATTCTGTTCCACTGATCTATTGGTCTATCTGTACATCTATACCAATGTCTTAATTAGTGAAGCTTTCACAATATATCTTGACACTACAGTAAGTTTCCCACTTTTCTGTTCTTCTAAATTTTCTTGGGTATTCTTGGCTCTGTATTTCCACATACATCTTAGAATCAGTCATCAATTTCTACAAAGATTCCAACTCAAAGCTTGGGGCATTTTTCAGCAACTCTGTCTTGATGGGTTCTGCCCTCTAGTTTTTGTTCCCCTAGCACTATGGCGACCTCCTGTACTCCATCAGCAGATATCCTAGGGGAATAATGTCTCTATATGTGGGGGTCGCCCTTCAGATTTCCTTCTGTTTCATCTTAGCACAATAACTGCTTACGGCTTTATTGACTCTCTAATGCTTCAAAGATACTTTTTATACCTCTGTCAACAATTTTTAACTGTCCTCAGAGGTAAGGTTGTCTAACTCACTAGTCTTTTATTTCCAGAAGTTAATGCCTCAAAAATCTCTGCTGGCTTTTCTTCGCTGTTCTCCATTTCTCCCACTCTTTCCCTCTTCTCTCTTCTACCCCCCACCCCTCTTCTTTCTTTTTTTCTGGTGGAAAAGGTGGATGATGTGAAAAGATGGGGAATTCCAGCATAGCAATTATTGTAAAAAGATCACCTAGTTTTACTCGAGAAAAGAAAAATACGAGAATTGAAGAATGTGTTAGGTGGGCTTAAGAGAAGACTGACTACACATAGCAGAGTGAAGAATCACTGAACTTGATGATAGGATAATAGAAAGTATCCAAACTGAAAACAAAAAAAGAGAGACAAAGAAAACAGGAGATCATGCCACTGCACTCCAGACTGGGAGA
>NW_012107853.1:280340-296347 GCF_000951045.1 Mandrillus leucophaeus | reverse complement strand
CAAATAATGTAACTGATAAGTAAAGGAGAGGTGAAAGAGAATTGGGAAAAAGAAATATCTGAAGAGAGAATAGCTATGAACATAAAGCCTTTAAGAAAAGTGTCAGTAAATAGCTCCTCAGTGACTTGCAAGCAAAACAAACACAAAGAAAAACATGTGCTTCCCCTTTCACCTTTCCCCACCTAGACCTCATCTTCCACTATATCATGACCTATGGTGATTGAACGAAATGACAATTTCTTACAGACAAGCTTCCACCTTTTTTGTTTCCTCTTCTCTCTCTCTCTCTCTCTCTCAAACTCTTACCTTCTTTTTCCTAAGGTACCATGGATACTTTCTATCTTGGTCAGGATATGGTGATTAATTTTATTTCTGTATATACAAATAATTGAACATATTAAGAAAGAACATTTAAGAACAGATTCAAAGAGAATATTTTTCCTATGTTACCCTTGTTGTGTAATAGTATAGGGAACTTCAAATTTTCAGTCTCAAACTATAGCTGTATCTTTCAGATTTGGCATCTAACAGTGACAGATGGCAATGTTAAAAATAAATAGAACATTCAAGTTGTTTATACCGTAGGCAAAGACAGTTTTAAAGTGTGAAACAAGCCCAAGGCTGACAGAATTCACATTATCCTTTTCAAAATGTATTAAGAATGCACATTTTAGCTGGGCACAGTGGCTCATGCCTACAATCCCAGCACTTTGGGAAGCTAAGGCAGGTGGATCACCCGAGGTCAGGAGTTCGAGACCACCTGGTCTAGATGATGAAACCTCACCTCTACTAAAAATACAAAAATTGGCAGGGCGTGGCGGCATGTGCCTGTAATTCCAGCTACTCAGGAGGCAGAGGCAGGAGAATTGCTTGAGCCTGGGAGGCGGAGGTTACAGTGAGCCAAGATCACGCCATCGCACTCTAGCCTGGGTGACAGAGCAAGACTCCGTCAAAAAAAGAAAGAAAAAAAAAAAAAAAAAAGCACATTTCCTTATGCTAACTCTGCAATGCTGCTCACAAAAGACAAAATATTAGCTTTTGAAGGTATACGAGGTTTTTCTTGGTCATTCTTAATTTAGAAGTAACAATGCTATGCAGGTCTACAAATACAAACCTGTTTTCCAGAGCTATCAGTAACTGATCAAT
The DNA here is from genome assembly GCF_000951045.1 of Mandrillus leucophaeus. Classification (NCBI taxonomy): domain Eukaryota; kingdom Metazoa; phylum Chordata; class Mammalia; order Primates; family Cercopithecidae; genus Mandrillus; species Mandrillus leucophaeus. The sequence goes on along the minus strand of NW_012107853.1, from coordinate 295,201 downwards.
AACTGATTTCCCAATACTAACTTTCTGGAGGTTATCCCTACTTGAAGTGTCACTTCTCCATTCAAAATACAAGAATGGGCCGGGTGTGGTGGCTCACGCCTGTAATCCCAGCACTTTGAGAGGCTGAGGTGGGTGGATCACCCGAGGCCGGGAGTTTCAGACCAGCCTCACCAACATGGAGAAAACCCATTTCTACTAAAAATACAAAAAAGTAGCCAGCATGGTGGCATATGCCTGTAATCCCAGCTACTGGGGAGGCTGAGGCTTGAACCCGGGAGGTGGAGGTTGCAGTGAGCTGAGATCGCGCCATTTCACTCCAGCCTGGGCAACAAGAGCAAAACTCCATCTCAAAAAAAGAAAAAAAGAGAAAGAGAAAGCACTTGATTGATACAGTTTATTTTAATGCCAATATTAGGCTAAGTTTTAAAAACTCAGTTTATAGTACATCTGAGTCAATACTATCAAAGATGAGACATAACAACTAATATAAGTTAAGCTTACACCACAGAAAGATGGATAAAAATAATGTGCAGGAAATTAAATGTTTGATGCTGAATTTAGTAACTTCAAAATAATGACCATAAAAACCCATGATAATCTCAATAGATGAATAAAAGCCTTCGGAAAAATTCCTACACCCTATTTATAAACACTTAGCACACGAGAAACAGAAGGGAACTTTCTCAACCCTGATAAAGGACATCTATGAAACCCCCACAGCTAATATCCTACTTAATGGTAAAAGACTAGATGCACTCCCCTAAGATCAGGAACAAGACACGGATGCTTGCACTTGAGATTTATATTTAATATTGTATTGGAGGTTCTCACAAGGACACTGGGCAAGAATAATAAAAAGACATCCAGATTGGAAGGGAAGAAGTAAAAAGTTCCTACTGCAGATGCCATAATCTTGTATACAGATAATCCCACGGAATCCACTACGAAACTGTTAGAACTAATAAACAGTTCAACAAGGCTTCAAAATATAACATCCACATACAAAAATTATATTCCTATGGACTTCCCATGAACAATAAGAAAATGAAATGTTAAAATTCCCAGTACCATAGCATTAAAAAGAATTGAACATATTTATAAAGAAACTCAACAAAAGATATATAAAACTTATACTCTGAAAACTACAAAATATTGAAACAAATTAAAGAATGTCTAAACTGACTGGGCCTAGTGGCTCATGCCTATAATCCCAGCACTTTTGGAGGCTCATGCGGGAGGATCACTTAAGGCCAGGAGTTCAGGACCAGCCTACGCAACATAGTGAGACATTGCTACAAAAAACTAAAAAATTAGCCTGGCACAGTGGCACATGCCTGTAGTCCTAGCTACTAAGGAGGCTGGGGTGGAAAGATGCATTGAGCCCAGGAGTTTGGGGAGCTGTGAACTATGATCACACCATGGCACTCCAGCCTGGGCAACAAAGCAAGACACTGTCTCTAAAGAAAAAAATTAAAAATACAAAAGAATATCTAAATAAATAGAAAAACATCCTATGTTCAGGGATTAGAAGACTTAATATTGTTAATAATATCCCAAGTTGATCTACAGGTTCAATATATTCTCTATCAGAATCCCATCCTACTCTGTAGAAACTGATAAGCTGATTCTAAACCCATATGGAATTGCAAGGGGCTCAGAAAAACCAAATCAACCCTTAAAAAGAAGAAAAAAGTAGGAAGACTTATATTCCCCACTGCAAAACTTACTACAAAACAACAGTAATCAAAACAGGGTAGTACTGGCATAAGAAGAGACATATAGAGGCTGGGCGTGGTGGTTCACGCCTGTAATCCCAGCACTTTGGGAGGCTGAGGTGGGCAGATCACGAGGTCAGGAGTTCAAGATCAGCCTGGCCAACATAATGAAACCCTGTCTCTACCAAAAATATAAAAATTATCTGGGTGTGGTGGCACACACTTGTAATCCCAGCTACTCGGGAGACTGAGGCAGGAGAATTGATTGAACACAGGAGGCAGAGGTTGCAGTGAGCTGAGATGGCACCACTGCACTCCAACCTGGGTGACAGAGTGAGACTCTGCCTCAAAAAAAAACAAACAAAAAAGGGCATATAGATCATTGGAAAAGAACTGGAAGTCCAGGAATAAACCTAGGGTCAATTGTGTCTAGGGTCAATTTATTTTTCCAAGGGTATCAAGATAATTCAACAGGAAAGAAATAATCTTTTTCAACAAACAGCGCTAGAACAATTGGATAACCTCATGAAGTTGGACCCCTGCCTCATCACTATACACAGAAATTAACTTTAAAAAATGGGTCATAAACTAATATGTAACATCTAAAACTATAAACCTCTCAGAAGAAAACATAGGAGTAAATCATGACTGTGGATTAGCCAAAGCCTTCTTAAATAAGGAATCAAAAGCATAAATGACAAAAGAAACATCAAAAGTATGCATCAATGGATACTATCAAAGAAAGTGAAAGATGAATCACAAAACAGGTGAAAATATTTGCACATCACTATTATCTGGTAAATAATTTGTATCTAGAATATATGAGCAACATTTACAACTCGGTAACAAAAACACAAATAACCCAATTAAAAACTGGGCAAAAGCGGGAGGTTGAGGTGGAAGGATCACTTGAAACCAGGAGTTTGAGACCAATCTGGGCAACAAAGCAAGACCTTGTCTCTACAAAAAATTTAGAAATAAGCTGGGCACAATGGTGTGCACCTGTAATGTCAGTCATTCGGGAGGCTGAGTCAGAAGGATCATTTGAGGTCGGGAGTTGAGGGCTGCAGTGAGCTACGATCACAACGTTGCACTGCAGTCTGTGGTGACAGAGAAAGACCCTGTCTCGAAAAAAAAAAAAGAAAGAAAAAGGTAGAAGAAAAAAAAAAAAGCAAGGATATGAATAGATACCCTCCAAAGAAGATGAACACATAGCCAATAAGGACATATAAAATGGCTAAACATTATTAGCCAAAAGCAAAATGCAAGTCAAATCCACAGTGAGATACTACTTCACAACTAAGAAGGCAATAATCAAAAAAATCCAAATAAAAACAAGTGTTGACAAGGATATGGAACAACTGGAAGCCTCATACACTGCTGGTGGAACTGTAAAATGGTACAGCTACACCAATGGTGCAGCTGACAGTTCTTCAAGGGTTAAACATAGTTACCATATGACCCAGCAATTCCACACCTGGACATATACCCAAGAGAAATCAAAACACATCCACATACAATATTGTACATGAATATTCAAAGTAGCCAAAAATGGAAACAACTCCAAATGAATTAACAAATAAAATGTGGTGTATGCATATAATGAAATGTTATCCAGCCATTAAAAAAGAAGGAATTAAAACAGAAGTACTGATACACGCCACTGCACAGGTGTATCTTGAAAACACTATGCTAAGTAAAAGAAGCCCATCACGAAAGACCACATTCTATATTATTCCATTTATACAAAATGTCCAAAATAGGGAAATCAATAAAGACAGAAAGTAGACAAGTGGTCGTTTAGGGCTGGGAGTAGTATGCAGGGAGCAGTGTCTATTAATGGATAAGGGATTTCTTTATGAAGTGATGAAGGTGCTCTAAAATTAACTGTGGTGATGGCTGTACAACTCTGTTACACAATTTAAAGGGTAAATTGCACGATATGTGAATTTTATCTCAACAAAGCTGAGTTTTCAAAAAGTTAAGTTTAAAATAATTCCATATTTTTAAAAAGAATGAAATCTACAGTTACTAACGAAGATTTACCGAACAAGTACCCACTTAGGAGTTTTTTAAAAAAGTTTACCCAAGACGGATAAAATTGCTTTGAAAAGAACTGAGAATCCTGACTCAAGCAGAACTGCAGAAAACACTGTTTTGAAGCATTTCCTCTACTGAGCAATAAAGTCAGTCTAAAATAAACAAATTCCAATGACAGAAATGGGAACAATGACTCCCTAGTCTCCTATGAAGAAATAGCTTTGAAAGGTATTATTACCCTTTACTTAAATACTATTAGCAAAGATTGTTTGATGTAAGCTTTGGGAGCACAAGTGAGAAAATACCAAAAGAGCAAAGAATAACTTTTTTTTTTTTCCTTAACTCTTACATACAGGTCCTAAAACTAGAAAATACTACTATAAGGAAAACAGTTCAAATAAATTCTGAGGCCCAGAAATTTTTTCTTCTCCTTTTACTGGGAGGTGGGAAAGGACAGAAGAAATGTAATATAGCTAGGAAAAATAAGTTGGATGACTCCCTCTTCTCTTCAAAATGTTTTAGACTTTGTTTGTATTTTTTTTTAATTGACATCATCAAAAAGTTCCAGACGAGGCATTCTGTTGAATCTTCCCAAAACTAAATCACCTCAATAAATACCAAAATTCCCATTTTCTTGATTTTTATCCCCTTCAATAATGCTTTATTTGTAATATAGTCTACATATTTATGTAGCACTGTAAGTATACTATATAAGTAATAAGAAATGCTGTTTAAAATAGTTTTGATGTTCATATGCCCTTTTAAAATATACTTACTTTTCATTTATCAATTTCCAGTTAATCCTACAATTTCCATGTTAGTTCTTTAAACCTATTTTTTATCATTTTATTCATTAATAAGTTACACTGCTATTATGCAACTATAAAAGTCAATAATGACAAAGCTTAATGGAGCACACAGCTCTTTAAAATTGCCTAAAAATTTGAATGCATGTAAACCTTTTCAAAATAATCAACAGAGAAATAAGAATACATTTAAAAATCAAAATCATATAAAATTAAGAATGTAGTATTATGTCAATAAATGCAAAAATAGCAAAACAAGCTAAATACTTGACTGACAGAAAATCTGTGTCTTCAAGCAGTTTATAAAATAACTACACTAGTGAAAAAAATGTACTCACCTGGTTTTGGCACTGAGTTGGTCACTGACTGGGGAACTTTTTGGTTAATTAACTCAACACAGTGTCCAGGAAAGAGTCCCACCTGATGAAAAGCAACAAAGAAAGGATTCTAAACCAGCAAACAGACCAATATGTGAACACTGCCAACTGAATTCCAGTAATGTATTCTACAGTACCTCCCAAATGATTCTATTATTCCAAGACTCTAAATAACAGATGATGCCTATTACACAAACAAATAATAAAACAATCTGTTGCTATGAGTACATAGAGTTATCTGTTTTATTTGTCCAAATATCTAAGTCTGCTTTTTTCCTTTTAGTTTTTAACTTCCCAATCTTTTCTTACATGAATTAAAATATTTAGTCTGATAATGAGCTATGCATGCAAGTAGGTAAAATGTCATAATAATGCGCTTTACTGAAATCTCAATCCAGTTATGTTGATATCTGTTGCCAACTTATGTTTATTGTCTTCTCTATGGGTTTTTTAAATCAACACTAAGCCACAACTCAAACTTTTTGTGAACTTTCTCTTCACTCTCCCCCAGGTTTCATTAAAAAAAAAAAAAAAAAAAAAAAAAGAAGACATGACTGAAATAAATGTGTAAAATAATATCTCATTTAAAATCTTGGTATTCAATGCTTTTAAAAACTAGTAGTGCATGGATAAGAGGGAAAGCAAGAAAGAAGAAAACAGCCAATCTCAGCAGTGTCAACAGACTCTGGCTTTGAGGAACACACCACAGTGACCTAGTAGCGGAACCGCAGGCATTGTTTTTGGAATTCTAACAAGCCGTATTAGGAAAATGCTGAGTTCCAGATCATCTAGAGATACTGTATAGCCAAAAGGATAAATACCAAGATAAACAGCCTGGAAACAAAAGCAAAAAGGAAATCTTTATCAATATTTATAGATGTTTCCTTAGATAAAAATATAAATGGGCTGCCATGCAGCAGATGTTAAAGCTGAAATATGAAAACTACATCACTTTGTATATCCCTCTGTTGACAGACTCTGGGGAAGAATGGAATAGTTTTCCAAGAGTATGATTCATCATCAAGTTCCGAGCTGTATAATTTCCATCTGTGTGAAATCATTTTCACATACTCATTTGCTACATTCTTATTTCAATTTCTAGATCCATATTCCATGGTAGTTCTTAAAATTATGAAGATATAAACCGGTTATCATGAGCTGAAAAGGGTTATTAACAGATTATCAGTTTCTTTGTTTGTTTTTGAGACAGGGTCTCATTCTGTCATCCAGGCTGAAGTAGTGACACAATCTAGGCTCACTGCAGCCTCAATCTCCCAGGCTCAAGCAATTCTTGCACCTCAGCCTCCTGAGTAGCTGGGACTCTGGGCATGCACCAGCTCACCTGGCTAATTTTGTTTATTTTTTGTAGAGATGAGGTATCATTATCAGATTATCAGTTTTGTTCACAAGATGTGATTTTGGGATTCCTACGCACTGCCTTCCAAAATGATGCTTTAGGTATTTGTTTTATTGGTGAAATTCTTTAATATATTCTACTCAACTCCCTATTTTATTAAATGAGTAGAAATTCCTCCAAGACTGATTAGAACCAGGTAGGAGTCAACTTAAAAAAATCTTCATTGCTTTTCTTACACAAGTCAGTTATGAGAAGGGATATGGGGCATGGTTACCAATGTAGCCTCATGTAAGTGTTCCACCCTTCATAAAAGGGTTTGGAAAATGATTACAAAAGCCCCAGGTTCTAAATTAAACAAATGTATACAAAAATGCATTTGTAAATAATCTCTGTTTTTACAAGTCTTTGCAACAAACTGTCACTTTGGTCTCCAGCAGAGAGAGCTGGAGAAGTGGAGCTTCCAGATGGAGTCTCTGGTTTGAGTCCCAGCAATGGAGACCTTGATGCTATGAGCTCTGGAGACTCTCATGAGGAGGGGCTGGGGGGATGAAGCAGTGACTGGGAAACTCTCATGCCGAGGAGATGGGAGGTGCCCTGGAAATAGCTGCTCCATGAACTTAAGCCATGATGGATTTAATGTTAAAAGTCATTCCACAAAGTGGTGTGCTTCAGTGCATGCAAAGGCTAGAGAACTGCAAAAAGGTGGTTCCCAAGGCTGGGAAGATGTAACTATTTCAAGAGTGACTCTGAAAGAGACCCTGATGCCTGGAGGTACCCTTCTGAAATTCAAACAATGTAGAAATATCTGCCTTGCTTCAGAATGTATGGAGTATAAAGTTCGTGTTTCTAAAAGACCTCACCTGCAGCTGGCTTTCGCGTCTGAAATGACAGTGCTCTCCAAGCCGCAGGGCTGGAAATTAAACGTTCAATTCTACCTTGGTCCCAATTTAATGTCTGGTGCTCTCTGGATTGAGTTGAATATGTTCAGGCTTTGCAATTTCACTTGTGGTAAAGGCTCTAACATTTTCTATTTCTATGAAACTCTTTTCTTTTTTTTGCGATGGAGTTTTGTTCTCGTTGCGCAGGCTGGAGTGCAACGGCACAACCTCGGCTCACTGTAACCTCTGCCTCCCAGGTTCAAGCGATTCTCCTGCCTCAGCCTCCCAAATAGCTGGGATTATAGGTATGCACCACCATGCCTGGCTAATTTTTTGTATTTTTAGTAGAGACAGGGTTTCTCTATGTTGGTCAGGCTGGTCGCGAACTCCCAACCTCAGGTGATCCAGTCACCTCAGTCTCCCAAAGTGCTGGGATTACAGGCAAGAGCCAGCACATCTGGCCTCTATGCAAATTTCTTGAAGGAGAATCGCCTGCATATTTCTTCTCTGCCTTCACAGAAGGCAGAGCTTCTTTCAAACTTAACTAAGGCATCAGCTGGTCTTTGGCTATGTTTCTTACCATGATTACTAACAGTAAGTTTGTGGCTTGGGTTCGTAAACTGTACTGTTTGCTACAATGATCTTCCCATACAGTAATTTTTAGTTTGTGAAAAAAAATTAACCCTCAGCTGAAATTAACACGTAAGTTTTTTTTTTTTTTTTAAACGCGTCTCAGATTTTAAAACTTGTAATAAAGTGGACACTCATTGGTTTTTCTATGCCCTTTTCAACTCTTGTAATTGAGTTTTCATCACGTTTTATATTAAAGTGGCTAACACATGACTACAAAAAAAAGTATCTGGGTTCAATCTTAAGTCTGCCACTTACTAGATTAGGTCTGTAACTTAGCCTCCTTGTGTTTTAGTCTCTTTGTATAAACATGGTAATAACAATGCCTATCTCCATAAGGGTTGTGATGAGAATTAAGTGGATTAGTATAAATAAAATGCATAGAGTAAAATGCATTGGTTTGTTAACTGATGGTCTAGTAACAACATGATCTATTAACCACGGCAGCCTGTTTCATATATTATTCTTCCTGCCGCTGTGGCAATTTCTAAAGCTTTAACCCATTTATGGTGGAGGTTGCAAAATTTTTTTGTGAAAAATCAGACCTTGGCAATGACCTTGAGCAGTAGGATAGAAATAACTCCCACAGGCTTAGCGTTCCAATAATGAAACACTAGGCATAAATGGGTTCATGTATAAGTAAAATGCTATTATTATTCCAGTATTTGGCTACCAGAACCGCTAGAAGGCTCTAGCTCCTCCATCAAATGGATATTACACATAATGCCACCTTTTGTGTATATCTGCTTCAGTTTCCTGACTCTCAAATATCATTCTTTCTATAACATTCTAATTCATTTCAATATACAAACATCTGCAACTTGCCTATGAGAAAAGTCCAGATTCTAAACCTGACTCACCCATTCACTAGGTTCTGTGATGTAGAGCGAACTGCTTAATATCTCTTAGATTCCTCATTTGTAACGTTAGGGATAACACTACCTACACCTCAAGAGTTCATGTGAAAGTAACTAGCCTAGTTTCTAAGTTCAAATATCTTTTGGCAAAAAAAAAAAAAAAAAAGTTTTCCATCACTTCCTCACAAAGACTGAACAAAGAAAGCTTAATGTACTTCTCAGGAAACTATATCACATACATTAGTTACATTTTCACCTTTTAAATTCATCACAATGAATTAGGTTTAGGTATACAGGGAAATGCTACTGCATACTATACAGAGGTAGATCTACAGTAGGCTCACCTAATACCTAACTCCAATCCCTGCCCTCTTGTTTTACTTTATCATAAGTGTAATATCACTACTAGCTAAACTATACAGTTTCTCAGACTCCCTATATTCAGGTGAAGCCACGACACATGTAAACACAGCTCTGCTACCCTCCTGTCTCCTCCGCTGTGCCGTGAGCATGTGAGCACAGGTGTCATGACTAGATCTGTAGTGGTCTTCACTTGACCATTAGACCATTAGTGAAAGGCTGAGAGAATCATTAAGCTGCTGACTCAGCACTAGACATCCACCATCTTTTCCGCTCAGTTTTTTGTTTCTTGAAGCCAAAATCACTCCTAACCATCAAGGAGGCTTTAAAAGAGTCAGTTTTATGAATTTGTGAAAGGCAAACAGATTCTATTTTACCATCACAAAATTTTCATCTTAAAAAATGGTGTTCTGTTGAAAATACTACACATGAGAATGGAACTAACCTTAAAAGTATAGTTAATGAACATTTACACTTTTCTGATGAATACTTCACCTAAGATTTCACCAAATAGTAACCACTTTGATAAAATGTCAAACGGTAAAAAGTGACTGGAACTCTGGAAATATGATCCATTAACTATGTCATCTTGTTTTGTATATTATTCTTTCTGCAGCTGTGGCAATTTCTAAAGCTTTAATGTACATGGCTGGAAAGGGAGAGCAGAATTGGGTATGTTGGCAGGGGTCAAAATGAGACTCAACTCTAGGAACAGAATGGAAGATGGAGAAAAAGCCAGCATTGAGGGCCCATGATGGTAAAGAAGTAGGTAATAAAAACATAGTAATAGAAGGAAAAGAACAATGTAGAGACAAGGCTGGAAGAGGTTAGGAATGGTCTTGAAAAGAAGAGACCTTCCTGTTGACAGTTTTCACTCAAGTCTTTGAGATAAAGTGAAAAGCCACCAGACATGCTAATATATCCCATGGTGTGCTGATAAATGTTTAACAACTAGTTCTCCATGGAGGAAAGGCCTTGATTTCCAGTGTTTTCCAGTGTTCACAGTATAAATACTCCCATCATGGCTGGTTTCAAGCTACCAACTTGATACAACTGAACACAAAATTGGAAAGAGAAGCAAAAGAGCACTCAGTTATACAGTATTGATAGCATACAGAGAGAGTAGCTGGAAAGGTCTTCAAGAGCATAAACGGTAAAATAATTACAAAAATATTTGATTATTACCTTTGTTTTTAATAAAATTCATTTCATTGTAAATGTACATATCTTAATTTTTAATAATGGCTGTTTTTAACAACTGTCCTACAAAATTTCACAGTTGGCTCCAGCTGACCACTGATGTATATCCATATACTTCGTCCTGCGCCTGTCCACCTCTAACAGCTCCTGGTAAATCAGTTTCTGGTGGCTTAGCAAGCATATGGCTCACCCTCTGACTCTAGGAGAACCAGGAGAGATGTAAAGGGAACGAACTGTAATCTGGTTTTTCTGATCTCCTTCTACCTTGGGGGATACTCAAACTAAAAAGAAAACCTGGTTTGGCTTCAAAAGTGAGTGTGTGTCCTGAAAAATACTTTGGTGTAACTTAAAGGGAATATGAGAAAAGAAACTACTGCAATAAAATAAGCCTGGAGCTTTGGAAACAGTAGAATTAACAACAGAACCTAATCCTAACTATAGTCTCTTTGAAGCAATCAACAAAAACCTAAAAAGGAATTCAACATAACAATCATGTGCTTATTGCTGACTTTAAAAAAAAAAAAAAAAAAACAACTCTCTGCTATTGGTTTATTTATTTAATTTATGGCTAGTGAAACTTTAGCACTGTTGGCATAGCCAAACTTTTTAAAATTAAACTTAGTAGAAGCACTGCTCACTCCTAAAAATATACCACAGATTTTTCAATTGGAATTATTTGGCTTCAGAGTGTTAAAACTCCAGTTTTTCATTTTCTGACTACAACTTCCTATCCTCTCAGGTCTCTAGTGTTGATATTCTATAACAACGAAAGTTCAAACAGAGACATCCCATCCCTTTCATATTTCCCCCCTAAGGTACTTTCCCCCCAATTCCAGGTTTTTTGTTTTGTTTGTTTGCTATCCAATATGGATCCTGTGATTAAGCATTTGTTTTAAATCAGTACCCTTAATTTCCTTGCAATACTAACTTCCTGCCAAACCAATTCAGCAAATCACCACAACTACATCAATACAGTACCATATTTGCATGTCTGTGTACTGCTGCAGAAAAAAAAAATCACATCACTAAGGAGATTTGAACCAATACAAATTCACAGTCTATTGTCTAGAAATGCTAATTATTTTCTCCCCACTCCCGAAACATGCTTAAAGAACCTAATCTTCTTTACAGTCTCTGCCCAGTCTGACTCCCATGGCCTGCTAACACCATCCCAGCACAGTTGATCAAACAGACGTACGGTAAGTCAATGAGTCAATTAGTTTGTCTGCTATAATTTTGGAACTAGTTCCCAATCTTTAATTATCTCCATTGAATTGTCAGAATTAGGAAATATTTTTCCAAACAAAGAAGAGAAGAGACAAAGAAATAACAATTGCTACACACCAAAGGAAGCAAAAACCGGAAATAAGTTCCTTAGGTCCTTTCTTTTTAGTTCTGGTTCCATTTACTTATTGCCTAGTAATTCTTGCGTTGGGCTCTTTGAGATATTCCTACCAATCCCCCCACCTTCCACTCTCCTTGTATGTCCCCAAAAGCACAACATTGCTTCTGGTTTCTTTGCCTTGTTTATACTGTCTCCTTCAATGTCAACTCCCTAATTTCCATGTAAATAAAAAATTACTCTTGCAGTCGGATATGCAGGTTTGAGAGTCAAAAACACAGCTAAAGATCAGGGTATAAATCTGAGAGCTGGGCATAAATATGGTTTTTAAAGTTGAGAAAGTAAGATAGCAAAGGACAAAAAGCGTAGAATAAGAAGGCAGTCCAACTCCAAACGTCAGAGGTCCAGTAGAGCAGGGTGTCCTGGTAAAGGAGACTGTGTCAAGTCAGTTAAGGGAAAAGTGTCGGGAAAAAGAAAATCGGATACTAATGACAGTTTAAGTAAGGAGTAGTAAAGTATTTTTTTTTTTCATTAAGCCAAACAGAGACCACTAGTGATAAAAGAGAAGAATGAAAGGGTGAAGGGTTTAAGAATATATTTGTGATAGGTGAATGTAATCATGGCTCTAGAATCTGCAATGGAAAAGGAGGATAGTGAAGGCAGGAAGTAATTGATGGGCGAAAACTGGGAGGAACAGTGGAATGATAATATTAAGCATAATATTGAGTATTGAACATAATTGTTTATTGTACAGCAAGTAGCTGGGGCGATTAAATTTCTTTTCCCAGTTGCCATAATACAATATCAAATAAGACAAACTAGATTACAGCTGCTTTACAGTTTTAATTAATTTGTAATACCTTTCAGCCCTGGAAGGAGTAAGAAAGGATAGAGTAGGCATTGTAAGTGGAAAGACACATAGATAAAAAGACACAAGAGCAGAAAAGAGCAACTTGTGTACTAAGGGGGGAAATAACAGTTACATGTGGCGGAACATCCAGTTTCTAAAATAGAGCCGTGCAAAGTAAAACTGGTAAATAAGAATAAACTCGGAGATCCTGGATGATCTTGTATATCGTGACAAGGAGTTTTAAGTTCCTTCTGTAGGAAATAAAAGTGACAAATTCTGAGCAGAAAAAGCGCAGGAATAGGCATGTTCTAAAAGGAAAAGTATTAGCACTGTATGCCTTTCCAGGTGTAAGGAAGGGAGGAAGAAAGAAGCAGTACAGCACTTTAGGAATTTGCAAAAATAGGCTAGGAAAGAGAATAAAACCTGCAGGGCATGACAACAGCATGAGGAAGCAAGGAGAGTACACGAATGTAAGCAACACAGAGGTAGAAGAGACAGACACGATCAACTGGATTGGATGCAAGAACACCATGAAGTCAAGAACGCTCCTGCAGTTTTCCTTTCCACCTTAACTGAGGTGTAGTTAACCCAAAGTACACTGCACATATTTAAAATGCACATTTTGATAAAACACCCATGAAACTATTACCACAATCAAGATTATAATATATTCATCAACTCCAAAAGTTTCCTTGTATCTCTTTGTAATCCTTCCTTCCCCCTACCCTCCCAGCCCTGCTCCTCAGGCAACTACTCATCTACTTTTTATCACTATATATTAATTTCCATTTTCTATAATTTTACATAAGTGAAGTCTTATATAATAAACTCTTTTTTCTGTCTGCCTTCTTTCATGCAGCATATTTTTGAGGATCACCCATGTTGCTGTATTGATCAACTGTCTATTCCTTTCACTGCTAAGTAATATTCTACTGTATGGACACCACCACTTGTCAATCTGCTGCTGACAGATATTAGCGTTGTTTCCAGTTTTAAACTATTACATATAAAGATGCTATGAACATTCACGTATGAGTTTCTATATGGGCACAGGCTTTTTTCTCTCTCAACAGTTAGATCATGTAGTAAGTGTACAGTAATTCCTCCCTTAACATCATGAACAGGTTCTTGGAAACTGTGAACTGACTTACTCTGTGCTGTGGGAACTTAATTCTCATTTATATCAATTAACCTATGATAAAATTGGTTTCATTAGACAGTATGTCATTTTGCTTAACGCTGCAGTTTCCAAGAACCAACTGACAACATTAAGTGATGACTTACTGAGTGTTTAACTTGAGAAACTGCTAAACTGTTTTCAAATTAGTTGTGGCATCTTACATTCCCACCAGCACTGTATGAGAATCCCAATTTCTCCACATCCTTGCAATTTTAATAAGTATGAAGCAATACCTCATTGTTGTTTTAACTTATATTTCTCTAATGACTATTGATGCTGGATATCTATTTATGTATTAATTTGCATTCATATATCCTTTTGGTGACATCTGCTCCAATCTTTGCCTATTTTTTAAATTGAATTGTTTTCTTCTCTAATTTTGAGAGTTTTTGTTTTTTAAAAAATAGCACCTCAATACATTGCCCAGGCTGACCTCAAATTCATGGGTTCAAGCAATCCTCCTGCCTCAGCCTCCCAAGCAGCTGGGACTACAGGCACATGCTACTGAGCTTGCCCAGTAAGAGTTCTTTGTATGTCCTGATACAAGTCCTTTATCAGATATAATCACTGCAAATATTTTCTCCCAGTCTGTGATACGTCTTTTTGTACTAGTAAATATGTCTTTCAAAGAGCAGACGTTTTTTTAAAAAATGAATTTTTTTATTATACTTTAAGTTCTGGGATATATGTGCAGAACGTGCATGTGTATTACATAGGTATACATGTGCCATGGTGGTTTGCTGCACACATCAACTAGTCATCTATATTAGGTATTTCTCCTGATGCTATCTGTTCCCCAGTCCCCCACCCCTCAACAGGCCCATATGTGATGTTCCCCTCCCTGTGTCCATGTGTTCTCATTGTTCAACTCCTACTTATGAGTGAGAACACAAGGTGTTTGGTTTTCTGTTCCTGTGTTAGTTTGCTGAGAAGGATGGTTTCCAGTGTCATCCATGTCCCTGCAAAAGACATGAACTCATCCTTTTTTATGGCTGTATAGTATTCCATGGTGTATATGTGCCACATTTTCTTTATTCAGTCTATCATTGATGGACATTTGGGTTGGTTCCAAGTCTTTGTTATTGTGAACAGTGCTGCAATAAACATACGTGTGCATGTGTCTTTAGAGTAGCATCATTTATAATCCTTTGGGTATATACCCAGTAATAGGATTGCTGGGTCAAATGGTATTTCTGGTTCTAGATCCTTGAGGAATTGCCACACTGTCTTCCACAATGGTTGAACTAATTTACACTCCACCAACAGTGT
>NW_012107853.1:255692-279699 GCF_000951045.1 Mandrillus leucophaeus | reverse complement strand
TTGCAGTGAGCTGAGATTGGGCCATTGCATTCCAGCCTGGTCACAGAGCAAGATTCTCTCTCAAAAAAAAAAAAAAAAAAAAGAGAGAGAGAGAGAGAGACATCTTCGCCTAATCCAAAGCCACAAGAGTTTTTCTCCTACGTTTTCTTCTTGAAGTTGTATAGTTTATACTTCATAAACATCTGGGTATATTATCCATTTTGAGTTAATTCTTGTAGATGGTAAAAGAAATAAAGTTTATGTTGGAGACATATGGATATCCAAGTGTTCCACTGTCATTTGTAAACCAGACTATATCTCTTCACTGAATTGCCTTTTGAACTTCACTGAAAGTCAGTTGTCCATGGGTACAACTGTATGTATGTATTTCAGGACTGTTTATTCTTTCCCACTGATCTACTTATCTATCTTTCCACCAATACCACACTCTCTTGAAACTGTAGCTTTGTAGTAAATCTTCAGTTAGTGTTAGTTCTCCAACTCTGTTCTTTTTCAAATTTGTTTTGGCTATTATATTCTAGGTCCTTTGCATTTCCATTTGAATTGTTTAATTTGCTTGTATATTTCTACACAAGTGCCTGCCTGGGATTTTGATTTAGATCAATTTGGGAAGAAATGTCATCTTGAAAAATACATAGTCTTCCAACCCATAAATGCAGTATCTCTCTCCACTGATCTGGATCTTCTTTAATGTCTCTGAGCAATGTTCTGTAGTTTTCAGTATATAGCTCTTTCACATCCTTTTCTTCAGATACAGTCCTAAGTACTTCCTGTTTTTAGTACTATTATACATGGGTTTTACATATTTTCTGACTGAAGTGAATGCTGCGAGTCTGTGGACTACATTTAGGATAACGAGGTCTTCTCATAGTTGTACCAAGTATTTATATTTAAAAACATACTGTGTATTTTAAATACATAAATGGCTTTCCTTTTATTTCTCCTTTATATCTGAAAATTTATGCTGGCTTTTTTGAAAGTGTACATTAATGGAGGTAGTTATATAATTTGTACATTCCATTTTAGAATGACAAGAAATGATTTTAGAAAATACTTGTCATAAAGAGAGGGTGTAGGGTTTAATAAGATTAAGAACTACTGCCATAGCCATTTTGTCAAGAATTTCTATAAAATTGAGTATTTAAGCATCAGTTGGTAAGACATATTCTGATGCTATAAATTAACAAAAAGCTATCAAGCAGGAAATTTATCTCCAACATCAATAGTATCTAATGGCACTAAAAAGAAAAAGTAGCAACAAATAAAACATAAATTAAGAAAATGTATATATTTCTACGTTCCAAAAGGAAAAGAAATGCAAAATTAAAAGTCATCATGCTTGTATTCTGGTCCTGGCTATACCATGTACGTACTGTCTTTGTGAAACAGAAAAATTTATCTAAATTTCTTTGTCTCCAGATTTCTACCATTTTAAAATGACAGTTTGGAACCAGATGGTCCACTATCATCTTCCACTGTACAAAAATCTATGATTCATACAAGTAAACAAGCGGAGCCACTATTATTCATTAAATTATTACCATGATCTGTTCTTTGCCTAAAATGTATAGGCTTCAATAGAAACTCTGCAATATACAGTGTAATGACAAAGGGCTAGTTGTTTAACCCTTTGTGCTTTAGTTTCTTCATCTAAAATGAGATCATTATAGTACCTTCACAAAGTTGTGGAATTAAAGGTTAGTGGTAAGTACTTCGAAAAGCACACCTAAGTACTAAATAAATGTTAGCAATTTCTTTCATTTGCATTATCACATAATTCCCCTTCTCCTGAAATTATGTCACATTACAGATGAAAATTTACAGTATAATATGATTTCCCATTACTTAACTGGAGAGTAAACATTTTGCTCTATTTGATTTTGAGTAATGAAAAGATGCAGCTTTGGATTCTAGGGTATTACATGAATATGATGGTTTTTACATAAACAAGCAGAGATATAAGCAAATCCATTAAACTACTATACAAGACAAGGTTTCTGAATATCTGCCCTGTGAAATAAAGATGATTTCTCTAAAACTAAGTTACTTGGAGCCACATTATACTCTTGAGGTAAAAAAACTGTGTTGTCCAAGAATTGCTTCTCTGATATTTGTGCACAAAAACTCACAATATTTGGGGATAACTATGAAAAACAAAATAGGTGATCCTTGATCATCTAATGGAAAACGAAGAGAACATGGGGTAGGTATATAAAATTCCGTTGCTCTCTAAATGAGATTCTGGCCATTAGATTAACTGTGTCCCAGATGTGCTTTACAGAAGATTTTCTGAGGGGAGGGAGAAACAAAACACAGTTTCTAAACTGTGTTTGATTGCTCCCTTTATCCGCACACAAGATAAACAATGGGAGCCAAGATCAGCAGTTCTCATGTTTTGTGCATAATAATCATCTGAAAAACTTGTTAAAATTCAGACTCCTGACCCCATCCCCTAAGATTCTGATGATCGATATCCATTTTTATCACATTTCTCAGGTCATTCAGATACCAGTGGCTCCTAGATAAAACTCTGAGAGACACTGCACAAAACAAACAATCCTAAAATATGATAACATGTTGTATTTGTGTAATGCCTTTACCCAGAAAAAAGGGCTCTCTGAGGCATCACCTCACATTTCTAACAATCATTTACAGACAAGAACACAAATCTAATAATAATGCCAGTTAGTTTAAAAACAAAGAAAAACGGGAAGAGTTTTTACTTTTACTTTCTGAAGTATATGATGAAACACCTCAGAAAACAAAGACGAGAGATTCAATATACTCCTTAGGTGACAAATAAAAAACACAGAGATCAGAATTTCAAATTACTGTAGTTAATATAATTTCACACTTCCTACTCCCAGAAGTTTAAGAAAAGAAAGAGAGTCACAGTATAATTTAAACACATGGATGAACTTATCCTTCTGTTCCCACGGCTAAATTATGGTCTGAGCTAGTATAATACTTGGAATAGAACTTGGCAAAATGCAGGTGACTGGCAGAATTTACCTGCAGCACACATGGAAAAAAATAGTCCTGTATCCTACCCCACAACTACTGAAACAACATTTAGGGGCTTAGGTCCTGGGATTTGATGTTTAAACATAGCCTCCTTTAAACATTCAAGTTTAAGAGTCAGTGGCAAAGGGAGAATAAAAAGAAATACTGGTAACAAAATGAAGAGAGCAGAAGAGCACCCTTCAATACATTTGGTAAACACTATTCCTCAAACTAACTTTATTTGTTGGACCTATTAGAATGGCTATTTTTTTAAACTGGTAATTATTAAATGCTGGTGAGGACGCGGAACAGCAGAAACTCTCATTCACTGCTGGTGAGAATGCAAAATGATACAGGCACTTTGGCAGACAGTGTTGCGGCTTCTCATCAAATTCAACATACTCTTACCATATGATCCAGCAATGATATTCCTTGGTATTTACTCGAAAGACTTGAAAACTTACGTTCCACACAAAAACCTGCACACAGATGTTCAGCAGTTTCATTCATAACTGCTAAAAACATGAAAGCAACCAAGAGGTCCTTCAATACTTGAATATATAAACAAACTGTGGCACATCCATGACACTGAATATTAGATAGTGATTAAAAAAGAAGCTATCAAGCCAGAGAAAGACACAGAGGAACCTTAGATGCGTATTACTAAGTAAAAGAAGCCAGTCTGAAAAGGCTACATACTATTTGATTCTAACAATAGAGATATTTTGGAAAAGACATGACAGTGAAAGATCACAGGCTGTGAAGGGTTCAGCAGGAAAGGATAAATAAGAGAAGCACAGGAGATTTTTAGGCCAAAAAAACTATTCAGCGTGAAACTATAATGGTAGACACATGCTATTATGTATTTGTCAAAACCCAGAGAAGGCACACCAAGAAGTGAAGTCTAATATAAACAACGGACTTTAGTTAATAATAGTTTTCAATATTGGGTCGTTAATTGTAACAAAAAGCAAGCCCCAGAACTGTTTCAACAGTTGCAAGGTATGATTTGAGACTGTATTTTTATCTGTGTGATTCTGGCCCTGGTGCTCCTTAAGACCACTCTTCTAGAAACACTGCTTAAGTCAGTGCTGTAGGTAAACTCAGCTAATCAGCTGATGGTTGGTAAAGATCAGCATTTTGCTGATTCTATTCAATGTACCGTAAAGCAAATGTGAATAACAGGGGAAGGTATGGGGAGGGAAGAGGGCAGGGGTATTACATGAAACTCTGAACTATCTGCTCAATTATTCTGCAAATCTGTAACTATACAAAAATCAAGTCTATTGATTATTATTTTTATTTTTGACAAGGTCTAGCTCTTGGCTCACTGCAACCTCCACCTGCCAGGCTCAGGTGGGGTCCTCCTGCCTCAGCCTCCCAAGCAGCTTAGACTACAGACATGCATCACTGTGCCCAGGTAAGTTTCATAAGTTTAGTAGAGATGAGGTTTCACCATGTTGGCCAGGCTGGTCTCAAATTCCTGGGCTCAAGCGATCTTCCCACTTTGGCCTCCCAAAGTGCTAGGATTACAGGTATGAGGAACCACACCCAGCTCTATTTTTTAAATAATATTAAAATCACAGTACAGCAACTATATAGCACCAGTTTACAGCAATATTAAGGAAGGATCTCTGCACAGAGACTTGTGCCTTGTCATGCCCTGACAGCCGGCCAGAAAGGAGAACACACATACACAACGTGACCTTGACAAAAGAAAAGTGGAGTCCAGATAACATGCCATGAACACATTGAGCTGAGCAGAGCTGCAAGTGCAGACACACCGGGCCTGGGTATCAACCAAGAGCTTCAGAAAGCTTTGCAGCAGCGCTCAAGCAGGTGATACCTCAGCTCACTCGGCCTCCATCGTAGGAAGCAGTAGTCCGCATCCTTGCTCCTCTTCCTTTTCTCTCCTGAGAGAGTCCTGCACTAAATCATCTCAATCCCTACGAACACCACTGGTGACAGCCAACACCAAGACGAGGCCCTTGTCTCCTTTACACTGCTAGGGAAGACACTGCCTCCTCTGTGTTCTGCAGCCAGAGCCCAGTTTACAAGGTTCGCGTGTAACCAGAGCCAGGCGAGCTGGCTGACCGAGGTGCATGCTGTTCCCCGCCTGGCCTGTGCACCTGCTCCTGCTGACAGAAGCATCAGGGGGTCATGCAGACATCCTCTCGGAAGAAGACACGTGCAACACTGTGCTCCAGTGTAACCTCCTCCAGGAAGCCCTCCTGCACCTTCCAGGGAGTTCTGGTGAGCCCTGAACTCCCTACTCATCAGAGAGACCCCAAGGAGAGTATTGAGGTCTGCTAGTCCTCCATGTCCTGCCTGCCCTGAGCCTGGAACCAGCCTGGCTCAGGTAGGGACCTGTTCTCCACCAAGTCTATGTAACAGAGTCCCTGAGGTGCCTTCAGGCCAGCCCTAAAGGTGGCCCAACCGACTTCTCCATTCAGGACTAGTTGACATATATTATGCGCTAAAAATTGTGCCCTTCTCCCCCAAAATTCATAATGTTGAATTCCTAACCCACAGGAACTCAGGATGTGACTACAGTCATCCCTCAGCATACCTGGGGGAGACTGGTTCCAGAACCCCCTCATATAGCCAAATCCACACAAACTCAAATCCCACGTCATATTCCAAAAGCCTGCCCTCCGAATATGAGAGTTTTGCATCCCACAAATACTGCATTTTCAATAGTGTTTGGTTAAAAAAAAATGTGTGTATAAGTGGACCCACAAAGGTCAAACACATGTTGTTCAAGGATCAACTGCATATTTAGAGATGGGAACTTTTAAAGAGGTAATTAGGTTAAATGAGGTGGCCCCTAATCTAATCTGACTGATGTCCTTACAAGAAGAGGAGATTAGGATACAGACAAACACAGAGAGGAAAGGCCATGTGAGGACACACCAAGAAAGTGACCATCTGCGAGCCAAGGAGAGAAGCCTTTTGAAAAAAAATAAACCTTCTGGTACCTTAACTTCTAGCTCCAGAACTGTAGGAAAATATATTTGCTATTAATATTTAAGTCACCCAGTCTGTGGTATTTTATTATGGTAGTCCTAGCAAATGAACACAGTACCTAACAGACCAACTAAGGAATGAACAAACCCTAGAAACAGCTCCCACTGACAAAAGTATCAGTGGGTCACCTGTTATGCCCAATAACAGAAAAAAAATTCACACACACACACACAACACTATATATATATATCATATACAATCACATATATATGATTATTTGCCTTCTGAAATTATATCCCCCATCCTCATCAGAATATATGAAAGTACCAAGAATTCAGACAAAATTTACATTAGAGAAATTTAAAAACTCCAGATACTATCCTTCTAAAAGGCATCACAAAAAAATCTCCTTATAAAGAACATGTTTCTCTAATAAACTTTAGACTGTTGGCTGGCTTTTTAAAATTAAAATTTTTAAATAGCTTTTGATATATCTACTACACAGAGTGAGGTCCGCTAGTAAGCTAAACTCATGGTTTTCACCCCTACTGAGGCCCCTCGGGCTGCTGCAGAAGGCCTGAAGGAGGCCAGTCAGGCAGGCTGCATGGGGATAAGGCCCAGCGTTTCTGACTTGAACCAGTCAGGGTAGCTCCATGGTTACCTTTTCTCACATTGAGGTTCTGCGCACGATTCTATTTGATTAATAATTCCACTGGATTAAAATAAAAAGTATAAAAACCACCGAACTAAGCTATTATTTCAGTTAAACTTGAAAATCAGGATGTGGAAATACGTCTGATTTACAGTTACCATGATTGTCTTCCTCTCTCAACACAGTATCTCCCAGGAGGGGCACACGCTTACAATTTAAAAATACCTAACAAAGGTAGGGGACGTCGTGAACAGTCTGAAGAGCTTTTCCCCAGCATACAATTGATTAATTATCACATAAAAACATAACACGCAGTAACAGCAATGTTTCCACCAGTAATCATACATGCTTTGCAGTCCGTAGTTGGCTAATCTTTACACTATACTGCTCGCTGGTTGAGCAGGAAAGATGTTCCTTTTTATACGGTAGAAAACTGATGGGAAGAACGTTAATAATCTGAGAGTGAATGCAGAAATCATGCTTAGTGCTCTGCAGGCAATGAGATGGAGCAGACTTATATCTGAGTCCTTACTCCCTTCACTTACTGACTTAGCATCCTGACTACTTATTAAACATCTCGAACACTGTTTTCTCCCCATAAAACGGGAGGAGAGTAACTACCTAGAAGCTTTGTGAAATTAAAGAAAACACTGCATGTAAAGTACTGAGCTATACTTTGCAGGTAACAGAGGCTCAGCATGTCTCCCCTTTCACACCTGTCCCTGCAATTAACCATGAGTGCTCTTAGAAACGGACTAATTGTGCAGAAACAGCAAGGAACGCTGAACTGTGGATTCCTGCCTTAAAATACTGATTTCCTTTTTTTTTGAGACGGAGTCTTGCTCTGTCACCCAGGCTGGAGTGTAGTGGCGCAATCTTGGCCCACTGTAATCTCCACCTCCCAGGTTCTAAGAGATTCTCCTGCCTCAGCCTCCCGAGTAGCTGGGATTACAGACATGCACCACCAAGCCCAGCTAATTTCTGTATTTTTAGTAGAGACAGGGTTTCATCATGTTGGCCAGGCTTGTCTTGAACTCCTGACCTCGTGATCTACCCACCTTGGCCTCCCAAAGTGCTGGGATTACAAGTGTGAGCCACTGCCCCCAGCCTGAATTTCTTTTTTAAAAAAGTTTGGCAGTAACATTTAAAGACTTGCTCCTGGCTACACGGGCACCCCCCACATTAATGCCTCTTCTCACAGGTACACTCCAACATGATCCATGGAGATACGATTGCCTTTCTAAGACCAATCAAGATGAAAAATAGCATTCCTATAGGAAAGATTTTTCATTATCAGTTACAAATCAGTCTTTGAAGTTAGAAATTTCATTTTTGTTTTCAATAATTTGTTTTGGCAATAAACTAATTTTTAACTAGTTTTAGACTAGTTAATTTATACTCACTTTGAAAAAGAATTAGTTTGTTTAGGCAATAAACTAACTGTGTGACTCTCAACAACACTTTGGAGTATAAAGCTATACACGTAGCAGAGAACCAGTACTCAATAAATGCTTGTTACACAAACAAAGGGAAGACAATCATAGAATTTAAATGTTGAGAAGGAATAGAGAGATTGTAAATGAAACCCTCTGATTTTAAGAAGAAACTGAAGTCCAAACAAAGCAAATGACTTCCCTAAGGTGAGAGAGATAGATAGATATAGATATAAGAAAGTTATTAGTAACATCAAGACCACAACATAACTATTATTTTAAAGCCAAATTAATCTTTTGATCATCTTTGAGACCCTTAAGTCTATTGTTCATTTCCACTAACATGAAGAACTGACCCCTTAATAGGAAAAAGATAACTGGAGTCTTCTATTTAGTTTTATATTTAATCAAAAGCACTTATTATTCATAACTGTTAAGAAATCAGAGCACAGATGGAAGAGGATCCCAAAAGCACAAACAAGAAGAGTTGTAGGGTAATGTGATAGGGTTTTTCTGGTCTTAACAACCAAATTAAATTACTATAGATGCTTTCATACTAGGGAAAGCGATAGATAAAATTAAACTTATAAAATAAAAACCAGAATTCTTTAAATTTAAAAATCAACACTTATTGATAAAAAAAAAAAATCCATCAGATCTGGTCTAAGTACGTTCTATTTTTATTCTCACATATTTAATCTTCAAGATAACCATGTGAGGCAAACAATAGTCCCATAATCCCCATTTTACAAATGAGGAAACTGAGACACAGAGAATTAAATAATTTGCCTGAGATAACACAGGATTAAAACCCAGACAATCTGGAGCCAGAGCCCACACTCTTATCTACCATTTTATAATGTTTTAAATTGTATTACTATGTTTTAATACAATATATTTTATTGTAAAGCTAATAATTCATTTTTATTTAATATGTAGTTAGAACTCAAAGTATTTATACAATGCTTATCAAATTTCTAACAACATCGCATGAGCATTTTATTATGTAGTATTTAGTAACACTTGTGTAAGTAGACCACAAAAAGCCACAGGCTATATATTAAGGATACAACTTTAAGGCATTTTCAGAGACTCCTCGTAAAAATTAGTTGCTAAGTCAGTCTAACAGATGCCATTATCAGGTCCCAAACTGTTTAGCCACAAAGTAGTCCCTCCTTATCTGCAGGAAATACGTTCCAAGACCACTCAGTGAATGCCTGAAATCACAGATGGTACCAAACCCTAGGATACTTTTTCCTATACATGCATATGTGTGATAAAGTTTAATTTATAAATTAGGCATAGTAAGAGTTCATTACAGTAACCAATAATTGAGTAAAACAATTAAGTCAAATAAGGGTAACTTGAACACAGCACCTCAATACCTCAACAGTCAACCTGATAACTGAGAGGGCTACGGAATGACTAATGGGGCAGGTAGCACCTACAGTGTGGATATGCTGGACAAAGGGATGATTCACGTCCTGGGTGGGACAGGGAGAGATTTTATCACACTACTCACAACAGCATGCAGTTTAAAACCGATGATTTATTTTTGGAATTACCATTTAATGTTTTCGAACCTTGGTTAACCTCAGGTAACTGAAACCATGGAAAGGGAAACCACAGATAAGGGACTACTGAATATAGAAAAAGAAATGAGATTGCTTTAGATTCTGTTGTTGTTCTGTAATTAAAAGTAAGTTTACAAAACAGTTACAATGCCTTTTTATAGAAAAATATTAATGAAACTGACTTAATTCCAGAAAGGAAATATACATGAATCATGATTAAAAACCTGTATTAAAAGCAAGGTCACTCCCCAGGCCTTGTAACCGAAAAGTGGCCATCAGGTCTGAGACTCTATTCATATTTTGGCTACACCACCATTTAAAGATGAAGGAGATAAGAAACAACCAAAATAGTAATTAGAAAAGGAAATCTAAATCTATTATCATTCCATCTGCAGTTTCTATCGTTGCAGATAAAATTTCTGATGACAAAGTCCATTACCAGTACATGTAAACAAAAGTATTACTGAAACATAAAGAAAACTTTTCTTTGAATTTTCCCACACCTAATTTGTTGTTGCCTACCTGGAATCCATGCTTGCCTCTCCACCATGTGCTTAACACTTTCGGAGGCATGTCAATAACGGAAACAATGTCTCCCACCTAGGAGAATCAAAATTTTAAGCAAAATGGTTTTAGTTAAAATTTAAACCAATTGTTATACCTAGAATTTAAATCTGAACTGTATGAAAAGGTAAATTACTATTCATGCTCTGGCCAGTAATTTCCAAAAAAAGTACTACTTCCTTTTAAAAACAATTTAATTATATTATGATTTGTGAGAAAGAGGTCTACAAAAAGTTAAGCAACACAAAGACTGTGATTCAACTAACACATGTGCAGTAACTTCAGAAAGCCAGATTAATAGCATAAGATTTTTAAATGTTAGGCATCACACCATTATCATCACTTCTGTTAAAATATTGTTACTGCTGTCACTGAGAGTGATCAGATTCACTTATAAAAGATAATTTTAAATATTCATGCTTAGAAACAATAACAGATTCCCTTAATATTACATTTAGTGGGTGCTTACCCTGTGCCAGGCACTGTACTGAGCTCTTGACATATCTTATTTAATCATATAGAAAAGGGCCTAAGATGGGTTATGCTTAGTAAGTACAAAATTTGATGACAACTACACTTCTTTCAATAGATAGTAAAATATAATTATATCCACTAAAGAGCTAACTTTCTTCACTGTAAAAGAAAAACTAGCGAGTTTATATAAACTCATATAAAATCATAAATATAAAAATTACAATAGTTTTTAACAATATATTCAACAGAAGTTATATTCTTCAATCAAAAGAAATGCTGATATCTATGATAAAACATAGTTAAGAACTTCAGAGCAATGTTACTAACATATACTATAGAGCTTTAGAAATTTTTCTTTTGTATATTCACAACTGATCTTTCAAATCATGTATAAGTCATTTCGTAAAGCCATATATGCTGATATCATCATTCCAAGACCTACATTTCTTTCTGTACAGAACTTAAAACTTTGAAAACAGTTCAGATTCTATGCAGTAAAAAGTTATATTATTATTTCTTAAATTTAATTAACTGTCAGCATTTTTCTCCTCATTAGCCAATATATATTTTTAGAGGAAAAAATTTAATTCCCCTCCTTTTATATCTGACAGCAAGATGTATTCATTTCACCTTTTATCTGTTCTTTAACTCAATCTTTCAACAATATAGGAAAAAAAAGTAACACTGGGTATTGTTTTTCGGTACAAAAACACAAAAAGACAGACTTTGCTTTCAAAAAGCTCACTGAGACAAAGAGAACAATCATGATTAAATGTAGTAAGTGATGTGTCAGCAATAAGCCATGAGCACAGTTCAGAATGACATTCAATTCAGGTTTTTGGGAGGTATGTATTTGCATGGAGTGAGGGGAGGGAGATCAGGAATGACTTCCCAGACAAAAGAGGAGACATTTAACCTCAGTTTTCAAGGATGAGTACTGTCATTTAAACAAAAATAGAAGATATTACTGGCTGAAAGATAAAGGACTATGGAAAAACCTGGTGCTTTTCATTTTTTTTTAAATTAAGGAAATGGTTAAGAACAGTCAAAGATGAGGCCAGAAAGGTAGCAGGAACCAAATAACAAATAACCTCTTCAGTTATTTACCTCTAAGGTCAGTTCGTCAGGTGCTCGAGCGGTGTACCTCTTGATAACATGGGCAGCACCAACAGCAGGAGTGTTGATGGATGACTCCTCATGAACCAAAAGGTGATTTCCCTTATTATCAATCTATCACAAAGAAAATGTACTCTGAGATAAAGACACTGGACCTGAAAATGCTTCTTTGACTATCTAGAGGAGAAATTCATTTTAATTTAGAGATACAATAACCCAAAGAGTCTTAAAAAAAAAAATCCTACCATTTACTGGGTAGTTAAAATATGCTAGTCATTGTGCTGTGCCTATAACATATATGGTTTAATTTAATCCTCACAACTCTAAAAAATGCTTATCATCATTTAAAGGTGAGGATGCTAAAGATGAAAGAGGCTATGTAATTTATAAGAGATTCAATAGTTTTTCCAAGATCTCAATGCAGGTTGGCCCATAGTTCCATATTCTTTCCACTTTTCATCTTGCATTCCCATTTTCCAGTGGGAGGAGAAAACAATATAACTCTACATATGCAAGTTAAGAATAAATATGTAATCTATTTACTGAATAACGTTTCACTCAACAGTTACTCTTAAAGAGGACCCTTTAGGAAGTTGTCCCTTGCTCATAAATAACTGAAAAACATTTTCAATTACTAAGTCAACTAAAAAAAAGTACTGAATATATACATTAGTATATTAAACACCAAAACAACAGGTATCATTGATATTCATAAAATATATTAAGATTAGTTTCCAAGATTATCAAAGAAAGATTTGAGATGAAAAAGTATTTCCTATATCACATATCTATCCTCCCAGACGATGAGAATACACTCCATATCTTTGATTCCTGAAGCTCAATAGATATCAAAATTATGTTAATATCAAATTTCTTAAGTAGATAATTTAGATATACATTTTTCACGAAAAGTGAATTAGGAAATACCTCCATCCAGGTAAGGGCGGGCCCACAGTTGATCTTGTTGCCAGCGATAGCTGAAAGGCGTGACAGGTAAGCCATAAGCATCTGAGTGACCGACTGAAAAGAAAAAGATTCAGTGTAACTCTGAGGAAAGATACCATGCTCTCTGGCAGAGAAAACTGATGGTTTCTAGAAGAAAAAAATCTATAGCTCTTTAGGCATTTTAATAGTTACAGAGGATTCTTCACAGAAAGTTACCAGTAGCACTATGGGCACTTAATAGCAACTCAGCCCTGTCTCATGCAGAGCTTCAACTTCTAGCCCCTTATCAGCGATCGTACTACTCCATGGTTTCTAGTTTCATCACTTTCTATTTCTGTACTGAATATGCAAAAAGATAACTATAGCAGATCCACATTTGGCTTTTCTGCCTAGATTTCCCCTACTACTCGGAAACCCTTTTCCCCAAGACCCACTGTCATCTTCCATGCACGTGGCTGTGGCCGGAGCAGCCATGTTCATACGTGATCCTACACCATGGTTCAGCTGACTGGTCCAGGAATATGCCCCAATATTAGCTGGACCAATCAAGAGTTAATCCAGGAATTAGGACACAGATTCTAGCTCAGTCTGGCTGCTCCCTTAAAAGGGGATAAAAACCTGGGACCTCTTGGTGGTGGCCATGTTTTAGGATAATCTGAGAGAAAAAAATGCAATAGGAAAAAAATGAAATGAAGCAGAAATGAGAAATGCAGATAAAGGGACTTTTAGACTTTCTATGGTACAAAGAGATCCGTGTTTTAAGACACTCCTGAGACCCTGCTGCAGTGTCCGTTATATTTTAACACTTAATGAACCCACTGAATCTCAGAACATTGCTTTGCTTTATTTAGATCTGGTGGGGGGAGTGGTTTATACCAATTTTTCATTATTTCCTTGCATCCACTCTCCCCTCCTATAACTCCCATCAGCAGAAACCTCTCTGGACCTATTCTCCATGACTCCCAACTGTTCTCTCACAACTTGTTAACTTTCTGTCCCTTCCAGGGGTTGTATTCTTATTATAAATGACTTGGTTTGATCACCCAACTCCCTGATTTTCTCTTCAGCTGGGTACATTCTGCATGGAGTTCAGTCATTCAGGTTTGCTCTTAATAAAATTAATGTAAATGATCCTATATTCGTTTACAACATCTCTGATTTTATTTATTTAAATCCATTTCATGGATGTGATAGCTTCATTTTCTCTCAGAGGATAGTAATCATCCTTCAAAAAGCCTTGTTTGTACCTCTCGGTTATTTTATTTCTTCAGTTTCTATGTGTAAACTTTCTAGTCTCCTTATGCTTTGCAGTCATGCTGCACTTACATGTTTAGGCTATATTTACTCTTCCCCATAAACCTTATCCCATCTGCTTTTAAAGATTCCTCACAATTTTTGATTCCCTGATGGTACTTTTGGTGTAATGATGCTATAAAGAACCTCTGTTTAGAAATCTTTTATGTTTTTACTAGACATTTTTTGCAGGGGTGAAGGTAGATGCATACACCCAGCATGCTATCATAAACTACTCAAACAACACTGTTTTAATATGTATTTCTTTGATCATGAAAGGCAACGTTTTTCCATATTTTTGCTTCCATTTTTATGTGCTCTCTGGAGAATGATTTGCTCATATATATTGCTTGTTTATATATTATGAGTTGTTTTCCCTTATAAAATTATGCACTGAACCTACTCTTATTCTAAACATTATTATTTAACATAATTCTAAACATTATATTTAACATTACTAACTTTTCAGTTATGAAACAGGCAAGTAGTCCCAGGAGTCATCCTGAGTGTTCAATATAAGCTTTTGTTTAGTATACAGACAAAAATTTCTGCAAACTCATATACAGTGATTACCTCTGTACTAAATGTACTGAAGTACTAAATGCTTACCTCTGGACTGTCCTTCAGGGTGTCAGAACGGGGAAGCTCTGAGAGCTGGGAAAACCTTCGGTCATAAATACATAGATGAAGATGTTTATCAAGTACCCGAAAATCTTCATAACTTCTTTTAACGATCCAACTTTTTCCCTATTGGTAGAAAAAAGAAACTCATATAATTCATCTCTATTGGGAAATACTTAAGAATCAGGCCTTATTCTATAATGTTATTTTATTCATGAGATTTTATATTTTCTAATGAGAAGTTTCTATTAACTTGATAGTTAATAGCTAAAACTGCGAAACACTCTAATGAGTTATATTACATTAAAAGGCCAATAATGGAAAATAAGACAGAACTCTCCACCAACCCTGTTCCTACTGCTGGTCAAAATCCACTGCCTCACTTTCAGAACAATAACTGCTAACTGGTTAAGATAACATGTGATCTTACATCTACCAAAAAGAAAAATAAAAACATAAAATAACTTTGGGTAGGAGAATATTAACCAAAATTAAAGAAAAATAAAATCAGGTTTTTGATTTGTTACTACCAACATTTTCTGTGACTGAGATCGGAAATATACTCAAAAATCAAAACTAATGAAGTCTTCCTCTATAAACATTTGATATTCACATAGCATCTAGAAACCTCAGCTCTCCCTGCCTCTCAGGGCTTCTTCCCTTCTTTGCCCAATCTCACAAGCTCATTTTTTTAAATCACATTCTGAAAGGATACTTATTAGATACCATCTTCTAATCTACTCTTGAATCTATCACTTCTTGTTCAGTCCCATAGCCCAAGCTTCAGTAAGGACCATCATCATTTCTTACCTGAAATATTACTAATATGCTTTGCCTTTGAACTCCTCCCCTGCACACCCAACTACAAAATACAGAGTTTATCAGCTCACACTGCAACAGCAAGTCCTTCAAAAGCTCCTGTGGTGAGTAATGATGAGCACATCCCAACTGTATAGCATGTAGTTTTGCAATTTAATCTAATTTTACGCAGAGTCTTTCGGCTCATAAAAATCTGGAGGGTCTGAAAGAAAAAGCCTTCAGAGTAACCAGTTCCTCCATCTGCCCCAGACAACTGGAGTGGAAACAGAGGGTATCACCTCATGAGAGGGTGCTGATTTCTAATCACAAGTATATCAAAAACTAACATGATAAACTTGCATAATCCCACTTTGGGCTGTAATCCTCCATGGACATAGACAAAAAGCCATTACCAGCTCCCTCTTTCAGAGCATTCTAAGAATGAAATAATAGATGTGGCTGAGACTTCTACACTTGACCTTGGCTGAAAGGCAGAGAAGCAATGTGACTGAGACTTTTGAAGAACAGTGTCCAGATCCATATTCTAAGAGATGCTAATTCACTAAGTCTGGAAAGGGATCCAGTTAGTTCTGATGATCAGCCTGAATTGAGGGCCACTGGTCTACAAGATTAAACGCAAGCTATCCCCACATACCACAGCTTTTATCATCTGGGCCCTGTCTATTTCCAGACTGATCTCACTGGCTACTCCTTCATGCCCTTTCTTGGCTTCCAGTTATATTGAATGATTTGCACGTATTCGATTCATGAGCTGAATGTTCATTTCCTTGCCTTCATGATTCTGTAAGTGCTGTTTGTTCTTCCTGTCATGTTAGCTGTTTCTCTGATGCTTTGCTCAAGCAAACTCCTTTATTTTCTCAGTTCTATCACTACCTTCTACCCAAAGCATTCCTGGGAACCGCCAAGTTATGATGTACAAGCAACATTTTATTTCAAATTTGCCAAACTGGTTTCCAAAGTGGTAACACCAATTTATTCACCCAACAGTAGTATATGAGTTCCCACTGCCCCCAAATCCTTGCAATTCCTGGCATCATCAGAATTTACAGTATGCTAATAAGACAGAGATGAAATGGTATCTTCTTTTAATTTACAATCCCTTGATTTTGAGTGAAGCATAGCATCTTTTCATTTGCTACTAATATTTCTTTTTGTATGAATTGCCTCTTACTACCAAAATCCTGTTCATTTTCTCTATTACAATGACTTTTGTGTGTTGACTTCTAGAAGATTTTTGTTTATTAATATATTGGAAAAATAATCTTTATAATTGACATGTATTGTAAAACACTGGATCCAAGTCTGAGACTGTCCCCTCAATTTACAGTACCTCATCAAAAAGAAGGAACATAAAACTTTATTTCCTTCTTTATGAATATAATCACAGATTAGGTAGTTTGCTGAAATTTTCACATAGATACGTGAAAGAACAAGTATGAAAATAAGTATCCAATAAAATAATTTAAATTTTCATCTGAACAAGAAGGCCTTACAGCCATCACCCATAGTATTTCAAATTTATCCATTATATCTTCTGATTTGGGTTTGGCCTACAGTGTTTTTAAAACTGTATTTGAAAACGTTTAGGTATAGCACAGCAAGCACAAGTTTGCCAATGTCATTACCACACCCAGCCATTTTCCTTAACTAACATTACCTGTATAGATGCTTAATGTATTTAGATTTACCAACTCCTGAAATAAATACATAGCTAATAGGTGGGCTCTAGGACCACAATGTCCCAATTGTGAATCCTGGTTATTTAAGAATTAAATCAAATAAATCAATGTAAAGTACTTAGTAGTAGGCAGATAGAAATAGCTCAATACATGCTAGCTATTACTACTCTTTATTAATTTGGAGAACTTATTCTGGGCTGAATCTACCAAAAGTAGAAAACAAGGTTTCCAAACAAATTCTCAGGATATTTAGAAGAACAAGCAAGCAGTCACCAATGCTCAACAACTCAAAAGACAAAAGAACATTCTTAACAATTACTTTTCAGCACATCGAGGTTTCACTCAGCTACAAGTCAATATATCTTTAGAAATCAAAGACTGTTTTCCATATTGGCTGAACCATCAGCTTTAGCTTTGGAGAATAAAATCTCAAATTTAACATTATCATGTTGAATAATTCAGCATGCCCTGGTGATCGTTCATTTATGTTTTGTTTTTCTGCTCCATTTCACAAGAAGATGTAAAATTAAGCTTCAACTCCAAGCATGTGTACAATTATTCCATGGTATTAAAGGTGAAAAGAGAAATGACCTGCAATTTGGTAGGCTCACATTTATTACTCCTTTTGAAGAAGTGGTCAAGATCACTGAAATGTAGTCCTACATTTTTTGGTGCCTGGTGCTTATAGAAGAGAAATTGGCTCTGCTTCTAATCCTTTTTCAGTCAATACTCTTTAGGAAATACAGAGTGCTCTGGTGTATTATAAGGTAATCTTTGCTAGTTGGAATATCATTTTCCCCTTGTCTTACATAATAGATTTCTAGAGCTACATAAGTGTGAAACAGAGGAAAGAGAGAAGAAAAAAAGAAAGAATGAGAATAGCAGCCAGTAACTGAGAATGCAGGATCTGAATTTATACTACCCTAGGCTACATGCTAGTCACTTGACCACAGATAACTATTCCACACAGTTTCCTCATCTGTAAAATGGGGAGGCTAATAGCACCCGGGGTTGTCAGAAGAATAAGTGAAACAATCCACATAAGGTGCTTAACAGACTCCCCGGAAACCATTCATGAAATATCAGTTACCACTATTGGTATTTTTCTCACTGTTAAAGCTGTCTGGAATAAAAATAACTTTTGTATGCTATATTGCTCATGTATCTATCATGCATGGAGTGTAGCAGGCAAATATTAGTTTGGTTAAATTGTTAACACTAGAACAATGCCTCCACTAATAAAGATTGATTCTGAAAAAGGTGTTTAAATTTCCAAACTGATCGATTTGGGAGTTCTAAGATGACAGTACAATAATTGATAACAAGATTATAAATAACAGATTTGTATTTAAATTTATGTTGCAATGTCTTATACTTTCTTAGCATTAATTCCTAAAAATGTGACATTAGCAGAAGCTAGGTTAAGGGTAAATTGGATATTTCTGTACTACTTTCATAGCTTTTCTGTGAGTCTAAAATCATTGTAAAATGAAAAGTTAAAATAAATACACACAAAATTCCTAAAAATTGACAGGCTGTACCAATTTTTACTGCCTGGGTCTATTTCAATGCATCCTCACAAATACCAAAAATAATGACTTACAAATTTTCCAGTAGGTGAAAAACTGTATCTTCTCTTAGTTTGCCTTTTATTGACTTAATGAAGCTAAACACAATTTCATATTTCTCAGTCACTTTTATTTCTTCTTTTGTAAAAAAACTATTCATATTTTTGCCAACCTTTCTACTGAGTATATTGTATACTACTACAACTTATAACATCAAACTACAGTATAACTGTATGTTTAATCAAATTATTTGATGGAACTATTAGCCTTTTGAGAGCTGTAACAGTGAGTTACAGTCAAGAAAATTCCTTGAATGTATACTGATGTTATTTATTAAATGGTTTAATACACAATATTGAATTTTCTGCTTAAAAGACCTCAAAAAGAAATTAGTCTTGAATGGGATTATATCAAAGTAAAAAGCTTCTGCACAGCAAAGAAAATTATTATCAGAGCAAAGAAAACCTCCACAGATCGGGAAAAAATACATCTTATAAGGGGTTAATATCTGAAATATATTTTAAAACTTCAAAGAATTCTACAGAAACAAACAAACAAACAAAAAACCCCAATTAACCAATGGGCAAAAGCACTGAACAGACATTTCTTAAAAGATAACATACAAATGGTCAACAGATATTATGAAAAAATGCTCAATATCACTAGTCAGGGAAGTACAAATTAATACCACAATGAGATATCATCTTGCATCTGTCAGAACGGCTATTATCAAAAAGACAAAAGATGGTAAGTGTTGGCAAAGCTGTAGAGAAAAGGAAACAAAGGAATCCCCATACACTTTTGTTGGAAATATAAATTGGTACAGCCATTTTGGAAAACTATATGGAGGTTCCTCAAAAAACTAAAAATAGAATTAC
Source organism: Mandrillus leucophaeus (assembly GCF_000951045.1). Classification (NCBI taxonomy): domain Eukaryota; kingdom Metazoa; phylum Chordata; class Mammalia; order Primates; family Cercopithecidae; genus Mandrillus; species Mandrillus leucophaeus. Next base: position 260,113 of record NW_012107853.1, on the reverse strand, counting down.
CATATGACTCAATAATCCCACATCTAGATATATATCCTGAGAACTTGAAATCAATATGTCAAAAAGATATCTGCTCTCCTTGGTTCACTGCAGCCTTATTTACAATAGCGAAGTTATGGAATCAACTTAAGTGTCCATCTATGGATCAGTAGATAAAAACAAATGTGGTATACATACACAATGGAATACTATTCAGCCTTAAAGAAAATTATGTGCAGTAAAATAAGCCTGGCAAAGAAAGACAAATATCACATGGTCTCACATGTAGAATCTGAATCAACTAAATTCACAGAAGCAGAGTTGAATGGTGGTTACCATGGGCTGAGAATGGGGAAAGTGAAGAGATGCTGGTCAATAGGTACAAAGTTGTAGTTAGGAGGAGTAAGTAATAAGTATTTAAGGTGGAAAAAATAAATAACTTCAGAATATGAATCACTAAAAAAAGAAATGTGCTGGTCTTATTTGCTTCAGGTATTCTTCCGATAGAGGTATTTAAAAAATATTTTTAAAAGAGGTATGAAAATATATTGTTATACGTTTTTTATTTGTTCTGCCAGCTCAACTTCTAGTTCATTTGGTTTTATGTTACCAAGTACCACATGGAAATGAGAGGTCATTCAAAAATACATTCCTGATACAGTTCCATTTCAGAAGTGATCAATGTCTTGTCTAGTTATAAAGTAATCATTGGACTTCTGGTTACTGGTCTGCCATGTAACGAGCTCAGAAGTCGCCACTCCATCCTAACAAGTAAAAAGCTGAACAAAGTGAAAATCGACAGATCTTCCTTAAATCTGTCACAGAAGTGGGGTCACAGAATAAATCACTATCCCCCTTCCAAATTAGAGGCAGACAGGTAAACATAAAGAATTGCAACTTACCCAGAGCGGAAATCCACAAGCAGAAACCTCTGTGGGAACAAGTGCTAGGGCAGAAAAACTTAACCTATAATTGATACATTGCTAGAGGCTCAGGGATGACAAGTCTGAGCATTAAAAACTCTAGAACCCAGTCACTGGGGAGCCACACACTTTTGTGAGCTCTACTAGGTCCTCACAGTAAATATCTGAAAAAAATCTCCTTGTGCTCTTAAGGGGGAGAGGAGACAATAAACTTTCGAAACACACCCAAGTACTATGCTTTTAACAAAGTCTGCCCTCAGGAAAAACTCTTACCACAGCCTCATTTTCTGGAGTAAGAAGAAAATCCAGCTCCAGCTTCTTTGAGCTTTCCACTGGGGAGAAGGGGAATACCAAACTCCAGCCCGCTCCAGTCATCCTGTCCTACCTAAAGGTACAGGACGGAGGGTTGTGGACTGAGATTCACGTGTGAAGTTCACAGTTCAGAGGCACAGGCTCACAAAAAGACTGAGACCTAATCACAGGATTATAGAATGCTTCCCCCTACACACACACCTTACCATCACATTACTAACAGGCTATTTAATATACTTCTTTCACCCAGTACCTTATGTCCACCTTCAACAAAAAATCACAATGTGAACTAAAAGGAAAAAAACACCGTTTAAAGAGACTGAATAAGCATCAGAAGAAGAGTCAAAGATGGCAGGAATGTTGGAATTATCACACCAATAATTTAAAAGAACCATGATTAATCTGCTAATAGGTTTAAGGAAAAAGTAGGCAATACACAAGAACAGATGTAAGCAGAGAATTGGAAATTATAACAAAGAATAAAAAAGAAATGCTAGAGATCAAAAACAGATCTGATGACTGTCTTTGATGGATTCCTTAGTTGACTAGACACAACTGAGGAAAGAATTGGAGCTTGAGGATATCACAGTAGAAACAACCAAAACTGAAATGCAAAGAGAAAAAAGACTGAAGAAAAGGAAGAGAACATCTAGAAACAGTGGGAAAACTACAAAAGGCATGATACATACATATTGAGAATACCAGAAGGAGAAGAAATGGAGAAAGGAGTAAAACCAGTAGTATTTCTAGAATAATGACTGAGACACCAAACCACTGGTCCTGGAGGCTCAGCTCAAAATATACAAAATGGATATTTTGCATGGCCTCTCATTTCCATAAAACAGGATAAATTGCATCACTCTCCTCAAAACAACTTCAGAAAATCCAAGATACAGAAAATATCTTGCAGGAAGCTGGAAGTGTGCGGGGGAACACCTTTATAGAGCGTCAAAATCGGAATTACATAACATATTCTCAGAAACCACAGAAGAGAGTAGAGTAAATGTTTTACGTGTTAACAAAATAACCCCTACCCAGCAACCTAGAATTCTGTACTCTGCAAAATTATCCCTCAGAAGTGAAAGAGAAATAAAGCTTGTCAAACGAAAGTTGAGAAAATTTGTGGCCAGCAGACCTGCTCTGTAAGAAATGTAAAAGAAGTTCTTTAAAGAAAAAGAAAATGATATAGATCAGAAACCTGTAGCTATATAAAGAATGGAAAAGTAACGGAGAAGAATAAGTGAAGGTAAAATACAACTTTGGTTCCTTATTCTTAATTGATATAACAGATAGCAGTTTGTTCAAATAATAGCAACAACAATGTACTTGACTATGTGTGTTTTACATATATATATGGGTATGGGGGCATGTGTGTATATATATGTTTATGTATGATTTCTATATGTAAAATGAATGACAGTAATAACACAAAGGATAGAGAGGAATTACAAATAATTTTTATTACAAGGCACCTGCACAATCCATGACGCAGTGTAATTATTTGAAAGTGAACTAGGATTAGTTATAATGTATACCACAACCTCTAGTGCAACCACTAAAAAAAAAAAAATTTGTTTTTTCTTTTTTTTGAGACGGAGTCTCGCTCTGTCACCCAGGCTGGGGTGCAGAGGTGTGATCTCAGCTCACTGCAACCTGCACCTCCCAGGTTCAAGCGATTCTCCTGCCTCAGCCTCCCGAGTAGCTGGGACCACAAGCACATGCCACCACATCCGGCTAATTTTTTGTATTTTTAGTAGAGACAGGGTTTCACCATGTTAGCCAGGATGGTCTCGATCTCCTGACCACATGATCTGTCTGCCTCAGCCTCCCAAAGTGCTGGGATTACAGGCATGAGTCACCACACCTGGCCTAAAAAAATTTTTTAAAATGTAATTGATACGGAGAAAAAATGGAAACATATAAAATGCTCAATTAAAAACACAAAAAGAGAATAGATCATAAATGTTTTCACCACACACGCAAAAAAAGGCAACTGTGAGCTGATGGATATGTAACTTAGCTGCAGTAATCATTGCACAATGCATACACATATCAAAATATCACATTCTACCCCTTAAATATATGTAATTTTTATTTGATAATTATATATATACCACAATAAGTTGGAAAAAAAGACACAAAAAGGAGACAAAGTATGGAAAACAAAAATAGGGACAAAGAACAAAGGCAATAAATACAAACAATGACAGACAGATATTAATCCAACTATATCAATAATCACTTTAAACATCATGGTCTAACATACCAATTAAAAGACGAATTGTCAGAGTGGATCAAAAACAGGACCCACCTGTCTAAAAGAAATCAACTTTAAAGATAAGATAGATTAAAATAAAATGATAAAGATATGCCATATTAATTTTTTAATTAAAAAAGCAAAAACAGCTATATTTACTTCAGTCATAGCAGGCTTCAGAGCAAAGGAAGTTATGAGGGATAAATAGGGGCACTGAGTAATGTCAAATGGATCAATACTCCAAGAAGAAATTAAACAATCTTTAATATTTATGTGCTTACAGACTATGAAAGTACTGTGAGGCAAATACTGATTAAATTGCAAAGAGAAATAATTATAGTTGTAATTATTTAACACCCTCTATAAGAAATTATTTAACACCCCCCCATTAGAAATGAATAGATCCAGTCGGCAGAAAATCAGTAAGAAAATAGTTGACTTAACGGTACCATCAATCAACAGGATATAATTGATATTGATAGAATACCTTAACAACAACAGATTACACATGCTTCTGAGGCTCATATGGAACAGTCACTGTATCTTGGGGACCACATTCTGGGGCATAAAACATACCATAACGAGTTTTTTAAAAATAGAATTCAAAATATGTCTGCTCTCAGAGTGTCAGAGGAGTCTGAACCAGAAGGACTCATCTTGAAGAAGCGCTGGGTGAAATGAGGCTGAGACCTACTGAGCTGCATTCCGAGGAGGTTAGGCATTCTAAGTCACAGGATGAGACAGGAGGTCGGTACAAAATACAAGTCACAAAGACCTGGCTGATAAAACAGCATGCAGTAAAGATGCCGGTCAAAACCCGCCAAAACCGAGTTCGTGATGCAAGTGACCTTTAGTCACCCTCACTGCTCATTATACACTAATTATAATATACTAGCATGCTAAAAGACACTCCCACCAGCACCACAAGAGTTTACAAATGCAACAGCAAC
>NW_012107853.1:252059-254777 GCF_000951045.1 Mandrillus leucophaeus | reverse complement strand
AAGCACAAATTTTCCTGGGCAGAATCCAGGTTGGGTGGGGGAAGCAAACAGGAAGTACAGATAGGAGTACAGAAGACAAGGTAGATGGGGAGGGGTGAAGCCTGAAAGCCTTGAGTGTTTTCTCAGCAGGGAGGCTTGTAGCCTGGGCCAAGATTTCAGCCCTGCTCACCAGCGGCCTGGATATAAACTTGGCACTGTTGATGGGGGGCAGTGGGAGTGAGATTGGCCTTCCTGGCTGCATGGGAGCTGGATGAAATCTGTCACTGCCAGCTTCCCCAGCTTCCCTAGCGACCTGTATGATGCAGCGGAAGCGGTCATAATCCCCCTTAGATCATAACTCCAATGGCCTGAGAATCACACCCCATCCCCCAAAGCACCCGCAGCAACTCTCACCCAAGCTCAGACACGCCTAACCCTACCCCCGCCTGATGTCTTTCTCTACCTGCCCTGATAGCTGAAGACAAAAGACCTAATCTCTTGGGAACTCCATGGCCTCACCCTTCACCTGAAAAACCAAACTAGGGATCCAGGAGACCTTAGGCCCCTGAGGCCAAGCTTGTGCCGCCTCTATACTACCACAGCTGATGCTCTTGAAAGCGCCACCGCCTGGTTGGAAGCAAACCAATTCAAGCCATTACGGCAACTCATTAAAACACTGCTCCAAGAAATGAGAAAACGACAGCTAATTCCACGACCTGTAACATCCTGGCTAACTACAGGACCTGAATCTGTCCACGTGACAACTTCACTGCTAGCGTAACGAGTATTCGAAAAAGCCAGTATGCTAAACAGAACTACAACCAAGGACCCTCACAGAGCGCACTTCACTCCTCTGCTACCTCCACCGTGGCAGGTGCTGGCATCCACGGCTGAGAGACCTGAAGATGGATCACATCAGACACTCCCCAGCACCAGCCTGGAGCCTGGTAACTCCGCCGGGTGGCTAGATCCAGGAAAGCAGTAACAATCACTGCAGTCCAGCTCTGAGGAAGCCCCATCCCCAGGGGAAGGGGGTGAGCACCACATCAAGAGGGCACTCTGTGGGACAAAAGAATCTGAACAGCAGACCTTGAAGCCGAGATCTTTCCTCTGACATAGTCCACCCAAATGAGAAGGCACCCGAAAAAACAACTCTGGTAAGATGACAAAACAAGGTTCTTTAACACCCCCTAAAAGATCACGTCAGCTCACCAGCAAAGGATCCAAACAAAAACGAACTCTCTGAATTGCAAGAAAAATAATTCATAAGGTTAATTATTTATTTATTATTTTTTTTGAGACAGAGTCTCACTCTGTCACCCAGGCTGGAATGCAGTGGCACGTTCTCAGCTCACTGCAACCTCTGCCTCCTGGGTCCAAGCGATTCTCCCACCTCAGCCTCCCGAGTAGCTGGGATTACAGGCACACACCACCACACCTGGTTTTGTATTTTTAGTAGACAGAGTTTCACCATGTTGGCCAGGCTGGTCTCAAACTCCTAACCTCAGGTGATCTGTCCACCTCAGCCTCCCAAACTGCTAGGTTTAAAGGCGTGAGTCACTGTGCCCAGCCAGAAGGTTGATTACTAAGCTTCTCAAAGAGGCACCAGAGAAAGGTGAGACCAACTTAAAGAAATTTTAGAAATAATACAAGATATGGACAAAAAAATCCCCAGAGAAATAACATAATTAAAAAAAATCACAACTTCTGGAAGTGAAAGACACACTTAGAGGAATGCAAAATACACTGGAAAGTTTCAACAATAGATTCAAACAAGTAAAAGAAGGAACTTCAGAACTAAAAGACAAGGCTTTCAAATTAACCCAATCCAACAGAGACAAAGAAAAAAAATAATAATTGAACAAAGCCTTTAAGAAGTTTGGGATGATGTTAGATGACTAAACGTAACGTAATTAGTATTCCCAAGAAATGAGAGAAATCTAAAGGTTTGGAAAACATATTTGAGGGAACAGTCGAGGAAAACTTCACTGGCCTTGCTTGAGATCGAGACATTCAAATACAAGAAGTTCAAAGAACACCCAGGAAATTCATCACAAAATGATCATCACCTAGGCCCACAGTCATCAGGGTTTCTACAGAAAAGAACCGTAAGAGCTGTGAGGCAAAAAATTAACAGATTTCTCAGCAGAAACCTTACAGGCTAGAAGGGATTGGAAGCCTCTCTTTGGCCTCCTGAAATAAAACAATTATCAGCCAAGAATTTTGTACCCAGAAAAACTAAGCTTCATAAATGAAAGGAAAAAAAAGTCTTTTTCAGACAAACAAATGCTGAGAGAATTCACCACTACCAAGCTTGAACTACAAGAAATGCTTAAAGGAGTTCTAAATCTTAAAACAAAATTCCAAAATACACCAAAATAGAACCTCCTTAAAGCATAAATCTCACAGGGCCTATAAAACAGTAATATAATGAAAAACTAACAAATAAGGTATTCAGGCAAAAACTAGCATGAAGAATAGAATAGTACATCATATCTTGATATGTTGAATGTAAATGGCCTAAATGCTCCACCTAAAAGATTACGGAATATCAGAATGGGTAAGAATTCACCAACCAAGTATCTGCTGTCTTCAAGAGACTCACCTAAGTATAAGGACTCACATAAACTTAAGGTAAAGGGGTGGAAAAAGATATTCCATGCAAAGGGACACCAAAAGCAAGCAGGAGTAGCTATTCCTATATGAGACAAAACAAACTTTAAAGTAAGAATGGTTTAA
>NW_012107853.1:249225-251859 GCF_000951045.1 Mandrillus leucophaeus | reverse complement strand
ATGCTATATATATATATATATATGCATGTAACACTAGAGCTCTCAAATTTGTAAAATAATAACTACTAGACCTAAGAAATGACACAGATGGCAACGCATTAATAGTGGGGGGCTTCAATACTCTGCTGACAGCACTAAATAGGTCATCAAGACAGAAAGTCAACAATGAAATGACAGACTTAAACTATACCCTAGAACAAATGGACTTACCAGATACTTACAGAACATTCTACCCAACATCTGCAGAATATATATTCTTTTCATGAGCACATGGAACATTCTCCAAGATAGACCATACGATAGGCCACAAAACAAATCTCAACAAATTTAAGAAAATTGAAATTATAACATGTACTCTCTCAGACCACAGTGGAATAAAATTGGAAATCAACTCCAAAAGGAACCCTCAAAACTACGCAAATACATGGAAATTAAATAATCTGCTCCTGAATGATTGTTGGGTCAACAATGAAATTAAGATGGAAATCTAAAAATTCTTTGAACTGAACGATAACAGAGACACAACCTATCAAAACTTTTTGGATACAGCACTAGTGGTGCTAAGAGGAAAGTTCATGGCATTAAATGCCTACATCAAAAAAGTCTGAAAGAGCACAAATAGATAACTAAGGTCACACCTCAAGGAACTACAGAAACAAGAACAAACCAAACCCAAACGCAGCAGAAGAAAAGAAACAACCAAGATCAGAGCAGAACTAAATGAAATTGAAACAAGAAAAAAAATGGAAAAGAAAAAGAAAAGAAAAAACTGGCTCTTTGAAAAGACAAAATCACTAGACTATTAGCAGGATCAACCAAGAAAAGAAATGAGAAGATAAAACTAAGCTGAATTAGAAACAAAATGGGAGCTATTACAACTAATACCACATAAATAAAAAGATCATGCAAAGATACTATAAACAATTTTATGTGCACAAACTAGAAAACCTAGAGGAGATGGATAAATCCCTGGAAATATACTATACAACCCTTCGAGAGTAAACCAGGAATAAATGGAAACGCTGAACATAACAATAACAAGCAGCAATACTCAAATGGTAATAAAAAAAAACTGCCAACAAAAAAAAAAGTCCAGGACCAGGTGGATTCACAGCTGAATTCTATTAGACATTCAAAGAACTGGTACCAATCCTAATCACACTATTCCAAAAGATAGAGAAAGAGAGAATCCTCCCTAAATCATTCTATGAGACCAGTATCACTCTAATACTAAAACTAGGAAAGGATATAACAACAACAACAACAACAACAACAACAAAAACTACAGACCAATATCCCTGAAGAACAGATGTAAAAATCCTCAACAAAATACTAGCTAACTGAATCCAAGAGAGGATCAAAAAGATAATACACCATGATAAAGTGGGTTTCATACCAGAAATGCAGGGGTGGTTTAACATACCCAAGTCAATAAATGTAATACACAACATAAACATAAAAACAAAAGTCACACAATCATCTCAATAGGCACAGAAAAAACATTTGACAAAATCCAGCACTGCTTTATGATTAAAACTCTCAGCAAATGGAAGGGACATACCTTATAAAGCCCATCTATGGCAAACCCGCAGCAAACATTATGCTGAACAAAAGTTGAAAGTATTCCCCCAAGAACTGGAACAAGACAAGGATGCCTCCTTTCACCATTTCTTTTCACATAGTACTGGAAGTCCTAACTAGAACAATCAGATAAGAGAATGAAATAAAGGGCATTCAGACTGGTAAACAGGAAGTCAAACTGTCGCTGTTCACCAATGATATGACTGTATACCTAGAAAACCCTAAAGACTCATCCAAAAAGCTCTGAGATGTGCTAAATGAATTCAGTAAAGTTTCAGGATAAAAAGTCAATGTATGCAAATCAATAGCACTGCTATACACCAATAGCAACCAAACTGAGAATCCAAATCAAGAATTCATCCCCTTTTACAATAGCTGCAAAAAAATAAATAAATAAAATACTCAGGGATACACCTAACCAAGGAGGTGAAAAATCTCTATGAGAAAAACTACAAAACACTGCCAAAAGAAATCACTGATGACACACACAAATGGAGACACATCCCGTTCTCATGGGTGGAATCAATATTGTGAAAATGACCATACTGCCAAAAGCAATCCACAGATTCAATGCAATTCCCATCAAAACACGATGATCATTTCTCACAGAACTAGGAAAAAAAATCCTAAAATTCAGATGGAACCACAAAAGAGCCCACATAGTCAAAGCAAGACTAAGCAAAATGAACAAATCCGGAGGTACCACATTACCCAAATTCAAACTACACTAAAAGGCCACAGTCACCAAAACATCATAGTACTGGTATAAAAACAGGCACACAGACCAACGGAACAGAACAGAGAATCCAGAAGTAAAGCCAAATACAGCAAACTGATCTTTGACAAAGCAAATAAAAACATAAAGTGGGGAAAGGACACTCTATTCAACAAAATGGTGGTGGGATAATTGGCAAGTCACATGTAGAAGAATGAAACTGGATCCTCATCTCTCACCTTATACAAACATCAACTTGAAATGAATCAAAGACTAAAATCTAAGACCTGATACCACCAAAATTCCAGATGATAACATTGGAAAAATTCTTCTAGACA
>NW_012107853.1:177762-249175 GCF_000951045.1 Mandrillus leucophaeus | reverse complement strand
AGAGAAAGAGAGAATCCTCCCTAAATCATTCTATGAGACCAGTATCACTCTAATACTAAAACTAGGAAAGGATATAACAACAACAACAACAACAACAACAACAAAAACTACAGACCAATATCCCTGAAGAACAGATGTAAAAATCCTCAACAAAATACTAGCTAACTGAATCCAAGAGAGGATCAAAAAGATAATACACCATGATAAAGTGGGTTTCATACCAGAAATGCAGGGGTGGTTTAACATACCCAAGTCAATAAATGTAATACACAACATAAACATAAAAACAAAAGTCACACAATCATCTCAATAGGCACAGAAAAAACATTTGACAAAATCCAGCACTGCTTTATGATTAAAACTCTCAGCAAATGGAAGGGACATACCTTATAAAGCCCATCTATGGCAAACCCGCAGCAAACATTATGCTGAACAAAAGTTGAAAGTATTCCCCCAAGAACTGGAACAAGACAAGGATGCCTCCTTTCACCATTTCTTTTCACATAGTACTGGAAGTCCTAACTAGAACAATCAGATAAGAGAATGAAATAAAGGGCATTCAGACTGGTAAACAGGAAGTCAAACTGTCGCTGTTCACCAATGATATGACTGTATACCTAGAAAACCCTAAAGACTCATCCAAAAAGCTCTGAGATGTGCTAAATGAATTCAGTAAAGTTTCAGGATAAAAAGTCAATGTATGCAAATCAATAGCACTGCTATACACCAATAGCAACCAAACTGAGAATCCAAATCAAGAATTCATCCCCTTTTACAATAGCTGCAAAAAAATAAATAAATAAAATACTCAGGGATACACCTAACCAAGGAGGTGAAAAATCTCTATGAGAAAAACTACAAAACACTGCCAAAAGAAATCACTGATGACACACACAAATGGAGACACATCCCGTTCTCATGGGTGGAATCAATATTGTGAAAATGACCATACTGCCAAAAGCAATCCACAGATTCAATGCAATTCCCATCAAAACACGATGATCATTTCTCACAGAACTAGGAAAAAAAATCCTAAAATTCAGATGGAACCACAAAAGAGCCCACATAGTCAAAGCAAGACTAAGCAAAATGAACAAATCCGGAGGTACCACATTACCCAAATTCAAACTACACTAAAAGGCCACAGTCACCAAAACATCATAGTACTGGTATAAAAACAGGCACACAGACCAACGGAACAGAACAGAGAACCCAGAAGTAAAGCCAAATACAGCAAACTGATCTTTGACAAAGCAAATAAAAACATAAAGTGGGGAAAGGACACCCTATTCAACAAAATGGTGGTGGGATAATTGGCAAGTCACATGTAGAAGAATGAAACTGGATCCTCATCTCTCACCTTATACAAACATCAACTTGAAATGAATCAAAGACTAAAATCTAAGACCTGATACCACCAAAATTCCAGATGATAACATTGGAAAAATTCTTCTAGACATTGGCTTAGGCAAAGACTTCATGACCAAGAACCCAAAAGCAAATGAAACAAAAACAAAGATAAATAGATGAGACTTAATTAAACTAAAAATCTTCTGCAGAGTATATAAACAACCAGAGTGAGACAAAATGTTCACAAACTATGCATCAGACAAAGGACTGACATCCAGAATCTACGAGGAACCCAAATAAATCAGCAAGACAAAACAACAACAACAACAAATAATTCCACCACAAAGCGTGCTAAGGCCATAAACAGTTATCAAAGGAAGATATACAAATGGCCAACAAACATGAAAAAATGCTCAACATCACTAAATATCAGGGAAATGCACATGAAAACCACAGTGTGATACCTCCTTACTTCTGCAAGAATGGCCATAATTTAAAAATAAAAAAATAACAGATGTTGGCATTGATGTGGTAAAAAGGGAAAACTGGTGAGAACATAAACTAGTACAACCACTATGGAAAACAGTGTGGACATTCCTTAAAGAATTAAAAGTAGACCTACCTTTTGATCCAACAATCCCACTACTTGGTATCCACTCAGAAGAAAATAAGTCATTAGAAGACACTTGCCCACACATGTTTATAGCAGCACAATTCGCAACTGCAAAAACTGGAAGCAGCCCAAATGCCCATCTATCAATGAGTGGATAAAGAAAATGTGGTATACCAAGCAATAATACTCAGCCATAAAATGGAACAAAATAATGGCATTCACAGCAACCTGGATGGAGTTGAAGACCATTATTCTAAGTGAAATAACTCAGGAACGGAAAACCAAACATTGTATGTTTGTACAATGTGGGAGCTAAACTATGAGGACACAAAGGCGTGAGAATGATACAATGGACTTTGGGGACTCGGCAGGGGGATGATGGGAAGAAGGTGAGGGATAAAAGACTACACATTGTGCACAGTGTACACTGCTCAGGTGATGCTGCACCAAAATCTCAGAAATCACCACTAAAGAACTTATCTATATAATCAAACACCACCTCTTCCCCAAAAAGCTACTGAAATAAAAAAGAAAAGAAGAAACATCTAATAACAGTAATCTAAGTTTTGCCTTAGGTAACTAGAGAAAGAAGAGCATATTAAATCCAAAGTAAAGAGAAGAAGAAACTACTAAAAACTAGAGTAGAAATCAACAAAACTGAAAAAAGAAAATTACCAAAACCATAAGTAAATTGCTTGAAAATATCAATAAAACTGAGAAGCTTCTAGCCAGACTAACTTAAAAGAGAGAAATACACAAATTACTAACATTAGATATCAATGAGGACCATCACTACAGATCACATGGACATTAAAAGTATAATAACAAATATTAGGAACAACTCTATCCCTGCAAATTTGTAACACAGATGAAACTGGCCAATTTTTAAGAAGCTACATCCACCAAAACTCACAAAGAAACAAATATAGGCCTTTAAGAAATCTAATTAACAGTTAATAGCTTGGCAAAACAGACACCAATAAGCCCAGATGTACTCACTGGTAAATTTTATCAAACATTTAAGAAAGAAATTATAGCAAGTCTCTACATCTCTTCCAGAAGACAGATACAGAGAGAAGTGCCTAACTTCTGGGAGGCCAACATTTTCCTAAGACCAAAACCAGACAAAGACATTCTAAGACAAAAAAAAAAACAAAACAAAACACACACACTACAGACAAGTATCTCTCATGAACACATATGCAAAAATCCTCAAGTATTAGCAACTATAATCCAACAACATAGAAAAACAATTATACACCGCTACCAAGTGAGATTTATCCCAGGTATGCAAGGCTGGTTCAACATTTGAAAATCAACTAATGTAATCCATCACATAAACAGGCTAAAGAAGAATACAAATCACATGATTTCACCAATAAATGCAGAAAAGTATTTAAGAAAATCCATCACCCATTCATAAAAAACTCTCAGCAAACCAGAAATAAAGAGAACTTCCATAACTTGAGAAAGAGCATCTACAAAAAACCTACAGCTAACATCATACTTAATGGTGACTGAAACTCTCCCGCCTGGATCAAAAACAAAGCAATGATGCTCCATAATCAATTATTTTCAAAACAGTGCCAGAATTCCTAGCTAAAACAATAAGAAAAGGAAACACAAGGAAAGGAATAAAACTTTATTTGCAGATGACAGGACTGTCTATGTAGAAAATCAAAAGAACTGATAAAAAACTCCCCGCACTAATAAATGATTTATAGCAATGCTGCAGAATATAAGGTTAATACACAAAAGCTAATCAGTTTCCTACATACCAGCAATGAGCAAGAGAAATCTTGTTTGGTTTTATTATTATTTTTTTTTAGAGACAAGGTCTCACTCTGTCATCCAGGCTGGAGTGCAGTGGAAAATCATGCCTCATTACATCCTCAATGTACTGAGCCTCAAGCGATCCTCTTGCCTCAGCCTCCTAAGTAGCTGAGACTACAGGCATGCACCAACATACATGGCTAATTTTTAAATTTTTTATAGAGATGAGATCTCACTATGTTGCCCCGATATCAATCTCCTAGCCTCAGTCGCCAAGCAATTCTACCTCAGCCTCCCAGAATGCTGGGATTACAGGCATGAGCCAACACACAACAAGGTGAATTTGAAATTAAAAATATATTAATGTTTATAGTAGCAATAAAAAACCAAACTACACAGATAGCTATGTATCTAACAAAATACACATAATAGCTACAAAAAGAAAACTACAAAACTCTGGTGAAAGATGTCAAAGATCTAAATAAATGGAGAAATGTTGCATGTTCATGAATAAGAAAGCAATATTGTCAAGATGCCAGTTCTTCCAAACTTGATTTACAGATTCAATACAATTCCAATAAAAATCCCAGCAAGTTATTTTGTTGATACTGATAAGGTGATTCTAAAGTGTTACGGAGAAGCAAAAGACCCAGAAAAACCAAGACAACACTGAAAGAAAAGAAAAACAAAGTTGGAAGGCTGACACTACTAGACTTCAAGACTTATAATAAAATCATACTAGGCTGGGTGCAGAGTGGCTCACGCCTGTAATCCCAGCACTTTGGGAGGCCGAGGCGGGCAGATCAAAAGGTCAGGAGATTGAGACCATCCTGGCTAACACAGTGAAACACCATCTCTACTAAAAACACAAACCGGGCGAAGTGCATCTGTAGTTCCAGCTACTTGGGAGGCTGAGGCAGGAGAATGGCGTGAACCCGGGAGGCAGAGCTTGCAGTGAGTTGAGATTGCGCCACTGCACTCCAGCCTGGGTGACAGAACGAGACTCTGTCTCAAAAAAAAAAAAAAAAGAAAAAAACCAAAAAAGACACACTGATAAAGCGCTGTAAACCAAAATATACAAAGTATTCATAAAACTCAACAGTAAGAAAATGAACAACCTAATTAAAAAACAGGCAAAGGATTTGAACAGACATCTCACCAAAGAACACAGATACACAGATGGTAAATAGCATATAAAAATGCTCAACATCATATGTCATTAGGGAATTCCAAATTAAAACAATGAAATGCTACTACATAACATATTAGAATGGCCAAAATCCAAAAACACTGACAACAAATGCTGGCAAGGATGTAGAGCAACAGGAACTCTCATTCACTGCTGCTGGGAATGCAAAATGGCACAGTCACTTTCAAAGGCAGTTTGGCAGTTTCTTACAAAACTAAAAACACTTTTACCATGCAATCCTGTAATCATGCTCCTTGGTGTTTACCCAAATGAGCTGAAAACTTATGTCCACATAGAAACCTGTGTACAAATGTTTACAGCAACTTTATTCATAATTGCCAAAACCCGGAAGCAACTGAGATGTCTTTCAGTAGATGAATGAATAAATAAAATGTGGTACATCCAGACAATGAATATTTTTCAGTGCTAAAGTGAAATGAACTCTCAGCCATAAAAAGACATGTAGGAAATGTAAATGCATATTACTAAGTGAATGGAGATATACTGTATGACTCCAACTATGTGATATCTTAGAAAAGGCAAAACTATGGAGACAGTAAAAAGATCAGCGGTTGCCAGGGGTTAGGGCAAAGGGAAAGATGAATAGGAGGGGCACAGAGGATTTTTATAATACTATTCTGTATGATACTATACTGGTGATACATGTCATTTTACATTTTTCTAAACTTACAGAAAATACACCTCCAAGAGTAAACCCTAATGTAAACTATAAACTTGATAATGATGTATCAATGTAGGTTCATCAATGATAACCAATGTACCACTGTGGTGTGGGACGTCAACAGTGAGGGATGTCGCATGTGTGTCAGAACATGGAGCATATGGGAACTCTATTATTTCCTGTTCAATTTTGCTGTGAATGTAAAACTTGTCTGAAAAATAAAAAGTTATTGATTTTTTGAAAAATAATCATCTTCCATCTAAGCAGTGTTACTCAAAAAAAAAGTGTCAACTACCAACCACACAAATGCTTTCAGAGCTTCAAAAAGTTAATGCGGGGAATTAGATTTCAAAATGCAGTTCCTCATATATTCATGAAGTGATTTCTTTCAACTTCTTAAACATATTTTTAGGCCAGCAAAATGTCTGATCTTTTATATACATCTCCACTTATAAAATTAAAACTCTAACACATAACTTGCAAATCATCTAAAACTACATTAAATTCGCTGAGTAAAACTATAAAACTAGTAAATATTTTGTATTTTCAGCAGATATAAAACAAGAACTTTAAATGTAAAGTACTTTCATATGTAAAAATATAGCCTTGATTGGCCAGGCACGGTGGCTTACACCTGTAATCCCAGCACTCTGGGAGGCCGAGACGGGTGGATCACGAGGTCAGGAGTTCAAGACCATGTTGGCCAACATGGTAAAACCCTGTCTCTACTAAAAATACAAAAATTAGCTGGGCATGGTGGCGTGTGTCTGTAATCCCAGACACTCAGGAGGCTGAGGCAGGAGAATCACTTGAACCTGGGAGTTGGAGGCTTACGTAAGCCAAGATTGTGCCACTGCACTCCAGTCTGGCGACGGAGTGAAATTCCATCTCAATAAATAAATAAATAAATAAATTAAATAGAGCTTTGATCAACCAATTTCCAAACAGACTGAATAAACAATCAGAGTATTTTTAAAGTTCAGTAACTGTGTAAAGGAATATATCAAAATCTCTTCCTTATATACTCCTGCTGAAATTTTAATTTGCTAATTTTTAATCTTAGGAATTATTGCTACCAGCTGGGCACAATGGCTCATGCCTGTAATTGCAGCACTCTGGGAGGCAGAGGTAGGTGGATCACTTGAGCTGGTTCGTGACCACCTGGGCAATACAGCAAAACGCTGTCTCTACAAAAAGTAGAAAACTAGCCAGGTGAGGCAGAAGGATCACTTGAGCCTGGGAGGTCGAGCCTGTAGTGTACTCCAGCCTGGGTGACAGAGAGAGACCTGGTCTCCCAAAAAAAAAAAAGAGCAAGCATTACTACTTACTACCAATTACTACTATACAAGCATGACAAAAATCAACAATTCTTGATAAGGCTGAGGAAGCAGAATGAGAAAAAAATATCCCAATGTATGCAATGTATGTAGGATCAGATTTCTATGAAAAGAATTTGTTCCTCTTTCACTCGTTTATTCACTAGTTATTTACTGACCACTCACATGGTGCTAAGCACTGTAGTAAGCACCAGAGGTGCGATACAGAAATGATAAACAATCAACCAGACTTCTTAGAATTTGTTTCTAGTGAGGAAAACAAATACTTTTTAAAGTAAACAAACACATAAATAAAATGATAGTTTCATACTCTGAAGAAATAAGGATCTACTTCGCATAGGGTCAGAAACAGCCTTTGTAAGGAGGTGGTATCTAAATCAAGTCCTAAAGACTGAGAAGCTACCAGATGTGGCAACGGTGTGAACAGAGTCATGGGATGATCAAAGTTCAAGGCCTTGTTACAGGAAAGAACTTTGGCCCTTTTACAAACTTCCTGAAAGCTGGTGTGATCACAGCATGGGAGTGAGGTGGGATTGTCCTGAAATGATACAGAGGAGGCAGGGATACCCAGATTGTGTAGGACCCTCAAAGACCTTGGTAAGCAGTTTGGGTTTAGTTCCACATGCAGTGGGAATCTATTCAAGAGTTTTAACCACGATAGTAACAAGATTTGATTTACATTTTACACCATTCTGGCAGTTCATAAGGTTATAATAGACTACAGGATGCAAACATCAGCCCGAACAAGAGATCATGCTGGAGCTAGCTTGGTAACAATAAAAATGGAAAAGAAATGGACAAATTTTAGAAATAATTGCCGTTCTAAGAACAGTCTTTGCTCATGTCCTTGGAAGTCCCTTTGTTATGGGATTATCTGAAAAACAACGGAGGCTATCAATTATTTTTTTAAATGGATGAAGTTCAATGAAAAGACGGAGGGAAAAAAAAAAGACCTGATTTAAATCTCAGCCTGGACCTATCCTAAATACAGAAATGTATGCAAGTTACTCAACATCAATGAACAGCACTTTACTCATCTATGAAACGGGAATAAATGACAGCTACCTTTCACAGAAGCATTATGAGGTTTAAATAAAAGTCCTGGCAATCTGCGTATATATTTTGTTCATATACATATGTTCTATAAACGTTAATATTTACTCCCACTCCTGTAGTTAACAGCATTTTCTAATGCCCTGAATGGAAAAGGAGTTATTTAATACCAGGGAATGCATTTTTGATGATGGAATTTCAAGCAAGAGAACATTAGAACACAGGAGATATTTTGAGGCAAGGAAGTATTCCCCTAAACCAAGTGATTACCCCATCTACCATGACATAAGAGCATTCAGGCTACTGTATATATTTAAAAAATACTTCATCTTCAGAAAAATCAAACTATTAAATATTGATTAATTCTGCTTAAAATACAAAGGTAGTTAATACACTTTTTACTTAAATAGGAACCATTAACATCAACTACTATAAAGCTGACAGTGAAACATTAAAATCCTAAGTATTTTACTAAGCAACCATTATTCTTATACCAACAAAACTAGATTTACAGAAGGAAAAGATCAAAACAAGACTTTTATTACAGCACATGTAGAAAAAAATGCCCACCACAGCTGGGCTTAAATTTGCCGTTTTAAAATGAACATTTAAAAGCTGATGCTTATTTGCTAAAGAATAAAGCAATAAAAGATAGAATACTTTTAGGACCTAGTAACACTGATGTTAAACTCATAAAACATTTTATTCTGTGTAGTGGGGCTCAGTATAATTAGTGTCAGGGTTTATCTAATTTTGGCCTTTTAAAATTATTAAATTTCATATCTACTATGACATATTCCTGAGATTACGAGAATTTTTATTAATTTCCATGAATTTCAACCTAAATACATTAACTTTCTTGAGAAGGTTCCTCATCCACAGCAGCTGGTCTGTTTGTTCTCTAAACAGACACTTTTGTTCATTTACTGAGAGAACAGAATAAAAAGATAAGAGAGGGGATATCTGCAGCACGACATGTAATTCTAATTAATTACTATGAAAGGGAGAGAGTTGCGGGCTCACCACAGCATTACAGACTTATCATTCAAGACAGCTTAAAGAGCATTTTATCCACGGCTAATATTCAGCTAAGACACACCAAGACGGGTAAATGAGATCTGTATAACTAGTATCTGTTCTATTGCTTTGGGTCCATGCTGTATCAGCTGTTTAAATACTTTTACTATCACTAAGATTTCAGTCCCCAGTTGGCCTGGGCGCTCCCATAGGGGTTCTAGATTTGAAGGTTCCAAATGTAAACTGGGAGAGAGTTTACATTTCTGGGCTCACAATTTAGAAAGAAATAAAAACTTTTAAGGGCATGCATAGACACATTTCAAAGTTTCCAAGATAAGACTGAAAGAAATCAGTATCACTTAACTTACAGAAAGAAAAACGATTACAGTCAATCAATTTGTCACTTTTATAAGCTAACAGAACAAGAGAAGAAAGAGTTAAGATGAAAGACCAAGAATTTTGGTTAAATAAAAAGAATGTCAAGTGATATTATTAAAAAGTAGAAAATGACAGAGATAAAATTTGTAAATAACTTCTGAAACAGATTACATCAGTGTATAATGGTGGTCTTATCTGAAGATTAAGCAATTTCTCAAATTTTGTTATAGACTGAAATAGACACAGAAAAAGGTGGCAGTCAAGAAACTGAAATCCTCATAGTCCCCACTGCTAACATTCAATATCGCTTAGGACAGCCACTTCAGTAATTTGGACCTCAGTTTCCTCATCTGCAAAACTGGAAGGTCTAATTGTACATCTTTTTCTCTCTTAGTTATAAAAAAGTATGATTCTAGTTTAATATGCTTTATGGCTAACACAATATGGCAAGAATACAGGGGTAGGCCATGGGAATATATCAATGATTACATATAATGAGGCAAAGAACAGGTACAAATGCATTATTACAATGCACTAAGTCACTACTTTGATATAACAAATGGTATACCAAGTAGTATGAAATTTTTTAAGAAGTTTGACGAGATAGTTATACCAGGAAACGAACCATCTATCTAGGTCACCAATACTGCACATGAATATACAATCAAGTAACAATTATACATTATAATATTTGGTACCAAAATACCATGCTTGCCTTCTGAAGGTCATTTTAAAAAACAGCACAGATGTTTTTAAATTTTTGTTGATGGTATGTTTTGTTCATAAGAATAAGAACATTTGCATTCTCGAAGCATATAGAAATTAATGGTGAGAAAAAGAGACGCTAAAACGTCTTAGGTTGTAGAGGGATTAAGAAATTCATTCCTGACTCACCAACGATGTTCTCTAGATAAAAAAGATATGATCTTCATCCATCTATTAGTAATAACTTATCATAAATGCACTCAATATTTTCACTTAAAAATTAACTCACCAAATGGAAGCATTTTATGAAATATGGCATGAAACTTAGTAATTAAGAGCTTCCCTACATTCTCAAAGAAGCTGAGGTGACATGCAATAAAACATACATAAACAATGTGTGAATTTGGCCATCTTAGTTATTTATATACAAGTTAAAATTAGATTTCCA
This sequence comes from Mandrillus leucophaeus, assembly GCF_000951045.1. Classification (NCBI taxonomy): domain Eukaryota; kingdom Metazoa; phylum Chordata; class Mammalia; order Primates; family Cercopithecidae; genus Mandrillus; species Mandrillus leucophaeus. The sequence goes on along the minus strand of NW_012107853.1, from coordinate 238,630 downwards.
ATCCTATACTCTGACACCTAAAAAGAAACGCACTTAATTCTGGAAGGTTTTCCATAAGGTGACCACAACTAAAAACTTCAGTATATATAACACATGATGAAAGCACTGGACTTTTCTGGATCATTTAGCTTCAGGTACATGATTAATACTTTTTGAGAAAAAATGTAAATGCCCATATCTTACTGTCTCCCAAAGATAGCTGAAAACTTTGTATAGAAGAAAGCTTTCCTCCTAAATACTTTCTTTACAATGACTAATTCACCAGTAGGCAAAAAGCTTAAAGAATGTAGAATAAGTGAATAAAAGAACTATACTAAGTGCTTACATGATGGGGGAAATAATCAATGCTACAAAGGACATATTTTAAGTCTCATTAAGAGCAAGTCATGGTCATTACCTTCAAAAAAGTTCTAATATTAAAAGTCAAGAAATAACAAGCTACAAAAACATGCACATATCCTATTGTCACACCAAAGAGAAACTTAATGTCTCAGTTAGAAAAAGTGTGCATCTGAAGCAGAGACAACATAAGCTACTATTTTGCAATAATATGTGATCAGTAGCTGAATCACTTAACGTAATGATCAATAAATATTTTTCCTTTAGTCTTAATAAAGGTATTTTCACTTAAGGGTATGGATTAAATATCTACAAAACTAATTCTACTAAACAGAAGACTTCAACTCTGAGTGCATGCAGAAATGCCAACGTGACTGTGAGAAAGAATGAAAACATCTTGATTACCACAGTCATTGCTATTTACTCATAAGTGTCAAAAGCCTTAGGAACTTTCTAAAAGTGCAAAGAGAAGACATACAAGTTGCAATGCTCAACTCCACATTCCATGTAGTATTGTACGAATACACTTATTTCTGTTTTAAGAGAATACCATTTATTTTCTTACAATAATCATTATTGCACAATCTCATTTCAGTATTATGTAAGTATTTTTCTGTGGATTATAATCCTTTAGGCAAATCACGTTATAGAAAGAAATCCAATAACCACTCAACCTAATTTTTAACTTCATATGAAATGGAGAATACATTCACAAAATCACCTGACAAGCAATCTGCACGAGGTAGACCAGCTCTTTAGATTCACAGCCATTTTTCATTACTTCATTCTGTTCTTCTGAAAGTGAAAGCTACATCACAGAAAAAAAAGAAGAGAGGGAAAGAAAGTCATTATTAGTGAACAAGAATAAACTAAGAATTCATAATACCTGGAGCATCATTTCCAGGTGAGCATCAGCTTAATGTGAGACATACCTTATATAAGAACTTTATTGCTTAAGGCAGATGAATGAAGGACTTGGTGTTTCAGATAAAATATAGTGTAGCTTACATCTAAGGGTCTTCACTTCCTTAATCTATTTAGTACATACATGAAACTAAGCACTGAGAGATAGTATGACTTAACAGTTTAAACGAGCTCAGACCTTATTACATAGATAAAAAACTGGCTGCTCAGTAACAGGTTGGGTCTATGGACATGTTTAATTTCAGAATCACCATGTAGTGGGGTGAGGAGGAGGTGGGGATGGTTAATGGGTACAAAATAAATAGAAAGAATGAAAAAGACCTAATATGTGATAGCAACAAGGTGACAACAGTTAATAATAACTGTACAGTTTAAAATGACTAAAATAGTATAACTGGATTGTCTGTAACACAAAGGATACATGCTTGAAGGAAGGATACCCCATTTTCCATGATGCTATTATTACACATTGCATGCCTGCATGAAAACATCTCATATACCTTATAAATATATAAACCTACTCTGTATCCACAAAGATTTGAAATTTAAAATTTCAAAAAAAAATTCGCCATATAGGTCTGCAGACTGGACTTTAGTTTTATTTAAACCAGCTACCAACATGTATTTTTCATGATACAGATTTCTGGCTTCTACTGAAAAATAAGAAAATTGGGAAGATTGGACCTACATTCTCACATGGGCAACAGCTAGCTACAGCTGAGAAATGACCATCACCTTTAAATGAGGTATATATTCCCCAAGAAAGTCTGCCACAGAGCTGACTACCCTCTAGTTTTCTTGCTAGTATCTAGGCTGAGTATTAACTGTCATTCATCATGCTACTTGCTTTGTTATTTTTCTTATTCCCCACTTGCTTTACTCACTTATGTTATACACCTACCCCATCTTTGGATGTCAATTTGCAAACGTGGTCCCAGAGACGGACAACCCTAAGTTCAAATGTGTTTATAATTGGCTATGTAATATTGACCTACCTGCTTAGGCTCTCAACTGGAAATTGAGGATGACACAATATTATGTATTTTCAAGTTTGTGGGTATTAAATGCGATGATGCATGGACAGTGTCCACCCAGGTAACTAATACTTAATAAATGTAATGTACCATTATAATTCATACTATATGAAATACCAGGTTGATGGAGATATATTCTCTATTGAGGAAAGTGGTATCACAAAGTATTTTTCTAAACTTCAGATACTAAGAAGTTGTTCACAAGATAACAATCATTCTCCCAGTAGCCCAAAAAAGCCAGGTTAATGACAAAAGCATAGTTTTAAAAAGAAATCAAATAATTAAGGGTGAAAAGAAACCTACATGAACTAGCTTTCAGAAAGTGACAACACTTTCATGAGACAGAAGAGACTCAAAGATGTGCTTAGACGCCTGGCAGAGATACAAGAGAAAAAAGAATCTTTGTTAGACAGGGTAAGGAGAAACCAGCCAAACCTTGAGTGACTGCATATAAACTAAAGTGATAAACTAAAATTACAAGGAGCACCCTGTAGCAGAGAGTTGACACTCACCCACCAGCTGATTCCCACAGGTACACACCAGGGGCATCGGGTGAGTAAACCAAAGGCTGCAGGGGAGGAAGAGAACTGAGAGAATGAACCTTGAAGTATGGGAAGCCTCCCCAAGCACAAGGCAGCTAACCTCCCTTGACTGGGAGCATGGCAGTGAAACAGAGGGGAAAAGAGAACTGGGAGATACCCCTCTGAAAGCACTCAGGACACTTAACAACTGAAGGATGGAGGTGGCACAGAAGAGCTGGGAGAAACTGCAGGCCTTCACAGCTACCCTCAAAGCTCTTGGGTAGGGCAAGGGGAAGAGTGCTCACCAGAGGCATAAAGTGCTGGGGGAAAGAACTGGACAGACAAGAGAAGAAGCGACCAGGCTGCAAGCAGAGAAAGAAAACATGTTCTCCCTCAGCTCAGAAGATTTGGGGCTTCATAGCAAAGTACAAAGATATCTTCAGCATCCCACCACTCTTCAATTTTCCTTGTGAAAGAAATCTCAGAACCTTAACTTCAAAATATTTAAAGTAGTAATAAACTCAATCAAAGTAAAGCTGTCATAAAAGACCAGATCTGTATCAAATAGAGATCAGCCTGATGCAGCACCTCACTTCAACAGACTGAAAGAAGAAGAGATAAGCCCTTTCCTGGAGGTAAGTTTACTGACTTTGGTCTCAGCTGTTTTTTCATATATTTCACATGAAAGAATTACAAAACACACAGATAAGCAAGCAAATGTGACACATGGGCACGAGACGCAAGGGTAAAATAAAGCAGACACAGAATGGGCCAGATATAAAAATAGTAAGAAAGATAATGTAAATTAAATATAATAGAGATTCTAAAATACAGTTCAATAGGCAAACAATATGTAAAAGCACAGGAGAAAGAGAAGATTCTGGAAAAATGGCAGACTCAGAAGCACCAGGAATCCATCTTTCCACCTAGACAATAACTGCACTGGCAGAATCTGTCTGGTGTGTAACTATTGTGACAACTCTGGTATCTACTGAAGGCCTGCAACTTCCAAGGGAAGGCTTGGATGGGAAACTGTAGTTCATTTTGGTCAACATCAGCACTTAAAAAATAACAGCTCCCTCTACCCCCACCACCCCTATAGCAGGCAGCTATGCACATACTCCTGGAGCAGCATACACATACCTTACAAGAGCCAAGATAAGACAAAAAGAACACTGCCTCCAAATTTCAGAGATCTACGCTGTGACTGCGGATCACTGCTTTGAATTGCAGAGGTGCAAATAGCTATGTGTCCATTACACCTAGCTCCACTGTTTGCAGGCCCATGCTCCTCTGGCTAAAGTGACTTCCAGCAAACATAAAGGGCCAACACCCTCTTCCTTCCCTGTCCCCCTTTATTTTTCTCTTTTTCCTCCTTCGGGAAAATATAATAGACTAGGACATTCAAAAGCAACTGCACCTATAGAGAAAATCAGAAAGTGACCACACATGCTCAGAGAAAGGTACAGGCTTAGGAAAGACCAAAGAAGACATTAAGTTCCAACTCAGACTGATCTTTGGCACAGAGATAGACTACAACAATCAAAAAAACAAAAACAATAAAAACAGCAGTCCCTGGGGAAGGAGGAGAATCTGGTTTTCAGAGTTACCACATCATTAGATTCAAATGTCCATTTTTCAAAAAAAAAAAAAAAAAATCACAACGCATATAAAGAAACAAAGTATGAACCTTTCAAAGGTAAAAATTAATCAAAATGAATCACAGTGGCTCACATCTGTAATCCAGTACTTTGGGAGGCTGAGGCAGGAGGATAGCTTGAGGCCAGGAGTTCAAGACCAGCTTGGGAAACACAGAACACCATCTCTACAAATTTTTTTAATAAAAATAGAAATTAAAAACTGTTTCTGAAAAATATCTGATAGTAGGTTTACAAGACAAACAACTATCTTAAAGATGTTCAAAGACCTAAAGGAAGTTGTGGAAAAAGTCAAGAAAACATTATATAAACAAAATAGAAATATCAATAAAGAAGTAAAAAGCCTAGAAACCAAAATCAAATTTTGTAGCTGAGAAATATAAAAACTGAAATGAAAAATTCACTAGAGGGATTCAAAGGCAGATTTAAGTAGGCAGAAAAGAGAGTTAGTTAACTTAAAGATAAGACAATAGAAATGATTGAATCTGAGTAATAGGAAGAAAAAATGATTGAGGATAAGTAGTAAGAGCCTAAGGGACCCATGGGACACCCTCAAGCAAACCAACATACATATGTAGGAGTACCAGAATAAAAAAAGAGAGAGAAAGGGGCAAAGAGATTATTTGAAAAGATAATGGCCCCAAACTTCCCAAAATTGATAAAAGACATGAATATAAACCTCCAAGAAGCTCAATGAATTCTAAGTAAGATAAACTCAGAGAGAACCACACTAAGATACCTGATAACCAAATGTTCAAAATACAAAGATAAGGAGGCAAGCTTGAAAGGGTCAATGTAGGAGTGACTCAACACCTGCAAGGGATCATCAATAAGATTAGGAGATTTCCCATTAGAAACTTTAAAGGTCAAAAAACAGCAGGTCAATATATTCAAAGTGCTAAGAGAACTGGCAACCACTAATTTCATAACCAGCAAAACTGTCCTTAAAAAGTAAGGGAGATGCTCCCAGATTTTAAAAAGCCCAACTTCAGATATTCCCAGATAAAGAAGAGCTGAGGGAGTCAATTACCACTAGACCTGCCACACAGAAATTCTCAAGGAAGTCCTGCAGGGTAAAATAAATTAAAACACATACACACAAACACTACTAACTCAAAGCCATATGAAGAAGAAAGAACTCAATAAAGATAAATATATGGACAATTATAAAAGCCTGTATTACTGTAAAATGATATGTAACTCTACTTTTTATCTAAATGATTTCAGAGACGAATACTTAAAAGAAAATTATTAGTCTAAAGGCTAGCATTACTATTATTATTTATTATTATTATTATTATTATTATTTTGAGATGGAGTCTTGCTCTGTCACCCAGGCTGGAGCACAGTGGTGCGATCTTGGCTCACTGCAAGCTCCGTCACCTGGGTTCATGCCATTCTCCTGCCTCAGCCTCCTGAGTAGCTGGGACTACAGGCGCCCACCACCATGCCCAACTAAGTTTTTGTATTATTTTACTGATTTCACTGGGGTTTCACTGTGTTAGCCAGGATGGTCTCGATCTCCTGATCTCGTGATCCACCCGCCTCAGTCTCCCAAAGTGCAGCTAGCATTATTTTAACTCTGGTTTGTAATTCCACATCCTTTCCTACATCATTTCAAATAATAATACATTTTAAAAATTATTTATTTATGTTTCAGAACAGAAAAATGTATAAAGATGTGATTTTGTGATAATCAACAACCAAAAGAGGAGACGTTGGGAGCTATTATAGGAGCAGAGTTTTTCTATGTTAATAAATTTAAACCAGCATAAATTCAAATTTGAATGTTATAACTTTAGAATGTTGAATGTAATCCTCATGGCAACCACAAAAAGATAGCTATAGAATGTGAACAAAAGAAAATAAGAAAGAAATCTAAACATTTCACAATAAAAAAATCAACTAAACACATTTAAAAAGCATTAATGCAGGAAATGAGGAACAAAAAAGCTATAAGACACAAAGAAAACATATAGAAAAATGAGCGAAGTCCCTCCTTATCAGTAATCACTTTTAATGTGAATGAAATAAACTGTATAATCAAAGACAGAGATTGGCAGAATAACAAAGTAACATAATTCAATTACAGTGATGTGCCACCATAACAGCATTTTGGTCAATGACAAACCGCATATATCACAGTGGACCCATAAGATTACAAAACCACATTCTTACTATATCTTTTCCATGTTTAGACATGTTTGGATACACAGATGCTTACCATTGTGTTACAACTGCCTATAGTATTCAGTAGAGTAACATTCTGAACAGGTTTGTAGCCTAGAAGCAATAGGCTATACCAGATAGCTTGGGTATATAGTAGGCTATACCTTCTCTAAGTACATTTTAAAGACATTCACAATTACAAAATCACCTAATAATATATCCCTCAGAAAATAACCCTGTTAAGTGATGCATTACTATATACGGTGGCTATCAGAGATACACTTTAGACCCAAATACACAAATAGATGGAAAGTGGAAGGATGGAAAAAGATATTCTATGCAAATTGAAACCAAAAGAGAGTGGAGATGACTACACTAAAAATAAATAAAACAGACATTAAACCTAAAAGTTTAGAGACAAAAAAGAATATTATATATTAATAGAAGGTTCAATACACAAAGAAGATACAACAATTATAAGTGGTGGGGGAGAGCAAGATGGCTGACTAGATGCAGCCAGGTGAAAGAGCTCCCACCGAGAGACTGAGATGACTGGTGTGCTTCTAATAAATCTTCAGAGGCAAGGCATCAAGAGTGTACACAGAGAAGACACAGAAGCTGGGCTGAAGAGGGAGAAAGCTGGGAATCCTGCATGGCCCTACTGTGCACTGCACCAGGACTCATTCCTGGATCCTAACAGCTCCAGGGGAGCAGGTGAGTTGAACTGGTAAGGAGCAACCTGCACTTGCCACAGGCCTCTGAAACCCTGGCAGGAAGAGACCCCCCCCTCAACCACCATGGACACTGAATTGGCAGGGAGAGCTTCTTAGAGAAGTGGTAGGGGCAGCAAGCCAGCTGATGTGGAGCCCAGAAGGTTTGATGCAGGAGCATCCATAGCAGAGCACATGTAGGAGTGGCTATGCTCCTAGGCTCAACTTGCAACCACAGGTGACTTCAGTTCAAGGGGAACTGCTAGACCTGATCTCTGCAAGACAGTCTTGCCCATCAGATGGGGCTGGTCCAATTTGACCATCCCTTGGTGTGCTGGCCTCTCCCAAGGACCCAGCCTGGCCACACATGTTTGCAGGCCAGCCTCGCATGTCCTGGGAGCTGTATCATAGCTTCTGCACTGGTGGACCATGCCTGACCCGTGGAGAGCTGCAGTGGGGTGGCACCTATGACCATGCATGAGCCCACACTCCCTCCCCATATGTCAGCCTCCCCTGAAGCCATGGCAACTCCCCACATCACTTTGCTGGTATATGTCAGTGTGGGCAGGTTTTGCTTTCCTTTCTCCACCAGTGAACAAGAGTGCAATCCACCCTACCTCCACCTGCCGACCACCACTGTAGATGGAGCCTTGGCGGGCAGAACCAGCCAACCCCAACCCTGCCTGTACTCTGCCCTTATACTAACACTGCACAGAGAACAGTGAATCCTCTCCCACCTGAGCAACCACTTCTGCTATGGGGCACAGAGAAGGCACCCAGAGCTGCACCCACCAGCTCCCAAGCCAACACCACCTCCAGCATAACTGTGTGCAAAGTAACCAACAAGGGGTCTCCACGCACCCCACAGCTGTGCTGCCTCTGCCACTGTGGTGAACGCCCACAGGAAGGCAAGCACGCTGGCATCCACTAGCACTCTGTTGCAGCTGCTGCTACAAGGATGGACCCTGCTATCACCACACTATGAAATGCTTTGACTGTCACCACCCATTGGAGTGTAGTGACCAGCAGTCCACGAGCACTTTGGCCTCCACTGACACAGTAAATTCCTAACTAACCTCAAGGAGACAAAGGACAAAGTCTGGGTGCAATACAGTTGGGAGCAGAGCACTGGCCCCCCAAAAAACTTCCAGAAATGAAGCCAATCCGCTGAATCCCCTTTATAACACAATCAAACCCTAAAGGTCATCAAATAGGATAAAAGGGAGAAAAAAACATCCAAAGGCCAGCAACCTAAAAGACTGAAGGTAGATAAGCCCACAAAGATGAGAAAGAATCGGCACAAGAACCCTGAAAACTCAAAAAGCCAGAATGCCTTCTATTCTCCAAACGAATGTATCATCTCTCCAGTAAGGGTCCTGAACTGGCCTGAAATGGAAACAGAATTCAGAATATGTATAAGAATGAAGATCACTGGACTACAGGAGTACACTAAAACCCAATCCAAGGAAGCTAAAAACCATGACAAACAATGCAGAAGCTGACAGACAAAATAGCCAGTATAGAAAATAATGTAACCAACCTGATAGAGCTGAAAAACACACTACAAGAATTTTATAAAGCAATCACAAGTATTTATAGCAGAACAGACCAAGCAGAGGAAAGAATCTCAAAGCTTGAAGACAGGCATTCTGAAATAAGACAGACAAGAATAGAGAAAAAAGAATGAAAACGAATAAATAAAACCTCCAAGAAATATGGGACTGTGTAAAAGATACCAAATCTACAACCACCCTGGTGCCCCTGAAAGAGATGAACAGAATGGAACCAAATTGGAAAACATATTTCAGGGTATCATCCATGAGAACTTCCCCAACCTAATTAGAGAAGCCAACATTCAAATTCAGGAAATGTAGAGAATTCAAGTAAGATACTTCACAAGAAGATCATCCCCAAGACACATAATCATCAGATTCTCCAAGGTCAAAATGAAAGAAAAAATGTGAAAGGCAGCTAGAAAGAAAGGTCTGGTCATCTACAAAGGGAAGCCCATCAGACTAACAACAGACCTCTCAGCAGAAACCCTACAAACCAGAAGATATTGAGAGCCAATATTCAACATTCTTAAAAAAAATTTCAACACAGAATTTCATATCTGGTGAAACTAAGCTTCACAAACAAAGGAGAAATAAGATCCTTTTCAGACAAACAAATGCTGAGGGAATTAGTTAACACCAGACCTGCCTTACAAGAGCTTCTGAAGGAAGCACTAAATATGGAAAGGAAAAACTGTTACCAGCTGCTACAAGAACACACTGAAATAAGCAGACCAATGATACTATAAAGCAACCACATAAACAAGTCTGCAAAATAACCAGCTAACATCATGATGACAGGATCAAATCCACACATACCACTACCAACCTTGAATGTAAATGGGCTAAATGCCCCAATTAAAAGACACACAGTGGCAAACTGGATAAAGAACCAAGACCCATTGGTATGCTGTCTTCAAGACACCAATCTCACATGCAATGAGACCCATAGGTTCAAAATGAGAGAACTCCTATCCCATCACCTAACAATAATAACAAAAACAAAAACAATTTAAAAATGGGCAAAGTACTGGAGAACAGACATTTCTCCGAAGAAGATATACAAATGACCAGAAAGCACACAAAAAGATGTTCAAAATCACTAATCATCAGCCAATGCAAATCTAAACTACAATGAGATACCACTTCACACACATAAGGACATCTATCATCCAAAAACAGAAAACAACAAGTGCTGGTTTCAAATTAGAGTGACTGAAACCCTTGTGCATTATTGGTGGTGTTCGTACTGCCACCATGGAAAACAGAATGGTGGTCCTCAAAAAACTTAAAAGGAGAATTATTAAATGTCCATCAACAGATGACTGGATAATCAAAATGTGGTGCACGCATTTACACATGTACACCAACATGCAAAATGAAATATTATTCAGTCTCAGCCTTTAAAAAGAAAAAAATTCGGACATACGCTACAACAGGGATGAACACTGTGCTAATGTTAAATATACCAATCACAAAAAGACAGACACTTGATTCCACATATGTGTGGTACTTAGAGTAGTCAAAAGAAAATATGGGAAATCCAGCAGAGGTTGAAACTACGAAAAAAATTCCATAGAAAATGCCAAAAATGTTTTTTTATATCAGATATTAACAGCAAACTGGCAACAGTAAATGAAAGAAGCAGTGAACTTGAAAACAGGTCAATAAGAAGTATCCACATTGAATCACTAAGAGAAAAAAACAATGAACAAAAATAACAATACAGTTCAGCTCCCTAAGAGAATGTCAAACAGATAACCACAAATATAATTGGAGTACCAGAAGAAGATAAGAGAGAATGAAGCAGAATATCTTAGGAGATACCAGATGAGAACTTTCCAAAATATGTGAAAACATCAGCTTCAAAATCAAGAAACTCAGTGAACCCCAAACTAAATGAATAAATCAGTACTAAACATATCATAATTATAATTTTGAAAAGGAAAGATAAAGAAAAAACCTTTCAATCTATAAAGAAAAAACAAACATGACTCATGGGGGAAAAGTATAAATAACAGCTGACCTCTCACCAGAAACAAGAGAGAGGAGAAGACAAAAAGAAAACATCTTTTAAGTGCTGAAAGAAATGTTGTCAATACTATTAATATGATTCATGCAAATAACCATCAGAAATTAAGCAACAAAAAACATTCACAAATAAAAATAATCTGAAAGAATTTGTCTCCAGTAGACTAGTCCAACAAAAAAACTATAACAAGTTCTTCAGGCTAAAGAGAAATGGTACCAGATAAAAACCGAGAACTGCAGGAAGGAATAAACAGTTCCAGAAATAGGAAATATCTAAGTAACTATAAAACACCTAACATCTCAACAGTAACAGATGGAACAGTTTAAGAATATCCTTAAGTTCTGAGAAAATAGATATACCAAGACTTTATTCGTACCTAAACTATCATGTAAAAATAAGAGCCAAAAAAAGTATTTTCTGACTAACAAAAACTGAAGAGTTCCCACCAACAAAACCTCACCAAAAAATTTTTCTAAAATATGTACTTTAGAAGAAAAGGGACTCTAAAAGAATAAACTCAGACATAAGGTAGAAATATTGAGCAAGAAATAAGTTTATAAATCTAAACAAATTGTTTATAAAAATAACATTTAATTACAAAAGATAAAAAGTTAGAATTATCATCATGAACAACACTAACATGGAGAAAAGAGTGATCACAGTTAAAATATTCTAAATGCTGATACTTTGACAGAATCAGTTAGAGATATTGAAAAAAATTGGCCTTTAAATTACGTATTTGAGTTATGATTTTAGTTGTAGCCACAAAAACAATAGAAAAATGATATATATTTTCTATTTTCTGGTTTCCAAACCAAAAGGAAGAGGACAAAAATTTTAAATGTCAATAACTTTAAAAGAAATTAAGACTAGAAATAAAAATTAATCTCTCTAAGTAGAAATGGGGAGGAAGGCATAAGGAGAGAGAACACTTCAGAAAAATAGAAAAGCAAGGAGATAAGAAGAAAAACTAAAAGAGAAAGAAGATGGCCAAACGGTGGCAATAAAATGGTAAAGTAGGTGGCTCCAAGCTTCAGTCCCTCCAAAAATCACAAAAACCAAGCACAATCTCTGAGAGTCAACTTTCTCAGTACTCCAGAAAACATTATAGGGTTTAGAATAACCAAGAGATCACTGAATCAAGGAAAAAGCAACTTCAAAATAGGAAAGCTTTGTGGCATTTTTACTTGTGCTTACCCCAAAACTCTCTGGCTCAGCAGTAGTCTTGATGATGCCAACCCTCACTGGGCCAAGAACGAACAGAAAGACCCTATTCACAAACTGTTGTTTGTCTCTTCTAACCTTTCTAGAGGCTACCTGAAGAACTGATGCAAGGTGCTTACCTACATTTCACCTAACATGGAACTCATTCAGGAAGGAAAAGCATTAAACCTTGCTTAAAAATACAGTAAGGCAAATGAAAACTCTACAACTATCCGGAGCAAAAAATTATAGTTGAGACATAAAATGGACAACCCAAAATCTAGGAGGGAAAGGTGAGTAGAGAGGATCTCTGGGAAATGACAGCATTCAAAAGTAGCTGGGTATATGGAAGTATTTTGAAAAGCATGCACATGCACAGGGTAGGACGCATACTCACAAAAAGCTAAGAAGTCCCTAAGTTTTCACCTCTAGCTGACCTCTAGGATAAGCGTAACATGAAGGGAAGACTAAGGCAGACCTGTAAACAGCCTCGCTAGGTGCTGAGTGAGTATTCCAGTACAGAAACAACATATAAAGACTGGAGAAAGAAGTTTTTTCATTGACTTTTATTTTCCACTCCTGGCATTCAAAAAAAAAAAATCCCTAACAAAACACTACCTAAGCACAAGCTAAAAGAAGAAAGACTTTACTGAATACATATGACAAGGAATATAGTCTTCACTAAAACAGTTTGGAAAAAAAAAAATCACTGAACAAACACAACTGCAGCCATGAACAATGAAAAAAAAATCAAACTCCAAGGACAGATGAGAGCCCAATTTCCATAGTTACTACATTATAATATTCAAATGTACAGTATGCCACACAAGTCACAAGGTATACAAAGAAACAGGAAACATGGATTCATCAGAGGAAAAATAAGTAAATCAACAAAAACTGTACCTGAAAAGTCTATATATAGGACTTGATTCTAAATAAACTGTATACAACATATTCAAAAAGTTCAAAGAAACCATGGACAAAGAAATAAGAGAAATCAAGAAACGGATGTATGAACAAATAAGAATATTAATAAGAAGCTATAAAGTATTAAAAAAAACAAAGTCTGGGGCCAAAAAGTACAGTAACTAAAGTTAAAATCTGACTAGACAAAAAACAACAGATGTTGGTGAGGCTGCAGAGAAAAGGAATTGCTTATATACTATTGTTGGGAATGTAAATTAGTTCAGCCATTTGGAAAGCAGTTTGGAGATTAAAAGAACTTAAAACAGAACTACCATTTGACCCAGCAATCCCACTACTGGATATATATACAAAAGAAAACAAATTGTTCTACCAAAAAGACACATGAACTCACATGTTCATCACAGCACTATTCACAATAGCAAAGACATGGAATCAACATAGGTGCCCATCAAAAGTGAGCTGGATAAAGAAAATATGGTACACACCTACCACGGAATATTACACAGCCATAAAAAAGAAAAAACCACATCCTTTGTAGCAACATAAATGCAGCCAGTGGTTATTATCCTAAGCAAATTAACACGGCGGCAGAAAATTAAATATCACATGCTCTCACTTATAAGTCGGAGCCAAACATCAGGTACTTATGGAAATAAAGATGGTAACAAAAGACACTGGGGACTACTAGATAGGGGAGGGAGGCAGTGGGGAAAAGATTTAAAAACTAACTTTTGGGTGTTATTCTCAGTACGTGGATGATAGGATTATTTGGACCCTAAACCTCAACATCACATGATATATCCAGGTAATAAATACATTTGTACATGTACTCCCTGAATCTAAAATAAAAGTTGAAAAAGAAAACAAAAATTCACTAGATAGCTCAGCAACAAATTTGAGCAAGAAGAGGAAAGAATCCATCACCTTAAAGATAAGAGAAGTAAAAGTATAAAATGTAATGAACAGAAAGAAAAAATAATTTAAAAAATTAATCAGTGCTTTAAAAAACCTATGAGACCCATCAAGTGGACCAACTCTTGCATTATGGAAATCTAAGAATGAAAAAGAGAGAATGGGGCAAATATTATTTTTAACAATAATGGCCAAAATCATTCCAAATGTGATGAAAGACGTAAATGTGCACATCCAAAATCCAAAGAGTTCCACACCAAGACACACTATAATAAAATTTTCAAAAGACAAGGTCAAAGAGAAGTTCTTGAAGGCAGCAAAAAAGAAGCAATTGGTCGCATATAAGTGATCCTCAAAAACATTACAAGCTCTTTTCTCAGCTGAAATGTTGAGGCCAAAAGGTAGAGGGATGATATATTTAAACTGCTGAAAGAAAAACCTAGTCAACTAACAATTCTATATCCAGCAAGACTATCCTTCAAAAATAAAGGGGAAATTAAAACATTCACAAATTTCCCCCAAAAAACAGAACTGAAAGGGCTGACCAACACTAGACCTACCCCACAAGAAAGGCTAACCAAGTTCTTAACATTGATATAAAAGGACACCAGACAGTAACTTGAAGCCATATGAAAACAGAAAGATCTCCAGTTAAGGTCAATACATGGACAAACACACACCAATAATACTGAAACTCTGGTTTAGAACCTCACTTTTTGCTTTCTATGTTATTTAAAAGACTCATGCATAAATGTATATGTTATTGGGCACATGATATATAAAGATGTAATCTGTGACATCAATAACTTTATGAGGCAATTGAGTTGTATAAAAGTAGAGGTTTTGGGCCAGGCGCAGTGGCTCACGCCTGTAATCTTAGCACTTTGAGAGGCCGCAGCAGGCGGATCACCTGAGGTCAGGAGTTCAACACCAGCCTGACCAACATGGAGAAACCCCGTCTTTACTAAATATAACAGATTAGCCAGATGTGGTGGCACATGCCTGTAATCCCAGCTACCTGGGAGGCTGAAGCAGGAGAATTGCTTGAACCTGGGAGGCGGAGGTTGCACTGAGCCAAGATCATGCCACTGCACTCCAGCCTAGGCAACAAGAGCAAAACTCTGCTTCAAAATAAAAAAGAAAAGAGATTTCGTATGGAATTGAAGTTAAGTTGGCATAAATTCAAAATAAACTGTTATAATTTTAAGATGTTCTATGTAATCACTGTGGTAACCATAAAGAAAACAGCCATATAGAATGAACACAGGAAAAAATGAGAAGAGAATCAAAACATGTCACTAATTCAATTAAATAAGAAAGAAGGCAGTAACAGCCAAAATAGGGGCAAAAACTGTAGGACATATAGAAAACAAACAGCAAAATGGTGTAAGTCCTTCCTTAAGAGTAATTACTACAAATGTAAATAGAGTAAACTCTACAATCATAAGGCAGAGATGGAGAATGGATTAAAAACAAACACAATCCAACTACTTGCTTTCTACAAGAGACTCAATTTAGATCCAAAGATACAAATATGTTGAAAATGAAAAGATGAAAAATTATATTCCATGTAGATGAAAAGCAAAAAGACCTGGGTAGCTATACTAATATCAGACAAAATAGACATTAAGACAAAAATGAACATTATATATTGATGAAATGAGAAAATTCATCAAGAACATGTAACAATTAGAAACAATTAGAAGCAAAAGAGCACCAAAATATATAAAGCAAACATGACAGAACTGAAAGGAGAAATAAGCAGTTCTACAAAAGCACTAGTTGAGTTCAATGTGACCTTTCAATAATGAATAGACTACAATATTTTTATATGTTTGTTGATCACCTCCATATCTTCTTTGGAAAAATTGGAAAAATATCTGCTCAAACCCTTTGCTGATTTGTGAAGTGGGTTGTTGATATTTTGTTGTTGAGTTGTAGTAGTTCTACATATAATTTGCTTCAGATATATGATTTGCATTATTCCCATTCAATGGATTCTTTTCACTCTCGATAGTGTCTTTGAATGTACAGTTTTGAAATTGATACATAATATTTTACATATGTGTGAGTTACATGTGATACTTTGTTACAAGCACAGAAAGCGTCATTATCAAATCAGTGTATTTGGGATTTCCATCACCTTAAGTATTTACCATTTTTATGTGTTGGAAACATTTCAAGATCTCTCTTTCAGCTACTTTGAAATATACATACATGGTTGTTAACTATAGTCATCCTACTCTGGTATTGAACATTATAACTTACACCTTCTATCTAACAGCATGTCTATTCCCATTAATCAAACTTCTTCATCATGTTGCCCCTTCTCAGACTGTTATTCTACTCTCTACCTCTATTAGATCAAGTGTTTTAGATTCCACATGTGAGAATATACAATATTTGTCTTTCTGTGGCTAGATTATTTCATTTCATACGATGATCTTTAGTTCCATCCATGTTGCTGCAAATGACAGAATTTCATTCTCTTTTGTGGCCAAAGAGTATGCGATTGCATATATATAGAGAGAGTATGGTGTGTGTATATGTATATACACATAGTTACCATTCGTCTGTGGAGAGACAGGTGGGTTGATTTCATATCTTTGTTATTGTAAATAGTGCTGCAATAAACATGGGAACGCGGGTATCAATTTGATACACTGATTTACTTTCCTTTAGATGCATATGCAGTAGTATAACGGTTGGATCATATGGTAGTTCTATTTTTAGTTTTTTAAGAAATCTTCATACTGTTTCAAATAGTGCCTGTACTCATTTACATTCCTGACAACAGTGTTTAAGAGGTCCCTTTTCTCTGCATACTCACTGGCATCTATTATTTTTTGTTATTAAAAACTAGCCGTTCTAACAGGAGTAAGATAATATAACTAATTGTGGTTTTTGATTTGCATTTCCCTGATGATTAGTGATGTTGAGTATTTTTCATGTATCTGTTGGCCATTTGTATATCTTCTTTGAAAACTCTATTGTTATCCTTTGCTCACTTTTTAATGAGATTTGTGTTTTTTATTTTTTGGTTTTTGTTTTTGTTTTTGCTATTGAGTTGTTTGAATTCCTTGTATAACTCCCTTGTAGGATATCATTTACAAATATTTCCTCCCACTCTACCAGTTGTCTCTTCAGACACTGTCGATTGTTTCCTTGCTGTGCAAAAGGTTCTTAGTTTAATACGATATCATTTGTCTATTTTTCTTTCTGTTGCCTGTGCTTAGGTCTTAGCCATAAAATCTTTGCCAAGACCAATATCCAGAAGTGTTTCCTCTGTTTTCTTCTAGTAGTTTTATAGATTCAGGTCTTACGTTTAAGTCCTGAATCCATCTTGGGTTGACTGTTTTATATGATGAGACATAAGGGTCTAGTTTCATTCTTCTACATGTGGACATCCACTTTTCCCAGCAACATTTATTGAAGAGGGTGTATCCTTTGTCAATGTATGTTTTTGGCAACTTCATACAAAAAATTTGGCTGTAAACATGTGGGTTTCTTTCTGGGTTTTGTATCCTGTTCCATTACGCTACATGTTTGTTTTTATACCAACAGCACTCTGTTCAGGTTACAATGGCCTTCTCATATTTTGAAGATAGGTAGTGTGATGTCCCCAACATTGTTCTTTTTGCTAAGGATTATCTCTGCATATCCAAATTCTATTCAATCTTCAATAAAGGTGAAGACTTCTGAATGCCACAGGACATAACCTCTCTCGCCCCTGAATACCTATAAGCACTCTTCCAACATTTATAACACCGTTCTTCTCTTGAATTTATTGGTATATTACTTGTTTTCTCTAAGGAAAGATTATCTACTTCATCAGTGGTACTCACATAGGTGGCTAGCACATAGAAGATATTCGATAAAACTACGCTAAGTGAACGGTGGGTTTTAATACACCCTATACACATGTCTGAATATTAACGTATTTTATGCAGTATGTGAACTATATGTACAAAGACTATACACTATGAAGGACTGAACTATATTTGCCTGTAGAAATTTATGACATGAACTCAGTGATTTAAATAATTTTCACTTCTTTCAATTTAATAATATTTCAGTCCTTCATCTATTAGAAATGGCAAACAGGATTTCCAAATCCCGTATTTCTAAATTTCTTCCAAATCTATCTTTGGAGTTATTTTTCCTGTATTGAGCTCACTTTTCTATCACCATGGAAACCAATTACAATTAGTGTTGTTAGGATCTTTAAAAATACAACTCTATTCAGCAAGTCTTCAAATGTTCAGAAAAGTTCTTTCTCCATATGGAAAATGGAAATCAGTAGCATAGAACAGGGTAAAAATATACCACCACCCACAGAAGAAACCATTCACCAAAGCCTAATCAACAGATTGCAAATGAAAGAGTTCTTTTCTTTTATTCATCTTTTGTAGTTCTGTAATGGCTGCAGTTTCACTGTCTCATACCTATGGGGTTTGTAAACAAGTTTTCTTTCACCTCACAGCCTGTGTAGCAGACGTGGAGACACAAAAAATAATTTCTGTTGTATGATATTAGGTGGTCCACCCACCCTACCTTCAACCTCCTAATACTTGACACTGAAAACACTACTTTAAAACTACTGAGTTCAGGATGCCAAGAGGAAGAATAATTCTATAGTAGAATTACATCTTACATGGTTAATAAGTGAAGTAAGTTCTAATTTCCAGCACATAAGGTGAAAATCAATAAAAGGCAAAATTACCCTTCAGATTTACCAGGAAAAAGCTAGAGACCTATAAGCATCTTAACAGACCTAACAGTTTTTCTTTCCAGAATTGGAATAGAGCACTGTTTTCTCAGCTGAGTATCAGATAAAGCAACTGATGTGCTCATCTTTAAACACTAGAATCACCATCAGTTCACTGTGAAGAATACCTGGAAAATGAGACCAAATAACACAACAGCAGAATCACACCCCTCTTCTTACTGATGCTCTCACTCAAGAACATATATTTGTCAGGAAACTGCTTCATACATATTTTTACATTTCAGCATGGTCGGGGCTTTCTAAGCAAGGAGCTCTGGCACCTGGGCTAAGGGACTGAACTTAACCCTGTAACCCTAAAGATGGAGCCCTCCAGAGATAAAGGTTTTCTCTCTCCCCCAAGCCATGTTTACATTCCAGGGTGTTTGTGAAACACAGATCTTTGCTTCTTTTTCCCAGAGATTTTGTTTACATTCCAGAGCAAAGGTCTCTCTCTCTCCATCCTGAGAAAGGAGAATGGGCAGGAATGCCAGCTATCCTGTATAAACTTCAAGTTTCCTAAGTGCAGAGTTCTCTTGTGGTACCAAATCCCACTTGTAAACACAGGGTATCTCTGGTTGTCACCACATCACTTTATGGAGAACTAGGGCCTAGGGAACCAACATAAGTTACTTTTCAAGTAAACAAGGGCTTGATTTCTGGTCCAGAGACTTCAGGTTTCTGCTGGGGGAAAGGGTGGTGACAGAGAAAGAGAAAGAGAGTGAGGATGTGTGCAGTGTGTCTGTAATTGTGGCAAGCCAACTTGTTAGCTTACTAGTAGGAAAACATCTCAGACTCTTCACAGTTTCAGACTCAACAATACTATAAGTAAGCTGCCTGTAAATTATGACTGACTCCACTCTAGATATATTTTTTCACAGTCCAACCACTTTTACACATCTGATTCTTGGACTGAATAATCTCAAATGAGATACAGTGAAAATCCAGTACTTAGATGACAGTGGAACTGGTAACTCACTATCTGAACATTTCATTTCAAATCCTCCCCTGAAAGGACAATGATTTCCCTGTATAAGAGGGAGTATTACTGCAGAACATGCAGAAAAGTAAGGTTAAGATTTTTATTTCTTTTGAGGAAAACTAAACTTTGTGGCCAGGGTGAGAATAAAATTAGTATGGCTTTTATTTCAAATGATTACACATGTAGTAATAGTACTTCTGTGTAAGATTTTTTTAAACTGAAAATATGTACAAGTCAATTTTTCAAACTGCAAGTGTCTGAACAAAATGGGGAGAGATAACCGTTTCATTAATTTATTTTTATTAATGATGAAAGCTTAACTGATAGGAAGTACTCTGGTGAAGTCAGTATCCACTGCGTCAATCCTGACAACACTGTCCTTGGGTCATCAGGACAAGTATGACTTTCCACATTTTAAAGGTGATTATTTGACTTCACCTAAGTGCTTCCCTAGAGCTTTTGCCTTTCTCTAAAGCACTTTAAAATGTCACTTATGAGGCCGGGCGCAGTGGCTTACGCCTGTAATCCCAGCACTTTGGGAGGCCGAGGCGGGTGGATCACCTGAGGTCGGGAGTTCGAGACCAGCCTGACCAACATGGAGAAACCCCGTCTCTACTAAAAATACAAAAATTAGCTGGGCCTGGTGGCACATGCCTATAATCCCAGCTACTAGGGAGGCTGAGGCAGGAGAATTGCTTGAACCTGGGAGGCGGAGGTTGCGGTGAGCCGAGATCGTGCCATTGCACTCCAGCCTGGGCAACAAGAGTGAAACTCCGCCTCAAAAAAAAAAAAAAAAAAGTCACTTATGTCAATTATGTCACTTAATTCCCATAGCACTTTGTGATATAGTTAGAATAGATACATTTATTTGTATTTTACAAATGAGGAAAATGACGACCAGAGACATTAAGAATTTACTTAAGATCACACTGGAAATTACTTAAGGTTACACTGCAATATTATGTACCATACTTTTTAACCTTCAACTACATTAAAGATGCGAGATATTCCAGAATCATCGTTTATTTCTTTTTGTTAAAATATTAGTTGAGTCAGTCTATTCTGTTCTAGCAATACAAAAGAACACGCAGAATGGTTCTAGTGTCAGACTGCCTTGATTCGAATACAGTCTGCAAAACAGTAGAACTTGAGTAAGTTCTTAAGCTCTTTTCAGCTAAATTTCTGTACCTGAAATTGTTGTGGAGCATAATTGAGACAATGTGTAAACAGTACTTGATATAATGCCTGGCTCACACAAAATATTCAATAAATACTGGCTTGTATTTTTATTACAATTCTGATTACTTCATTTTAAATGGAACTTCAGGCTTTTAAAATTGTTTGTGTTATTAACCCTCAATATTCCTACACTCAGGTCAAACTTTACTACTTTTTTCCACATTTCCCAATATCAAGGCAGAAATGCATCCAATGATAGAAAGCCACAACAGCATTTTCAAGCCCCTTGCAGGCAGCTTGTGTATAGAAAGCTCAAGACACAGATATTAAATTCATACTTTTCCTATTTCTTATTTATACAAAAACCTGAACTCTACCATTCAGGTTAATTTAACTTAATGTTTTGTATGAAATTGGATAAAAAGAAACACATCAAGTGATAACTTCAGATAACCAGATGATAAAGAAAATATAAATCAAACATATCCTTTTGCCACCCTACACACTAGATGGCGGTACAACACAAAGCACAACAGGAACAGCGCTGCCTCAAACTGATCAGACTCAATACACCGGTCATTTCTTTGCCTGCTACAAGAGACTTTCCCCCTCCGCTTACTAAAAAATATTTTGTAAAATGTAAATTAATCTTTGTTTTTGGACTGCAGAATAATACAACAGGGAAAATAAGTGCAATAACAATAAATTTTCAGAATTTTAAACTACATGTGGCTTTACTCAAAACAAAAAGCCCCTTCTAATAATTGTTTATCTTTTTTTAGAAATTTAAATTTCTCTAAACTAAACATACGACATTTATGAATCAAACCTGTAGAATTTGGCCAAAGTGCTATTCACAGGAAAACATCCAAACTTAAATGCACTTATTAAAAAATTAATACCTAAAAACAAATGAATTATTAACAATACCTGTTACATTCTATTTCTCTAAAGAAGAGATTAAGTAGTATATGTAGTGTAATATTAATATTTGACAAAGTTGGTTTATGACAAAGCTAGTTTTTGAGAAGCAAATCCTAGTAGGCAATACACATTATTCTCAACTCTTTTCTAGAAAAAAAAAAAATAAGAAAAACTAAACTTTCAATTCAAGAAACAAAAGAAAAGTTATACTTAGAAATTATTGTTATGAAAAGTAAAGAAAAAAACACTTTGGTTGATCAGTAAAACCACAAGCTGGTTCCTTGACAAGACCAAGACTTAATAATATGTTGTGTACAACTTATAATCCATGAATTTAAAAAGCTACATTAAATGAACAATTTTTAAGAAAATATAAACGATAAAAATTGATCTAAGGAGATACAAAAGAACCTAATGAGCAATAATCAAATCATAAGTTGAAATGGTAAGTAAAGACGATAAAGATTAAGTCCCCAATTGGGAACCGGTTTCAAAAGGTTTTAACAGGAAAATTCTACTAACCCTTCAAAGAACAGGTAATTCCGTTTACACAAAATATTCCAATACATTTATTTTAAAGGGGTGGAGAATGGGACAGGGGAGCAGAAATTCCCCAGTCTTAGGCTAGTGGGACAAGTATAGCACACAGGTTAACTCCACCAATAAACATAGATGCAGAAATTATAAAATCTTAGTAGAGTGTAAAAAAGGAATTTACTTTTAAATATATATATATAACTCAGCATAACGTGTCCCAGGAATATAAAGATGTTTCAACAAGCTACTTCTATGACATGAGCAATTATCTGTACTAATTTTTATAGATATTAATAGTTTATTCAAGCTCTATGGAAGCAGACTAAAATAAGAATATGGCATGATACAACTTCTCCTCCCCTGTGCTGTTATATCTCTTTTCCTCTTTACCTTATCACAACCTGAATCAGAACTCATAGTTCATCTACAATTTCTTAGCTTGAAGGAACATTAGCTGTCACCTAGTATTCTAGTGTATCTAGTAACCGTACTTCCTTTTCAGTGTGAAGATAAGGAAAGCAAGACCCAGGCTAACTGCAGCAGCTGGCCATACCCATTCTACACCACACCAGCACCTTTCTCCTCAGCATAATATCTGTCCTATACCACACATTACAACTGAAGGAACCAAACTGAGACTTAAACAGGATGGTTACATAATTTGTTTTATAATAAATAAACACTCATAAGGAATATATATTATCATATAAGAACAAATTTAAAATGATAAATAAAAACAAAATAGTAAAACAGCATTTTTAAAACCAATTGTATCTCTTCTTCAAATATAAACTCATGCATCCATTCATCTCATTCATCTATTATTCATTAAACAAATATTCATTGAGTAGTTTTTAATGTGTCAACCACTGTTCTAGATGTTGAGGGGAAGAAAATAAATAATAAAATATTTAGCATGCCGAATGGTGTTAAGCGGTATGGAGGGAAATAAACGAGAGGGAGATGAGGAAAGCCGCTGACTAGAGTTGCAATCTTATGTAAGGAAGGTGCAGTCTGGGAAGACAGCACTGGAGCAAGTACTTTTAAAAGAGGAGGCAGCAAGGTGTGTGGCTCTCCTAAAGGAGCACTTTAAGTAGAGGAAACAAAAAGTACCAAGGCCCTGAGAAGGGGGTACCCATACTGGCAGCAAAAAAAGAGGCCACTGTGGCTGGATCACCCTGTTCAAGGGGAAGAGAAGAAAGATGAGGTCGGAAAAGTAAGGGTACATTCTGTAAATCCTTGTAGAAAAGTTTAAGAAATCTGACTTTTACTCTGAGTAAGATGAACACTAACTGGAGAGTTTTTACAAAGTGACATGATTGGACTTACATTGAAAAGAATCATTCTTGCTGCTGTGCCAACTATAGAAGTCTATTGAAATAATCCTCCCAAAAGACAATGCTTTAGTGTAAGGTGATAGCAGAGAAGCAGGTGGGCATGGTTAGATCCTGGATTTATTTTAAAGATGGAGCCAAAAAACCTGCTGATGGACTGGATGTGAAGACTGACGGAAAGAGAGATGTCCAAGATGCTCCACGGTTCTTGGCTGGCCTCAGGAACTGAAAGGATAGAATTGCTATTTACCAAGATGGGAAGTCAGCAGAAAGAGCAGGTCTGAAAGACTGTTCTGGACACCCTGCAATGATTGTGCTGTTATTAGGCATCCAAGTGAAGATGCAGGGAAGTCAGCTGGATATACAAGGCTGGAATTCAAAGGAGAGATCATAAAAATGTCCTTTGTACATTATATATCATTATATGGTAATGACAGTACTGACCCAGTAAAAGTACTGACTTACGTCTAAATTGTTTTTTAAGCAACTGTGTCTTTCAGACTAAACAAAATTGATCATTGGAATTTCTAACATATAGGATTAAAAATAACTATTTTGGCCGGGCGCGGTGGCTCAAGCCTGTAATCCTTGCACTTTGGGAGGCTGAGACAGGCGGATCACGAGGTCAGGAGATCGAGACCATCCTGGCTGACACAGTGAAACCCCGTCTCTACTAAAAAATACAAAAAACTAGCCGGGCGAGGTGGCGGGCGCCTGTAGTCCCAGCTACTCGGGAGGCTGAGGCAAGAGAATGGCGTAAACCCGGGAGGCGGAGCTTGCAGTGAGTTGAGATCCGGCCACTGCACTCCAGCCTGGGCGACAGAGCGAGACTCCGTCTCAAAAAAATAAAAAATAAATAAAAAAATAATAATAACTATTTCATTCCAGAACTAAAAGCCCAAAAGTTAAAGATTATTTTGTCCGGATGTTTAAAATGTAGAAGACGTTAACATCTCTGTCATACTAGGATATGATGGCCAATGGCAATTACCAACTTTCAGATCTGAAGAGAAGGAAGAGCTGTAAACACAAAGACAATAAATCTGTAAATCAAAGAGAAATTTCTAAGATCAGAGTAAAAAAGAGAAGGTATGTCACTGCAGAATGTTCCAGAATTGGTACATATGAAAAGCAACAACCAAGTTGGCCGAGTGACAGTATGAACAACCTACTGATTTATACTAGAGCTGCCCAGCGAACAACTGATGATCTATTATTGATACATTTTACTAAGTTGTCTTACTTGTTTTCTCTTCAGAACATATGCCAACCTTATATTGAAAATAAAGGATTCATTTTCCATAAACATGTTTAGAATCAAATGTGCTAATATTTACCTGTGTAAAAAGCAAGATGTTTATAAAATGATAAAGAATAAGAACTGAGACATATGAACTTTAACTGCTTGTAGCAGATAGAACGCAGGATTGTTTAGAGGTTAATATTACTGTTTTTTTCTTTAAATGGCATTCAATAGCTCCATCAAAATGTAAAACCTTATACTAGCCAAAGAGAGAACAGCAACCCAAGATTAAAAAAAAACATAAGCATGTAAGTCAAGTCAGGATACTATTACAGTTCTTTTGCTACACAACTTAGTTAATGAAAACTAATGTTTTCCTCCTGATGGTATCTGACATGGGCTGAATTCATCCAGAAACAGAAGGCAAGCAAAACTGGTAGACGTGGTATGTAGAGGCCAGTCTCCAAAGACACAGAACAGAGGCAGGACAAAACTTGGCAGGAAAGGTGCGCCAAATAGAGCACAGTCAACAGAGAAAGATGATTCTGGTGTGGCCCAGCAAGGTGCAGCTGGGCTGGTTTCCTCTGAACCACCCCTATCTTCCATACTCCAGAGGCCTCGTGGTCAATCAATACAATCCTCAAACATCTCACTCATACACCTCATATATGCAGGGTCACACACTGACTTAGTATCATATCTTTTTTCCCTCTTCTGCCTGAGTAATGGGATTTTACAGGGTTGAAGTAAGTGCAATCGAGAAAGTGAAACATGGTATGACCCTCTAAAATGAAGATTACAGGTCTGTTCATTGGTAGAAAGTCTCCCTAATGTGTTCTCCCCATAAAAATGAGACACAGTCCTCCAATTAAGAGAACTGGACTCTAATAACAGGCATTTAACAAAATCTCAAGAGAGCCAAACGCAGCTGAGTAACAACTGTCTATTCCCTACCCACATCCTCAATGCAGCCATTATAAACTCTTTAAATATAAAATAATAAAAGTTTAGAACTATGATACTATTTAGCACAACCTCATTCACCTCATAAAGGAAATAAAACCAAAGAGGCTAAGCTACTTGCCCAAGGTCATAAACTTCCTAAGAAGCAAAAAGAAAATTAGAATCTATGTTTGTGAACTAAGGCCAGTGCTTTTTCTATTTCATTATACAATGCTTACCAATAATAGCTCTGTTTTTATTTTAAATCAGATGCTTTAGAGATTTCCTAACCTTTCATATAATGTTAACATTTAAATATTCTTTGGTTTTAGATCTCTAGCGTCCTATTTCTTTTCACTTTGCTAAAACTCCTTACAATGTTTACCGCCTCCAAAAGAGCTCATTCAATCTTGTAAAGATAAAAAAAAAAAGCAAAATAAATTAAGTAGAAAATAGTTTAGCTGAATTGCAAGCTGAGTAAACTAAATCACTCAAACAGATATATCAAATGCTTAACAGTCACAAAATGAAAAATGTACTCATTACTGTTTTCTTAATCAGCTCTTCCTGACCTAAGAAATTTATCATGATAACTGCAGTCCCAAGGACATACACACTAATGGAACAAAATATCCTTTGTTTGATGTCACAGCATTATAAATCTCTAGTGCTATTTTAAACTGTCAATTTATTTGAATAGAAATGTCCTTCACTTTCATAAATCCTATAGATCAAATTCATCTCACTTGTTTATGAAATAAAATTACAAAAAGTAGCACACTGTGACACAAATCAATCATGTCTCATGAGTCTTCTTCTGGACAGACGGTGGTCAGGGCAAGGACAGGAAGTGGACTACCTCTCCATGTTGTGTGTAGAAATCAAGACTTTTTTTTCTATTAGCCTATTTTGAAAAGACAATGTAAAGAGTGGTTTCTGTTCCCCTGGGAAAATATAATTTTTTAAATAACCACAATCTGGCTATTTTTTAAGTTTTTAATAGTTTTTTCACATTAATACAGATATAATGTACAAAGGACATTAAGCTGCCAATGATATAATAAGAGCAAAGTATGTAGCTTGATGTCAAGCTAGATTCAATAATTTGTATGTAAATGCAAAAGCAGTAACAGTAAAAACATTTCTGAAAAAGAATAAAGTGAGAACACTTTAATCTACCAAGTATCAAAGTGCACAACAATTAATTAAGACAAGGTTACATAAGGTCAGAATAGAAAGTCACTACACAAAGCCATGGACATATGGACATGATATAGGAAAACAGAGGGGGACAGGACTGATTTTCCTTAACTGATACATGTTAGCGTGATGGTTACTTTTATATGTCAACGTGACATCAAGTATTTGTCAACAGAAGAGAAGATTTTACCTCAACCAATCAGACATCAATTTAAAAAAAACTACTTCAAAGTGTCATCTATTAGATGCAGATATACAGATAAGCATATAGACATAAAGGTAGATATGTAAATCTTAAATCAGGATGTGAGAAATATTTCAATATACCTGTATGCTGCCGAACTCAACATTCTCATAATGGAAATGCGCACATTCAGCCATCTTCGGAAAGTGACCTTTAGTGAAGGGTAACCTGAAACACATGAAATAAATAAAAAACAAGATAGTGAAATAGTAAAAATTACTAAGTTTAAGGGGAAAATACAATGGATTTAAAAGCTCATGCAAGCAAAAATATTTAGTAAGCACATGCGCATGAGCCACACATACCCACACAAATCCTCTTAAAAATACACTGAATCAGATGAGTATTATATTTAGTGTACAGAACAAAACCAAAAATAAAAAAAGCATCACCGTATCTCCTATTGTTGACCCAAATCAATGTCCAAAGAAACACTGTTATTTTCAGCAAATGTTATGGAAACTGTGAACAGCCAGCTTCTAACCAGAGCAGCATTCCCAACACAAAGTACGAAACCAGATTTTACCTGTGAATGTTGTCACATCCCATCAGTCCTGGAGTGGTGGACCTGGACGCAGAATGAACATGTTTATCCTTGTCTTTCCTCTGCTTACACATGAAGCATGGCTATCTAACTCTACCAAGTGAAAAGATGGTTTTCCTGTTTAAAACTGATTAGCTTCAGGTACAGGATGAATAGCCCTTATTCGAAATGACACAGAGACCAGAAGAATTTTGGATTTCAGATTTTTTCAGATTTTGGAATATTTGCTTGTATCTATGGGATATCTTGGGGCTCGGACCCAAGTCTACACAAAAAATTCATTTATATTTCATATACATTTTATACACAGCCTGAAGGTAATGTTATACAATATTTTAAATAATTTTGTGCATGAAACAAAATTTTAACTGCGAACACTCACGTAAGGTCAGGTGTGAAATTTTCCATTTGTGCTACCATGTTGGCACTCAAAAAGTTTCACATTTTGGAGCACTCTGGATTTCATAGCTTCAGATTAGGGATGCTCAACCTGTATTTCACTTAATAGTCAACTCTTGGCATCTACTTCATGCTCCTCAAAGGCAAACCTGAAATCTAATAATCTCATAACTCAGACAATAAAGCTGGTATTTCTGAATGAATGAGAGCAGGCACTAAGTGCACCAAGAATGACATGGTTAGATTGTACCTATCAAACAACTGTAACATAACAGAAAATGACATAAGTTGCTTCAAGAACAAAAATAAAGTATATTTTAGATGAGTGGATAATCTGTAGGCCTATTCCACTGCTGAGTCATAATTTAAGGATTAACAATTGCACAGTAACAGCATATTTTTGTAAAAAGTCTAAATAAAAGTTTTAAGAGAACTAAAGAACTGATTTCCATTCATAGGAATTCATTTAGAACCCACTGTAAAGTTATACTCACTTTTTCACATGCTTAACCTTCATACTGGCTGTACTGCCACACGTCTTAAGAGTAAGATCTCCAGGAATCTCAGGAACATCTGCGCCTCTTGCCTTAAAAAATAAAGACAAAATATTTATGACTATTCCTTTAGTAGTATACTTTTTTAAAAAGCAGGTTATGATTTATGTTAATAGTTCTTCTGACTTTTTACCTACAAAATATATCTTGGTTTAATAATCTTAAAATTATGACTTACTTGAGTTTTAATTATTAAGAATATAAATTATTCACCTGATTTAAATATTCAGCTTTAATGTATAAGGGAAATTTTTCTGTGAGAATAAGAATCTTCATGCTTTTGTAATCAGATTTCAAAACCAGCTATTATATATCTCAATATGAATTAAAATTTCCCCTGAAAGTTGCTGGAATAAAATAACCTTGGTTAAAATAATAAACATTAAAATGTTAATATAAACATAGAAATTAAGAGATTAAAACATGTATTTCTCACACCAAAATCTGAACATGACATGTATATAAATACTTCCAAATTACTCCTTAGTCTATCATAGTTTTCACAGTGGTGAATTCTTCACTTCAGTGACACAATCAGGTATATCATTTTAAAAAAAAAAATGAAAAATCAAAAAGTTCTTAACACTCTGGACAAAATAAAAGTCAATTCCAAATATCTATCTTAAAAATAAATTTTGTGCTATAATACCTATGATTTATAATTTAAAAAAACTTAAGCTGAATTATGATAGCCCATGCCACATGACTCAATAGGCGAGAATAATGTGGGTTAAGCAGTTAAAGTAAGTTGGGCGGAGAATCACAACCTTAACTTCTGTAATGTTTTCTTGCGAGGAAAAAAAAAAAAAAACCAGACAGTTTAGATACATGTTTGTTTTTTTTTTAAATAGGACTTTTCAAAGATATGAGGTAACAATGTATGAATTTATGAGAATGAAACCTTGTTACGTCATCACAACGTGCTGGGTTCATTTTTTCTTTTTGAGGGTTTTTTGTTTTTTAGCAAATTTAACTATTTATAAGGGTTGATATTTCATGATCAAGCCTTCTTAGATGTATTTTTATTCCTTCTTATAGGTCTCCCAAAGAAAACAGAGTATTATTATATTCTTTAGTAATGAAACAGAACTCATTCCATCTTGCACAGCTATCATATGGATTCAATGAAACTTTTTATAAATATAAGATAATATCTTGTCTTATCTTTCCTCTATCTTGAAACAAAGTTACTTCATAATCCTAGGTATTATTTCATCAGTACTGATCAGCATCCAAGTATACCCTATCACATTAGAAAAAAAAATTTAAGACTAAAATAAAAAGTATACTTTAAAAAAGGGAAAATGAGATAATATCCTAGAAAAAGAGTTGACAAACTTTTTCTTAAAGAGCCAGCCGGTAAATACTTTAGGTTTGTGGGCCACATTATCTTTGCCACTATTCAATTCTGCTATTGTAGTGTAAAAGTAGCCACTTGTAAATGACCAAACACAGCCATGTTCCAAAAAAACTTGATTTGCAAAAACAGGCACCCAACAAGGTAAAGTTCGCAAAGCCCTGTCCTACAAAGTTGGTGCTGTAGTGAAATAAATTATCATCCAGTTTTTATACTGTGTTGCCCAAATCGCCTCATCTTTCAAGAAGGTATTTAAAAAGCTTGGAGACACCATCTTTCTAGTCCATTTCACTTTCATTTAGCATATTCATTAATTCAATAGTTTTCGTTTTCTTTCACTTATAGAAAAGAGAAAAACACTGACAAAGAAAGATATCTTATAATGAATAGATACATGAAAAGGTGGGTACAAAGAGACAACAGCACTCTAGACTCTAATAAAGATGGCAAAACAATCACGTACATGATACATCAGACTAATTATAATATCCTAGATGAATACAGTATTAAGTATTAAGAACTGAGTGAACAAGATATTTCAAAGGACAAAAAAGGAAATACAGTATTCTCCAATTGGTCATTCAACTGAAAGTACTTTTTCATGCAATATTCTGCAACAACCTGGATCATCTGGTTTTGCCATTTAAAAAAAAAAAGTGAAAGTGTGACAATACTCTTTCATCTTTTATGATGTTTGTGCACCAAAATTTACTTGACATAACAGGTTTGCCAAGCTTAAATTCTTATTAACATTTCTGATAAGGTGGCTTTTCACTATTCTGCATTGTTCATAAATTGACTTAAAAATATAAAAGAATAAAAAAGAATCCACTAGACTGAGTTAATAAATGGAGACGATGTAATTGGTAGACTGGAAATTGAAACGTTAGCAAGCTATGTGCTAGCTAGGGAGGCCACTGTTCCTAAACACATCTAAGGAGAAAACAAGAAAACCTGCCCAGCCTATGATCCGCACGAGGGAGGAACATCATGTACCACACACCTCTGCAACCACAACTGACTGGGCTGTAGATGGAAACATGACCCAAAGGTAAATCCACAGGTTACGCAAAAGGGTCTGACAGGAAAATCTCTGCCTAAAAAGACAAAATGATAATAATTAGGCCAGTGAACCAAACAAGGGTCCAAAAAGCTTCAGAGGATTCACGAAAATATGTCTGAATCAATAGTTCAACTAGCCTGTGACCATGTATGTTCTGTCCAGCAATATTTTCCTACAGCACAGAAAAGTTCCAGGAATATCCTAGGCTCTCAGTATATTTTTGTGAATGAACAAATACAATACACTTTAACATAACAAGGTTTTATCATTTACTCTTTTAAGATGAAGCCAGTGGAATTGAAAGGAAAATACTGTACTATTATTCGATCACCTGATGAACTAATATTTTCATCTACATATTTTAAAAATAAAATAAATTACCTTAAATTTCTATTGAGAGCACATACTTGAGTTATTTATTCTGTTGCTCCAAACCAAAGATTAAGGAAGTTCTTTTTTAGAAAATAGTTCATTAACTGATATTCATTCATAAAAATAATTTTTCCTATTTTTTCATGTTATAATTATCACTTAATTATGCTTCCAAAATAGAGTTTATAATATCATCAACACAGTAACAGCACCATTCATCAACAGAACATTCAAAAGACCTCAAAAGACAACTGAACTTATGTTCAGAAAAGCACACACCATTTACATTTAAACGCTCTATGTGTCTATCTCTAACGATTAACTGGCATCCTAGAAAATTAGACCAAAAGATTAAGGAAATTAACGGATTCAATAACAATTTTTATCTCCTCACTCTTCCCTACTTGTTTACACTATATAATTCAGCATGTTCATTATCCCTGCCTATACAACTTTATCCTCAAAATCCAATTCAAATCCACCTAGTCCATTTAATCCTATACTGATAATTTTGCCAAATGTTGATACTTTCCTTCATTAATCTTTCAAAGGATTTATCCTGTATACAGTATACTGGAGCATTTCATTATATTTTTATTCATCTTTTAATGCAAACTGCCATGTAGTGTTCTCCAATGAAAGACTTTTCCATTCATCAAGAGGGTAAATTTCTTGAGCATGAAGCCAATGGAATAACATGAGTACATACTTTACTAACATTTGACATCCACAATCCCCATTACAACACTAAAATTTACCATCCTTCAAGGAAAACAGTCAAAGAAACTGAGCATTGTTAACTACCCTAGAAAAGTACATAATGATTTTATCTCTGATTTTTAATTCCCCTAGATGACATTATTATCTATGAAAGTCTACAGTTAACAGTCATTTTAATAGCTCTAATTTTATGATTAAAAATATTTTACCCTTACTGTTTGAAGCACACTGCTCAATGATCTTCCAGAGGGCCTGATCTAATTCACACTGCTACCAAGCATGCGTAAGAGTGCCTACTTTCTGACCACCTCACAAACATCAAATACTATTGAATCTTTTTACTTTTTTCATTCTGATCGGTACTTCTTCACCTTTGTTTTAAAATTAACAAGATAAAAGAATTGAACATAATTTCACATTTTGGTGGGTATGTAGTTATTATTGTGTGTAACACTGTTTTCATCTTATATTCTCTATCTTCAATTTTTTTTAATTAAGTTAAAGCTAGTCATATTTGTAGGACATAATATGCCAAGATATTTAATAGCTTTCCATTAATTATAAACCTCGAAGTTGGAGGCCTTACTTAGACCTTCTAATTTCAAGACTTATTAAAAAGCAATACTCAGTAAGACAAAGTGCCACCAGAGTTAAGGACAAACAAGTGAATGAAATATAATGCAGTCCAAAACAGGCCCACACGGATACAGTAAAAGTTTATTTATGACGAAGGAGCCAACGCAATTCAAAAGAACAGCACTGTCAATAAACGGGAACAGCAGTTTTTAAAAGTACGCAAAAATTAAGAATAAAACTTCCATCTTCTCTTAATATGCAAAAATTAATTCAGGATGGAAATTCAATATGGAAAATAATAATTCTTCTAAAAATAAACACAGAATAATAAATCTGAGCTAAGTAACAAGAAGCAAAAAAAAAAAAACTCTGAAGAGAAAAAAATTAATACATTCAATGGCATCAAAATTACAAACAAGGAACTTATACTCAACATATATAAAGAACTCCTTGTAACAAAATAACTAATAATCCAATTTTTAAACTGGGAAAAAAGAAATCTCAACAGGTATTTCACAAAACAGAATACTTATAGTCAATAATCAAGCTACTCGGTACCATTATTCATCAAGAAAATGCAAAATAAACCCACAATGAAGTAACAGTGCACATCTGCCAAAAAGCCCAAATTAAAAATAAAATAGAATACCAGTGTTGGCAAAGATGCATTGCTGGTTAGAGTATACAACAGCATAACCATTTGGGAAATCGTTTGATAATTAATTGGTAATTCCCACTAACCATACTCCATGATATGACTACACTCCCAAATGTGTATCCCCCTAAATTATTTCATATGTACAACAAAAACTTGCACATAAATATTAACAGAAGCTTATTCATAACCACTAAAAATAGAAACATTATAAATACACGGAGTAGAATCGGTGAATAAATTATGGCATATATATATATATGCAATGGAATTCTGTGATTGAAAAATAATTATTAATATATTAAACAACACGAATAAATCTAACAGTTGTTACAGCACATGAAAGAAGACAGAAGAAAAAAAATCTTGCTGTATTATTACCTTTATATGAAGCTCAAGAAGAGGTAAAATTATTCATAGAAATAAGAACAGTGTTACATCTGGCTGGTGAGAAATACGAAAAAACCTTACTAAGAAATGCTTTATAACTCGGTGTGGGTGGTGGTTTCACAGAAGTATACAGGACATCAAATGGACAAACATTAGTGCGTTTTACTCACTTGTGTGTGTGTGTTAAAATTAACAGTAAAAAGGTCAAGGGGAATTTTTATAGAACTTTAGCTGGTTCCACATTCGCCTGGAATAGTTACGATAACTATGGAAACAATGGGAAATGAGGGAATAATAATATTCCATAGAACTGAAAAAGAATGATGTCTTTCAAACTCATTTTATAATACCAGTTAACCCCAAATATGAAAACCACCCAAAGAAAACAGGAAAAGCAGCCTTGGAGAGCCAGAGAATGTGGGCAAAGTCTCCAACAAAAAAACCACCCAAAACCACTTTTAAGCAACCAGATCTCGTAAGAACTCACTCACTATGATGAAAACAGCAAGGGGAAAATCCTTCCCCATGATCCAATCACCTCCCACCAGGCTGCTCCTCCAACTTTGGGAATTACAATTTGACATGAGATTTGGGTGGGCCCACAAATCCAAACCATATCACCAGTTGAGTGGTGGTATGGGTACTTAAGAGCCTCAGTGAAAACCCATTTTTGAGTAGAGAAACAATAAAGGAAGACCCTGCTGTATAAAGGCTGTGGGGATAACCCTTGGTATTATTTTCTCTCTTTTCTTCCATTACTTAGACCCAACAGCAGCCCAAATCAGGAAAAATGGTGCAAGGCAAGACTTTTTGGTTTTTAATTTTTATTTTTATTTTAAGTTCTGGGGTACACGTGCAGCATGTGCAAGTTTGTTACAGAGGTAAACATTTGCCATGTGGTTTGCTGCACCTATCAACCCACCACCTTGGTGTTAAGCCTACCAGGCATTAGCTATTTTTGCTAATGCTCAGCGCAAGAGTTTTAAAACTCTTAGAGAACGTTATCTTTCCCACCAAAGAAAACAGGAAAAGCAGTCTTGCAGAGCCAGAGAATATGGGCAAAGTCCCCAATAAAAAAACAGCAGGCTGGGCACAGGAGCTCATGCCTGTAATCCCAGGACTCTGGGAGGCCAAGACAAGAGGATCGCTTGAATCCAGGAGTTTTGAGGCCAGCCTGGGCAACACAGGGAGACCCCATCTCTACAGAAAAATGTAAATGTTAGCCAGGCATGGTGGCATGTGCCTGTAGTCACAGCTACTCAGTGTGCTGAGGTGGGAGGATTGCTTGAGCCTAAGGTTAAGGCTGCAGAAAGCCATGAGTAATGCCACTGCACTCCAGCCTGAGCAACAGAGCAAGATCCGGGCAAAAAAAAAAAAAAACACAAGATAAGACCACAGTGATCCCCATGAAACTGAACTGATGTTGAAACCACCACCTATAAAAATTTAGATGAAACTTCAATCTGAACCCAGCCAGACTGATGTCTACTAAAGCACAAATCAACATTCTCCAGAGGATTTCAACAAGGAGTCAGTCTCACAGCATAATATTCAGAATGTCCATGACATAATTAAAAAATACTAGCTATATCAAAAACCAGACAAATATGAGCTATTTCCAAAGGAAAATACAACCTAGAAATGTCAAATCTGACATGAAACAGATTGGACTAATCAGACAAACACTTTAAAACAGGTATTATAAACACACTGCATTAGATATTGGAACCAATGGAAAGACTGAAATACTCGTACAAAAATAAAAATAAAAACTATAAAAAAACCCAAATACAATTTTTAGAACAGAGAAATGCAGCATCTCAAAAAATACTGGCTTAGCATAATAAAATACCCTGAGACTGGGTAATTTACAAAGAAAAGGGGTTTAGTTGGTTCACGGTTCCACAGGCTGTTTAGGAAGCATGACTGGCAAGGCCTCAGGAAACTTACGATCATAGTGGAAGGCAAAGAGGAAGGAGGCACGTCTTACATGTTTAGAGCCCGGGGAAGAGTGAGCAGGAGGAAGAGTAACAGAGAAAAGATTCAGTGAATCTGACAACAGACAAAAAATTATGCAATCTGAAGATAGTTAATTGTTTTAAAAGACTGACAAAATATGAACAGACCTAAAGATAGCTAAGGGACAATATCAAAAGATCTAACACTTACGTCTTTGGAGTCTCTGAAGGTGAGAAAAAACACACTAGTACAGAGAAAAAATGAAATTTCTGAAAACATTACAAATTTATTGAAAGATATACATTTACAGATTCAGGATCACAGAAAACAAAACAAGTAACATCAAAGAAAACTACAAACCAAAACATCATAATCAAGCTGTTGAAAACCAAATATAAAGTAAGCATTCTGACAGCATCCAGAAACAAAAAAGATACATTATATATTGGCATAGAGTAATAAGGATTTAAATGACTGTGGATTTCTCATCAGAAACCAGGAGACAGTGGGGCAATGTCTATGCAATTCGGAAAGAACTCTCAACCCAGAAATCTGCGTCAAGTGACAATATCCTTCAGAAATGACGTAAAAATAAAAACATACTAAGATAAGAGAAAACTAAGAGAATTTGTCACCAGTAGATAGGCTCTAAAAGAAATGCTAAAAGCAGCGCTTCAGGTAGAAGGAAAATAACTCAGGTTAAATGAAATTAGGCCCTTTTGGCAAGAAGGAAGAACAGAAATGGTGAATAATTAGGTAAATATAACAGATTATTAATCTCCACTTAAATGCTTTAAAATATACGTGCCACTTGAAAGCACAAATTATAAAACTGTCTGATGAAAGTTTATGTGATCTATATAAAATCTATAACATAAGGATGGTAGATAAGGGAACCTAGATGGTGGTAGGATTTCTACATTCTACTTGAAGTATAAAATAATAATTTTAAGTATAATACGAAAAGTTAGTAAATTGGAACCAAGAGTATGTAAAAAAGATAAAACACTATGATCAAGCAGAACATCCCAAGACTGTAGGGGAACAAATAATCATATAGTCATCTCTGAGGCAGTACAAACACCTGAAAAAATTCCAAACCCTATTCGTTAAAAACAAAAAAAAAAAATCAGCACACTAAAAAATAAAGAGAACATCCTTAATGTGAGTTTTAAGAAAAGTATCCAGAAAGAAACTAAAGGTCTATAGTACTTAATGATGAAATATTTAAAGTTTCAAATTTGATATCAAGAACAAGAGAAGGATGTATGTACCACATCTATTCATCATTATTCTGGAGTGCCTCACCAGCACAATCAGGAAAGTAAAAGAAATAAAAGATAGTGCACATGTGAAATCTGAAAGAATTCACAAACTCAGAATTAATCAAAGAATGTGTCAAGGTCTCTAGGCATAAACTACACAAAAATTAACTAGATTTGAAACATATTAGCAATAAACATGTGGAATATAAAATTTTAAAGCCAATTGTAAAATTCCAACTATAATAGCATTGAAGAAAACATCAAATACCTAGGAACATATCTAATAAAAAATGTGAAAGACCTTGCTATGTTCTGAACATCTGTGTTCCATCAAAATGTGTATATTAAAACCTAACCCCCAAGGTGATGGTATTAAGAGGTCAGGCCTTTGGGAGGCGATTATGTCATGATGGCTCTGCCCTCATGAATGGAATTAGTGCCCTTATAAAAGAGGCATGAGTTGTGGGAGCCTGTTTTGTGTTCCACCATGTGAGAACGCATAAAAGGTGCCACTTCTAAGAAAGAAACCCTTGCCAGACACTGAATCTGCTGGACCGATCTTGGACTTCCCAGCCTCCAAAACTATGAGCAGCAAATTTCTATTGTTTATAAATTACCAAGTCTAAGGTACGTTATCATAGCAGCCAGAACAGATTAAGACAGAATTCTATACTAAAAACTACAAACATTGTTCAAAAATTAAAGACAATCTAAATAGATATATTATACATGCACATGTGCCTCATTTGCATAGATTAGAAGATACAATAATGTCAAGGTGTCAATTCTTCCCCAATATTATCTGTAGACTTATCTGCAGAAATTGGGAAACTAATTCTAAAAATGTATATAGAAATGCAAAAGACACAGAAGTACCAAGATAAGAAGGGCAAAGCTGGAAGGCACTACCTATCAGATATCAAGTTTTACTGTAAAAGTATAATAACTAAGACAGTGTGGTATTCGGTCTAAGTCTAGAAAAATGGACCAAAAGATCACAACAGAGAATTCAGACAGCAACCAACAATATGGTTATGTGACTCATGACAAAGGCACTACTGCAATTAAGTCAGAAAAAAGACGGCCATTTCAATAACTGTACTAAGTCAATCTGATTTCTACATGAATAAAAATGAATGTTGGCTGGGCATGGTGGCTCACGCCTGTAATCCCAGCACTCTGGGAGGCCGAGGCAGGCGGATCACGAGGTCAGGAGATCGAGACCATCCTGGCTAACACGGTGAAACCCTGTCTCTACTAAAAATACAAAAAATTAGCCGGGCGTGGTGACGGGCGCCTGTAGACCCAGCTGCTTGGGAAGCTGAGGCAGGAGAATGGCGAGAACCCAGGAGGCGGAGCTTGCAGTGAGCCCAGATCGCGCCACTGCACTCCAGCCTGGGACAGAGTGGGATTCCATCTCAAAAATAATAATAATAATAATAATAAAAGAATCTTGACCCAAACCTCACATCATGCACAAAAAATCAATTTTAAATAGTTCACAGACCCAAACATAAAAGGTGAACATGTTCTTCTACAAAGTACTTTCATGACATTGGGATAGGCAAAGATTTCCTAAAAGGACGCACACAGAAAAAACAATTATTCTGACACCCTACAAAATTTAATAAAGTGGACTTCACTAAAGCTAAGTATTTCTGATTACCAAATGATAAAATTAAGCATTCAAAAAGATAAGTCAGAGTCTAAAAGAAGAAATTGGAAGATATGTCTCAGATAAATGACTAGTGCCCATAATAGATAAAGAACTACTAAACATTAACTTAAAAAAAGACAACCTAACAGAAGAAAAGGGCAAAACTTGAATGAGCACATTACAAAAGAGGATATCTCAGGGTCAATAAGAATATGAAATGGCGCCAAACATAAATAATCATCACAGAAATAAAGCCCACAATAAGATTCTATTACACACATAACAGAACCCAAGCACAAAAACTACATATTGCAGGATTTCATGTATAAAAACAATGGTTACCTTTGGTGGGAAAGATAATGACTCAGAGCTACTCAAGGGAGATTTCTGAATTTCAGGAAAAGTTCCATGTTTAAATCTGGGTGGTGGTCATATAAGTAGAAAACATAAGCAAAAAGTCATAAAGCTATAGGGTAAGATCTGTGACTTCTCTGTATGTAAGATATACCTAAATAACAAAGTAAATAAAATTAAATGGGAAAAAGAGACAATAGCAAGAAAGTGGAAAATTACAGGCTAATTTTATTAAACACAAATGCAAAAAAATAAGCCAAATAGAATAATAAATCAAATCTATCATTGTGTTAAAAATATACATCATAAGTGAATTAAATTTGTTTCAAGAATGCAAGGATGGTTTAATAGAACATCTATTATTATCATTAAGTCTTTAATTACAATTAAAATGAGGAAAAAATATTAGATTATTGCAATAGATAATAGAAAAATTGTCTGATAAAACTCAACACCCATTCACGATAAGAACTACCTAGCAGGACTTTTGGTTCGCAGTAGTAGATTGAAAACATATTTACCTCTGCTCTCTCTTACATCTTATCAAACTAACAATGATTTTTTAAAACCATTTTCTTCTTATACTAACAAAAGTATAAAATGCTATATGCATCCACAGGTATAAGGTTATTCTCTGCATGACTATTTCTAGTAACCAAAGGGTGAAAAAAACCTAGATATCCATTGAAAGAAAACAGTTGAATACACTATACTGCATCCACACAATGGAATAGTCACAGCTATAAAAGGAATGAGGAATATTTCAATTTATTGCTATGAAGTAGTCATCAGCACATATGAACTGAAAAAAAAAAAAAGCAGGGTACAAAAACAGGTTACCTTTAACTAAAAGACTGTAAATATACAAAGAATATATATATGTGTTTTCTTACACTTAAAACAATGGGAAGATAAACTAAAAACTAATTTAGATGCTTACCTAGGAGGCAACAAAGAGACAGAGATGGAAGATTTTTGTGAATGTCTCAGTTTTGTAGTTCAGATTTTGGGGTCATGTAAGTTTTTAAGTATTTGTAAAATTAAATTAAATTAAATTAAATTAAAATGGGATGAAAGGGCAATCCCTAAGATCAAAAAACAAATAAAACAAATGAACTTAATTATAAGTTGGTGCCTTAAGCACACAGAGAGGAATTACCTCAAATGACAGTAAAGAAAAGTACTAATAATATATTCCTAGTGGGATATGTCGTAAAGATGAAAGGAAACAAAATGTTTCGGAATACTGACATTATTATTCTGAAACTATTAAAAGTAGAAGATTAAAGCAAACAAATAGTTATTAATGTCACTAAAAACTAAGGTTTTAAGTATAAGAGATACAAATATGAAATCAAAGAAATTAAGTAGAAATCCATATTCATTTCTTTTTTGAGGGTGTGTGTCTGTGTGTTTAAATAAGGCAGCTAGAATGACAGTGGACAGTCACATGCAGATGATGTATTAAATCTTGATTATGGCACGGCATATAGTACTTTGTGATACACTTGTGCGTAAGATTATAAAATGAGAATTCAATATTAACACAGTTAAATAAATTTGAAGCTGATTAAATACTGAAGAATGTTCATTGTCAATTACTGTACATTAACATGCAGCAGGAAACAGGCAGAACATCACAGGGCTTTTTTATTCTTTTCTCGACATTTTAATAAAAGCACATTAAAATATATGACATACATTTACCAAATTTATAGATAAAAGAAAACTGAAATGGACATTCACAAACTCTGAGTGACAGAATTCAAAGAGATTTTTAAAAGCTGCCAAGACAAACCAAATGAATGTGAACTGTAGCAAGAATAAAAATTGAAGCCCTGAATTTAAATTCAAAATTCAATTATATAAATATGGGGATGGGGAGCAAACTGTTTGACAAGAATTCATGTAACAAGATCTGAGGTTTATAGTTTACCACAAGTTTAATATAAGCCAAAAGTATACTCTTACTGGTAAAAAACAAAACAAAACAAAACAAAACAAAAACAAAACAAAAACAAAAAAAACCAATGCAGTCTTAAAGAGTAGAGCATCTCTAAGAGGGAAATATTTGTATCCCTATAATCTGAACCAGTTAAACCACATAGAGAACAGCTCATCCATTTCAGGAAAATACAATTTGATATGGAAAGCTTGCAAAACTAGGAATTGGCAACGTTTTATTCTGTCTACTTCACTGTTTCCTAATCCAAAAAAATATTCTACCATTCCTCCACTGTACAGATCTTTAAAGAATCTTTCAAATACCGTGTTATCTTGGTCCCATATCCAAAGTGCTAACATTGACTGGGTAACTGTAAACTGACATAAAAGTAGTTTAACACATTGTGTTCTGATACAGAACCATAAAGCTGGCTACTTCTACAGTCAGCCCCACCATAAGCCCACCCTCTCCATATTATTTATGTGTCTAACCCTTTCAAAATACTATAAACTCCATCCTGACAGGTGTTAACAGAACACCAATGAGCATTACCAATTTTTAACTAAGAAAACAAAATAGTGTACGGAGAGATGTTCAACATAATCATGGAGTTGAAAGACATCTCATTTAGACATTCCACTGTAAAGAGGAAACTAAGACCAAGAAAGAAGAGATTTGCATAGTGTGTTAATCACAGAATTTGAATTAAACTGGATTTTTATCACAAAACCCACTATGTCTAAAACAGTGTAGAAAAAGTTCAAAAACAATGAAGTTTTAAAAATAAAAAATTAGAACAATGAGAAATACTTTCCTCTTATCAAAATTTTATATTTTAAAACTTTGTAAGACTGAAAACAATGGCACAAAAATCACTAAACATTACTTATTAGAATATGAATCAATAAAACCCTTTTGGCAAGTAATATGGGAATCTCTATATTAATTAGTTAAGTAATTCCCTATAACATAGTAGTAAAAAGAAAAAGCAAAACTCATCATAAAGATATTCATCTAAGTGAAAAATATATAACAAAACTCAAAGTCTTATTAATTAAGCAATAACAATATGTCCTATTTCATGGAGTACTGTGTAGTCATTAAATACGTTTATCAACATTTTCATTTAACATCAACAACAGATTGTATATATGCTTCCCCTGCCCAATCGATTTTATGACATATTAGTGAAATTAAAATTACTAGAATATCTGTAATTTCCATTGACAAATGTCAATTGATATGGTTTGGCTGTGTCCCCACCCAAATCTCATCTTGAATTGTAACTCCCACAATTCCCACAAGTCATGGGAGGGACCCAGTGCGAGGTAATTGAATCATAGGGGGCAGGTCTTTCCTGTGCTGTTCTCGTGATAATGAATAAGTCTCACGAGATCTGATGGTTTTATCAAGAGTTATCCCGCAAAAGCTCTCTCTCTGCCTGCTGCCATCCATGTTAAGACATGACTTGCTCCTTCTTGCCTTCCGCCATGATTCTGAGGGCCCCCCAGCTATGTGGAACTGTAAGTCCATTAAACCTCTTTTTCTTTCCAGCCTCAAGTATATCTTTATCAGCAGCATGAAAATGAACTAATACATCAATGTTATCACATGTTAAACATATTATGAAGTATAAATAACAGAGAAAACATATAAGACTGTGGTAGGCAAAATTCTAAAGAGGGTCGCCCCTACCCCCCAAGATTCCCACCCCATGGTTATTCAATCAATCCAGGTACTGCTGAGAATAGAGGCTGAAAATGTAATTAAAATCCCAGGACAGTCGATCTTAAAATACAAAAATTATTTGGATTGACCTAATCTAATCACATGAGCACTTCAAAAGTAGAGTTTTCTCCAGCTGGTAGCAGAAGGGAAAGTCAAAGATTTGAAGCACCAAGTACCACCCCTGGCTTTGAAGCCTGAGGGGGTCACATAAGAGGGAATTCATGCAGCCCCTAAAAGTTACGCCACCACACTTCCCACAATGACAGCCAGCAAGGAAACAGGGGCCTCAGACCTACAACCCTAAGGAACTGGATTCTGCCAACAGAATCTGCAGATGAGAACCCAGCCCAGCCAATACTTCGATTTCTGCTTTAGGAGACCCTGAGCAGAGAACCCAGTTCAGCCTGCCCAGACTTCTAATCTGCAGAACTGTGAGATAATAAATGGGTATTACTTTAAGCCCTTAAGCTTGTGATAACTTCTTATACATATTCAACAAAAAACAAATACTAACAACATCTAAGACCTTAGGACTTTCTGAGTGATCTCAGATTTTATATGCTCCTTTATCTCTCATGCAAGTAAAACTCTTTCTTCCCAGG
The DNA here is from genome assembly GCF_000951045.1 of Mandrillus leucophaeus. NCBI lineage: Eukaryota > Metazoa > Chordata > Mammalia > Primates > Cercopithecidae > Mandrillus > Mandrillus leucophaeus. The sequence goes on along the minus strand of NW_012107853.1, from coordinate 195,158 downwards.
ACTTGGGTTGTAAAGCCTCAGAAGCTTTTGCCTCCCAGCACTCCCAGGACCCCACTGAATGCAATGACTTCAGTACTATTCCAAACCACCTTCTTAAGGCTTCCTCAAAGGAGTCAGCGATGCACTTGAAAGCAAATCCTGGAGGAAGGAGCAAATTCTGCAGGTGAGATAAGTAACTGGAGGGAGATACACAGATCTGACACAGTTCAATAACCAGCTCTCCTATCTCCCTGGCAATCTTGCATTTTAAGTGTGAAGTCTACAATCTGTTCCATATCCCATTCTGCAGCCCTCAAGACAACCACTCTTTCCCCCTAAAGGGAGGAAAATTTAATTCCTCTCCCTTTCCATGGCAACGTTTTTTAATTTCCCCTTCCAAGGTGTCTACCACTATGTCCACTAGCCAGTCTTTTTCAGAGATATTTTCCTTCCAGTGAAACTGCCAATTCCTTTACCTATGACACCTCCCATAATATACAATAGGGAATACGCAGTTTTCCCTGCACTGCACAGCACCTTAATAACCAGGAAGAATACTTATGTTTAAATGGAAAGGCAAGGAAATATAAAATTGTATATTGTCCATAATTACTTTAAAAATCATATTCCCAGACATGATGGGAAAGGAGAATATATTACCAAAGCAATATTCTTTGAAACTAACCATTTGAAGACATTTGTATAAGAAAAATGTGCTTATACGGATGTTCTGTTAAAAACTCTCTGCATTGCCATAAAAAAGGATGAGTTCACGTCCTTTGTGGCAACATGGATGAAGCTGGAAACCATCATTCTGAGCAAACTATCGCAAGGACAGAAAACCAAACACCACATGTTCTCATTCATAGGTGGGAACTGAACAATGAGAACACTTGGACACAGGGCAGGAACATCACACACGGGGGCCTGTCGTGGGGTGGGGGATGGGGGAGGGATAGTATTAGGAGATGTACCTAATGTAAATGATGAGTTAATGGGTGCAGCAAACCAACATGGCACATGTATACGTATGTAACAAACCTGTGTGTTGTGCACATGTATCCTAGAACTTAAAGCATAATAAAAAAAAAAGAAAAAAAATGTTTAGGATGGTAAATGCTATATTATACATATTTTATCACAATTAAAAATAAAAATAATATAAAATTTAAAAAACCCCTCAGCATTGTCAAAAGCCTATACCAAAATAATCTCACCACCATGGGAAATAGAATTATGGGAAAGCCTCTTTCTTTTTCTTTTCACTTTTCTATATGTTCTATTTTTATAAGGGAAAGGGCAAAAGAGATAAAGAAAAAGGAAAGAGAGAAAGAGAAAGTAACAAGCTAGCTTCTTCCTCCTCTGCATATTACTTACAGCAACCATTTGCAAATGTAAAACAACCTGTTATAAATCAATGAGATTAGATGATCTATATAACTACAATGTGCTAAGCTAGGTATTCATATTTATAGTCAGTTAGGAAAGAACAAGAATAAAAATGCTTCTATGAAGAAATGTGCCGATGTTATAGCAGTAAAAAAGATTTTTTTGTTAATCACTGAGCCAAATTATGAGTTATCTGATATAAGCTATCTGAGTGGTAGGGGAGACCCCTCTCAAAGCAGAAAAAGACAGGAAGAAATGAGGGCTCTTCCCCTCTTTCTGCCCTCCAGTCTTCCACGAGTGCTTCCCATTTGCCAAACCTAGCCAAAAGCCTGCTGGCAAAGAAGCCTGAGAAATGTTGTTTGCTGGGATCAGCCTCCGACAGCAGAGAACAGAGCAGACAGAAGGTAGGATGTCCCAATTCCAGATCTATGACATTAACTACTAAACGGTACAGACATAATTACATATATAGTACAGGTTCATTTACATAAAATGCTCTCATACTTTGACAAAGCACCATAGTTAAATAACATACATACGTATATTTATATACATAAGATCAACTGAATAAACAAGGTTTCAATACTAAATTTGTACTGTCACAAAAAGCAAACTACTAATCAAAATGAGTTGTTAATAATTAAGAACAATAAAAACGGATCTGAAATTGCCATGGAAAAATCAGAAATAATATCACCAAATACACATTCATAAAGGACATCAAAATGCAATCAGTGTTAAGTATATGCTACTATCAAAGTGGACCAGGTGCTTCTTAAAGGAAAAAACAAAAAACCACTAATATATGCATGGGGAAAATATAATAAGACTTGAACAAAGTGTTCTTTCTGTATAAGGCTAGCAAAAAGCATCTGAAATTAATTCTGAGGAAAAGGTGACTTTTTGCCACTTCTCACATTTTTAACAGATTCAAATTTTATTTATTGTATTATCTTTATTATTTGCAGTCAGAATTTAACAGAGGTCATAGAAGTTTTAGACTAATGTTATAAATATTTCTTGAAAATAGCAGCTGTCTATATGCTGGTAAAACTGCACATATATATATATATGATCAACTGAATAAATGAGATTTTGATACAAAATTTGTGCTGTCAAGGAAGGCAAACAGGACTGCCAGTTGCCTGCCAGCTTAACCATAGGAAACACACATAATGAATTTCTGAAATGGCATGTCTATAAAAGCTTTTACAATTGGTCTAAGTATTGTCCCCTTTCTTAAAAAGAACAGAGACTATGCAGGGGAAATCTAATAATAATTATCCCAATAAGTAGTCCTCCTTTATCTGTTATTTCACTTTTCACAGTTTCAGTTACCCATGGGTTAACCCTGGTCCAAAAATGCTAAATGGAAAATTCCCAAAAATAACAATTTCTAAGTTTTAAACTGCATGTAGTTCTGAGCAGTGTGATGAAATCTCACACCGTCCTGCACCGCCCCAGTCCATCCCGCCTGGAACATGAATTATCCCTTTGTCCAGTGTATCCACACTGTGGACTACCCACCTGTGGCTCACTTGGGAGTCATCTCAGTGACCAGATCAACTGCCATGGTATTGCAGTGCTTGCATTCCAGTCACACTGATTTGACTTAATAGTAGCCCCAAAGCACAAGAGGAGTGATGCTGCCATTATGGATATGCCAAAGAGAAGCTGGAAAGTGCTTCTGTGAGTGAAAAGGTGAAGTTCTCAATAAGGAAAGAAAAGAAATCATATGCTGAGGTTGCTGAGATCTACAGAAAGAATGAACCTTCTATCCATGAAATTGTGAACAGTATATCATTATACCTGTTCTATTTTATATTAGTTATTGTTGTTTATGTATGTCCTACTGTGTCTAATTTATAAATTAAACTTTATCAAGTATATATGTACTAGAAAAACCACAGTATATACCGTGTTCATTACTATCTGCAGTTTCAGGCATCCACTGGGGGTCTTGGAACATATCCCCCTTGGATAGAAGGAAACTACTGCACCATCAGAAAGATAGATTTATTAAAACTATGTTATATTATGTTGAACAATAATGTTACTAAAGTGATTCTGAAAAAATAAGTATGTCACAAAGAAACTCAAGTAACTGAGTTACATGTCTGAATATTTTCAACAGAATTTTGATTTAACAAAATAGACTTAATGCTAAAAACAGATTACAGTTTTCTTCACTTATTCAAAATTGTTGCAGGGCCTTAGAAAAATCATCCCTGTACAGTAATAAGGAAAAAAAAATTAGGCTTTTATAAGTTTATATATTGTGAGTTCAGATAAGGCTCTCCACAGAATGGCAATAATCATTTAAAACACACACACACTTTCTAAATTGAATCTGTGAATACTGCTTAGTGGTTTCTCTTAAAATTATTTTCAGCATTATGCACCTCCATCAGACTTGATAACAGCCTAGCAATTTTACTAAAAAAAACACTTCACATATAAGAAAACTCAAGAGCTCGGAACTAAAAATAGTGCTAAATGGGAAGTATTTCCTAATGTCTTAATATCTGGGCACCACAGAGCAGGCTCAGGAACACATCCTCCAATGTGTTATCTAGCACCACCAATGTGGAAGTGCTAAAAACCAGAAACAGGAATCAAAGAAGGTGGCAGGTAAATTTCAGTAGCTGGTAATTCACAAACACAGAAATAGCCATCAAATAAGCCCCAAGAGTAAATTGTATCACTAATCTTATTCAATTCTCTATTGTGAGTAGGAACAACAGTATGAGAAGACTGAAGGAAAAAACATGATTTCTGAAAGTGATTATAAAACTAGCTCTTTTGCAGCAAGGGTGTTGCCTTAAACTTCGCTTCTAGAAAATATCTCCTCCGAGAGCCAATTAACCACAGGAAAAAAATTATTCAGAGGTGATATTTAAAACAATTTGGAAAAAACTATTAGAAAGCACCATTAGTATAATAATCACAACTCCTCTGCTAGGCAACAGCTGGTTAATCAACCTAAAATTACCACATTTACATATTAGCAAAGCCTTTAAATGTTATACTTTTGTATAATTGAGATTCATCCTTTCCTTCATCTCATTCCCTTATAAAGGCATTAAAGATACTCCTATATTCAGAAGGCTCACTAAAAATACAGAGTTCCAACAATGTATATAATTTTACCAGACATTTTATACAAAGGTTCCTATGAAACTGTAAGAACATTACCTTTACAGGTACTTTATTATGGTAAGTTATTGTTGGTCTTCAGTGCTGCTAGAAAATGATACAGATCCCTTTCTGCACTTGAATTCTGTATACATTAGATTTACTAGCAAAAATGTTCATGCAATACTTAAAGATATATTATAAATATAAATGATATAAATTCCGGGAAAAGAGTATGAATAGAAGAAGGGTAGAAGAAAAGAAAGATCACAAACTAGATATTTGGAAAAATTTCTACTAAAGGAGTAACAAGATCCTAGACCACGATGACACTCCAATCGAGACCTAGAAGAACCATTATCCCTCCACCTGCATGTTTCATGTAGTTTTTTCCTTGAATATCTTGTAAGTTTTAAAAAATTTTTTGAAAAGCTATACAACAAATTGTATCAATAAAAGTAACATCCAGATCACCTAACGACTCAAAGACATATTTGAAACATAGTTTTCAGTTTAATGATTAACAATAAAGTCACATGCTTAAGCAATGGTTCAACAATTCAAACGGTTATAGGCTTTACATTATGAAACTGCCAATTTTTACTTCTGACCTATAAAAGTAGCAATTTCATAGACTCCAACTTAATATATATCACAGAGCTCTCAGTAATGTATTAAATAACTTCAATAATTAATACCAGTTGATTCATGCCAGAGAAGTCACAGAGGACGTACCATGGGAGAGGACAGGATAGAGACAGACTTAACAGTTGCTTACTGAAGAGCTCTGAACAAACTGGCAAAAATTCAAAACCTGTGCTTTGCATATTAATCAATGGTTACATTTGTGATGGTTCACAAAGCAACATAACATAAAACATTTCCCTTTTAAAGACTGGGAGATGATAACACATCACTAGGTCCTCTGAATTAAAATTCACTCATCAATCAAAATAAACAGTTAAACATCACGCAGTAATAAAAGAGCTAAGGATACTGATTTAAAACACATTTGCAAATACTTTTTCTTTTATTCAAACTGAAAATGTTTTTACAAGTTGATGGGTAAAAAGAACCAGTCTAAATTTCACCTTATCTATGACTTCAGTTATCCACAGTCAACTGCAGTGCAAAAATATAAAATGAAAAATTCCAGAAATAATTCATAAATTTTAAACTGCATGCCACTCAGAATAGCGCAATGCAATCTTGCAGTGCTCTGCTCTGTCTTGGCCAGGACATGAATCATCACCAGCATATCCACGTTGTATATGCTACACATACGTTAGTATATATAGAGTTCAGTACTCTCTGCAGTTTCTCTCTCTCTCATTTTTAGTATCTTATTTTCTGAAAGAGCCTAATATTTAACTGATAAACAATTTCACTGTAAACTGTAAATATTCTACTTTTAGCAATTCAAAAAAACTATAGCATTTTATTAGATTTCTTGAAATACTGAATCTAGTTACAGATTTATGAAAAGTACATAACCATAAATTACAAAACAATAGAGCACCATTTTAGGTTTTTACCATTGTTTTGATTTTTAAATGACTATTATAAATATAAAACTCCTTAAATTTTTAACAATTCCAAAATTCTGGCTCCTTTTTAGATATGTATATTTAAAAACTAATATTCTGGTGTCATAACACAAATCAATAAAAATTTAACACTTAAGCCCTTTTATCTCTGAAGTAATTTAAAAAATTAACCAAATGGAATTGAGTGTAAATACTCTATAAAGAGTTCCCTAAATAAAAAATTTCATTCTCAAAGTTATATTTCACTTAGATTATTATTGAGAAAAAAAGGTCCCAAACTTACTTATTGCTTAAAATCAATATGATTTTTGAGACAAATGGTAGTAAAATTGTGGCTCTAATCTCATTTATACTGTTTTCATCATTCACTACACATTTTTGCAACCTAGCAATGCACTTATTTATTGAGAGTGATGCTTTATTTTTTTAAATGGAAGAAATATTATGGCACCTGCCCTCAAGGAGCTTACACATAAAGAAATTAGTAAGAGTATAAAATAAGAATATAATGAGATATTAAAATGTATTATATAGTAATTTCCATCAGTGCTTAGACAACTCACTGTGGATTCCAGAAGTGAAATCAGTAATTTTACATGTATACAGCATGACATTTTAATACAGAGTAAACAGACCACCACATGAAATACTAATGTCACCTTTGTTCCATTGAATAAATTCAATGCAGATTTACTGAAGATTTAAAAATTGTAGGAAAAGTGGGGGATTTAAAAAGAGGCAAAAAAGTTACTGAACGTTCTTTCCCTGGAATGCTGGCATCTCTGAGGATTACCTGATTCCACAGGGGTATGGGATTTTGTTTGTCTTTTGATTCAGCTATTTTACAACTCTGTAGAGATGGAACTTGCCTTATAGAAAAATGAGAGTAATACAAATAATTCCTGTCCACAGAAATGCAAACTTTATCCAGTGAAACAGAACAGTTTTGCCAGATTATATGCATTTTAGAATGGTTGCTCTATAAGAAGATGGTAATTTTTGAATTCTCCTTTGAACCAGTTTTAACAACTGACTGGTTCCTTCATTAATAATAAGTTAAATATCTTTGGCTTGTGCTCATTCTATATTTCTATGAGAGTCATGATTATATTCTCTTTTAAACTTTATCCTTCAATAAAATGAAAACAAGATGACCCCTACCCTTCCTCAAAGAGTTCACAACCTAGTAGGGAGACAAACACATTTGTATTCAACTAGATTAATACAAAGGCAAGCATCATGATACAGACAGGAACAGCATACTATCAGAAGTGAAATAAAACTATTTCCCATCTGAAAGGTTTAGAAAAGCCTTACATCTTAAGTTACTTATATGAATAGACTTAGGGACAAGATGGCAGGTAGGAGTCAGGGCTAACGTGTAGCTCCCACTTGGACAGACAGAACAATGTGTGGAGAGCACCATGATCTTTACCATGATCTTTTGTTCCAAGAACCACCAAAGAAATGTACCAGGAAAATCAAAAGAATTCAAAGATCTTTGAATGAAGCAGCATGCCACTGCAAATTCCACAGGACAGGCAAAAAACTGAGTTCCCAAAGTATGAGAGGGAGAAAACCTGCCTCTGAACACACAACCCCACTGGAGAATCTATAAATCCAGATTACAGGAAAATGATTTAAACTCACCTAGAGCTTAAACAAATTTAAGGACTCATGCAAAACATAAAAGTGGAAACAGCAGTGAGAGGAAGTGCCTTGCATGTACTCCCAGTCTCCAGCTCAAGCCCAGGGAAGCCATCCCTGACCATATCTCACAGGGGCCTTCAGGGACGGCAGCCAGCAGAATTAGGGAGGGGTCACAGGACGAAGAAAGCTTCCAACTGAAATAAGTAGTAATTCTGACTGAGTGTGAATTTCCTTGAGCAGAATCTGAGGGCAAACAGAAATTGCTTCAGATACAAGTGCAGGAGCCTCCGCTGACAGACAGGGAGGGGCGAAGCAGGAAAGCTGTGCTTGCTTTCTCAGCAGGAAAGCTCACAGCCTGGGGCAAGTTCTGAGCCAGGCACTGCAGGAGCCAGGCCAGCCTCACCAACTATGAGGGAGCTGGGTAAGGCCTCTTGCTACAGCTATCACCCGTTTCCCTGAAAAACTATATGAAACAACAGAGGCAACCAAAATCCCCTCTGGAACATAACCCCATTAGCCTGAGAACCACCCCCTCAATCCCCTACAGTGGCCACAGCAAGCCTCACCCAAGGAAAATCCAAGCGTGGACCTGCCTAAACCAGCCCCAAACTGATGGTATTTCTCTATTTTCCATGGTTGCCAAACACAAAAGATAGAAACTCTTGGGGGCTTTATGGCCCCATCCATCACCTGACAAACTAAAATCCTTACCCTGGCCGACATAGGGCAAGCACAGATCCCCCTACTACTACCACAGCTGGTGCTCTTTTGAAAGCACCACCTACAGGCTGGAGGTCAATCTACTTAGGCCATAAGAGCAACTTAGGACAGAATAATCCTGCTACCAGGAAGAAGAAGACAATAGCTAATTCCACTGCCCACAACATCCTGGCTAACCAGTGGTCCTGAGTCTCTCCATTTGACAACTTTACTGCTAGCATAACCAGCATTCGAGAAAGCCAGCACACTAAACATATCTACAGCCAAAGACTGGATCTACCTCACTCCCCTGCCACCTGCATCCAAGCAAGTGCTGGTATCCATGCCTGGGAGACCTGAAGACAGATCACATCACAGGACTCTTTGCAGACATTCCCTAGCACCAAAGCAGAGCCTGGTGCTAGAGTCCTGCTGGGTGGCTAGACCCAGAAGAGAAGTAAGAATCACTGCAGTCCAGCTCTCAGGAAGTCCCATCCTCAAGAAAAGGGGGAGAATACCACATCAAGGGATTAGCCCATGGGACAAGGAAATCTGAACAGTAAGCCTTGAGTTCCACACCTTTCCACTTAAATAGTCTACCAAAATGAGAAGGAACCAGAAAAGTAATTCTGGGAATATGACACAACAGGATTCTATACCACCACCAAAAGATCACACCAGCTCCCCAACAATGGATCTGTACCTAGAATAAATCTCTGATTTGCCAGAGGAAAAAAAAAAATTAGAAGGTTGATTGTAAAGCTAATCAGGAAAATACCAGAGAAATGTGAAAGCCAATGTAAAGAAATTTTTTTAAAAATACAGGATATAGATAGGAAATTCTCCAGAGAAATGGGTATCATAAAGAAAAAACAATCACAAATTCTGGAAATGAAAGACACACTTAGAGAAATACATAATGCCCTGAGAAGTTTCAACAATAGATGAGAACAAGGAGAAAAAAGAAGATCAGAGCTTGAAGAAAATTAACCTAAATTAACGTTTAGCTTTCAAATTAACCCAATCTGACAGACAAAAAAAAAAAAAAAAAAGAATAAAAAAATGAACAAAGCCTCCAAGAAATTTGGGATTATGTTAAATGGCCAAACCTAAGAAAAACAGGTGTTTCTGAGGAAGAAGAGAAATCGAAAAGTTTAGAAAACTTACTTGTAAGGTTGAGGAAAACCTCCTTGGCCTTCCTAGAGATGTTGACACCTAAATACAAAAAGCTCAAAGAACACCTGAAATATTCACCACAAAAAAAATCACCTGCGTAAATTTAAGATGAAAGAATCTTAAGCACTGTGAGATAAAAACATCAAATAATCTGTAAAAGAAAACCTATCAGATTACCAGCAGATTTGTCAGAAGAAACCTTGTAAGTCAGAAGAGACTGGGTTCCCATCTTTAGCTCCCTTAAACAAAATATTTGTCAACCACACATTTTATCTCTGGCAAAACTAAGCCTCATAAAAGAAGAAGAGATAAAGTATTTTTCAGACAAAAATATCCTGAAGTAATTTGCCACTACTAAGACAGCACTACAAGAAATGCTAAAGAGAGTTCTAGATCTTGAAACTAAACAGTGAAAGACACCAAAATAGAACCTCCTTAAAGCATAAATTTCACAGGGGCCATAAGACAGTAACATAATGAAAAACAACATATTAAGGCAACAATTAGCATGATGAATAGAAGAGTACCTCCCATCTCAATACTAACAGTGAATGTAAATGGCCTAAATGCTCACTTAAAAGATAGACAATGGCAGAATGAATTTAAAAAAAAAATCTACTAACTAATTATTTGCTGTCTTCAAGAGACTCACCTAAGACAACAACTCAAAAAAACTTAAGGTAAAGGGGTAGGAAAAGATATTCCACAGAGATGGAAACCAAATGCAAGGAGGAGTAGCAATTTTTATACCAGAAAGAACAGACTTTAAAGCAAAAACATTAGAAAAAAGATAAAGAGGGACATTATATAATGATAAAAGGATCAATCCAATAAGAAAATATCACAATCCTAAATACATATGCACCTAACACTAGATCTCCCAAATTTATAAAACAATTACTACTAGACCTAAGAAATGAGATAGATGACAACAGAGTAATAGCAGGGGAATTCAATATTCCACTGACAGTACTACAAAGGTCATCAAGACAGAAAGTCAACAAAGAAACAATAAACTGAAACTAAACCCTAGAACAAATGGACTTAACAGATATTTACTGAACATTCTACCCAACAACTGCAGAATATACATTCTTTTCATCAGTATATGGGACATTCTCCAAGACAGACCAATGATAGGTCACATGTCTCTACAAATTTAAGAAAAATCCAAATTATATCAAATACCCTCTCAGACCACAGTAAAACAAAGCTGGAAATTAACTCGAAAAGAAACACCCAAAACTGTAAAAACAGACGAAAATTAATCTGCTCTTCAATGATCTTTGAGGCAACAATGAAATCAACATGAAAATTTAAAAATTCTTTGAGTTGAATGATAATACTGACATAACCTGTCAAAAACTCGGATACAGCAAAAACGGAAAGTGCAAAGAGAAAAGTTCATAGCATTAAATGTCCGCATCAAAAAGGCTAAAAGAGTGAAAACAGACTAAGGTCACACCTCAAGAAAATAGAGAAACAAGAACAAACCAAACCCAAACTCAGCAGAAGAAAAGAAATAACCCATATCAGAGCAGAACTAAATGAAATGGAAACAACAACAAAACCACACAAAAGATAAATGAAGCCAAAAGCTGGTTCTTTGAAAGAACAAACAAAATTGATAGATCATTAGCAAGATTAACCAAGAAAAGAGGAGGCAAGATCCACATAAGGTCTATTAGAAATGAAACAGGAGATAATACAACCGATAACACAGAAATACAAAAGATCATCCAAGGCTACTATTAACACCTTTATGTGCACAAACTAGAAAACTTAGAGGAGATGGATAACTTCCTGGAAATATACAACCCTCCTAGATTAAACCAGGAAGAAACAGAAACTCTGAACAGACCAATAACAAGTAGTGAGATTTAAACAGTAATTTTTAAAACGCCAACAAAAGAAGTCCAGGACCAGATGTTTTCACAGCTGAATTCTGCAAGACATTCAAAGAAGAATTGGTACCAATCTTAGTGAAACTATTCCAAAAGACAGAGAAAGAGGAAATCCTCCCTAAGTCATTCTATGAAGCCAGTATCACCCAAATACCAAAACCAGGAAAGGACATAAGAAAAAAAGAAAACTACAGGCCAGTATCCCTGAGGAACATAGATACAAAAATCCTCAACAAAATACTAGCTAACCAAATCCAACAGAATATCAAAAAGATAATACAGCATGACCAAGTGGGTTTCACAGCAGGAATGCACAGATGGTTGAACACATGCAAATCAATAAATGTGATATACCACATAAACAGAATTTAAAAGAAAAAATCATATGATCATCTCAATAGACACAGAACAAGAATCTGACAAAAGGCAGTATCCCTTTATGATTAAAACCCTCAGCAAAACTGGCATAAAAGGGACATACCTCAAGATAATAAAAGCCAACTATGATAAACCCACAACCAACATTGTACTGAATGGGGACAAGCTGAAAGCATTGACCCTGAGAACTGAAACAAGATAAGGATGCCCACTTTCACCACTTCTATTCAACATAGCACTCTAAGTCATAACCAGATCAGACAAGATAATGAAATAACGGCTTCCGAATCAGTAAAGAGGAAGTCAAACTGTCACTGTTTGCTAATGATATGATCCTATACCTAGAAAACCCTAATTACTCATCTAAAAAACTCCCAGATTTGATAAATGAATTCAGTAAAGTTTCAGAAAACAAAATTGATATACACAAATCTGTAGCACTGCTGTACAACAGCAGCAATGAAGCTGAGAATCAAATCAAGAACTCGATCCCTTTTACAACAGCTGCCAAAAAAAAAAAAAACTTTGGAATATACCTAACCAAGGAGATGAACTATCTCTACAAGGAAAACTGCAAAACACTGCTGAAAAAAATCACTGATGACACAAACAAATGGAAACACATCCCATGATCATGGATGGGTAGAATCAATATTGTGAAAATGACCATACTGCCAAAAGCAGTCTACAGATTCAGTGCAATTCCCATCAAAATACCAACATCATTCTTCACAAAACTACAAAAAACAATTCTAAAATTCATATGGAACCAAAAAAGAGCCCACATAGACAAAGCAAGACAGCAAAAAGAACAAACATGGAGGCATCACATTACTCAACTTCAAATTATACTACAAGGTTATAGTTACAAAAACAGTATGGTACTGGTATCAAAAACAGGCATGCAGACCAATGGAACAGAATAAAGAACTCAGAAATAAAGCCAAATACTTATAGCCAACTGATCTTGGACAAAGTAAACAAAAACATAAAGTGTGGAAGGGATACCCTATTCAACAAATAGTGTTGGGGTAATTGGCAAGCCAAATGTAGAAGAATGAAACTGGATCCCCATCTCTCACCATATACAAACATCAAGTCAAGATGGATCAAACTTAAGTCTAAGAACTGAAACCATAAAAATTTAGAAGATAATATCAGAAAAACTCTTCTAGACATTGGCTTAGGCAAAGAGTTCAAGGCCAACAACCCAAAAGCAAATGCAACAAAAACAAAAATTAATAGACAGGACCTAATTAAACTAAAAAGCTTCTCTACAGCAAGAGAAATAATCACCAGAGAAAACAGACAACCCACAGAATGGGTGAAAATATTCACAAATAATGCATCTGACAAAGAACTAATATCCAGAATCCACAAAGAACTCAAACAAATCAGCAAGAAAAAAAGCAAACAATTGCATCACAAAATGGGCAAAAAACACGAATAGACAGTTCTCAAAAGAAGATAGATAAATGGCCAACAAACACATGAAAAACTGCTCCACATTACTAATTATCAGGGAAATACAAATTAAAATTACACTGAGATACCATCTTCTAAAACAATGGCCATAATTTAAAAATAAAAAAATAATAGATGTTGGCATGGATGTGGTAAAAAGGGAACACTTTTATGCTGCTGGTGGGAATGTAAACTAGTACAACCATTATGGAAAATGGTATGGAGATTCCCTAAAGAACTGAAAGCAGAACTACCATATGATCCAGCAGTTCCACCTGGGGATCTCTACCCAGAGGAAAAGAAGTCATTATATGAAAAAGACACTTGCACGCGCATGTTTATTGCAGCACAATTCACAACAGCAAAAATATGGAACCAGCCCAACTGGTCCTCGACCAATGAGTGGATAAAGAAAACGTGGTATATATACACTACAGAATACTATTCAGCCACAAAAAGGAATGAAATAATGGCATCCAGAGCAACCTGGATGGATTTGGAGACCATTATTTTAAGTGAAGTAACTCAAGAATGGAAAACCAAGTATCGTTATGTTCTTACTTAAAAGTGGGAGCTAAGCTATGAGGATGCAAAGGCATAAGACTGATATAATGCACTTTGGCACTGGAGGGGAAGGGTGGGAGGTGAGTGAGGAATAAAAGACTATACATCGGGTACAATGTACACTGCTAGGGTGACAGGTGCACCAAAACTCAGAAACAACCACTAAATAACTTACCCATGTAATTAAAAGCTACTTGTTCCCCAAAAACTACTGAAATAAATTTTTTTTAAAAAAATTGTATGATAAGGAGCTGAAAATCAAGAGTCAATCCAGTCCATCACCTATTTTGTATAGCCCTTGAGCTAACAGTACTTTTTACATTTATAAATGTTTGGGGGGAAAGTCAAAAAACAGAATGACTATTGACATTTGAAAACTACATGGAACTCAAACATTGGTATACAGAAATAAAGTTTTATTGGAACACTGTCACACTCATTTGTTACAGATTATTTACAGCTATTTTCACAATACAATGGCAGAGGTGAATAGCTGCAAAAAAGACCATATGTGGCTCTCCTATCAATTCTCACTGCTGCGTGGCACACTATAAATCATGTTATCAAATTATAAGTGAACAGCATTTCAATTTCCACGTGTATTATCATACCATATTTTTTTAAATTACCAATACATATACATAGGAATAAAAATAAGAAAAGAGAGAGGTATACTTTGAGTGTCATACTTTTAAGGCACAGGTGAATATCTATTACTTTGTTATCAAATTAGATTCAAAACACTGTGTTTATCATACAATGACACCACAGTTGTGCTAAAATAATGGAATATACATTGACATTACCAAACTATGCACTCATCACAATATTCTCAACTCACAGGAAAGTAACACTCTGAAAAATTAGAAAATTCTGAAACCGAGTACATCACCACACAGAATTTCTTCACAAAAAGAACAAGATTGCAACCTAAGGACATTTCCTAGCAGTTCATTTATCAGCAAGCAAGGAAAGTCATTTACCAATGGTGAGTTTATCAAATCATATTTGATTGCAGCAGTGAAAGAAATGTGTCGGAAAAAAACAAATTGGTTTAAACCTACTGGTGAGAATAGTTGCTTAAAGAGTTGATTGAGGACATTGGGAGGTGGCTGGCAACATGGCCGAATAGGAACAGCTCCAGTCTGCAGTTTCCAGTGAGATCAATGCAGAAGGTGGGTGATCTCTGCATTTACAACTGCAGGACCCAACCCATCCCACTGGGACTAGTTTAGACAGTGAGTGCAGCCCACGGAAGGTGAGCTGAAGCAGACTGGGGCGTCGCCTCACCTGGGGGGGGCAACGGGCCAGGGAATTCCCTCCCTTAGCCAAGGGAAGACGTGAGGGACTGTGCCGTGAGAAAGGGTGCATTCCGACCCAGATACTATGCTTTTTACATGGTCTTCACAACCTGCAGGTCAGGAGATTTCCTCAGGTGATTATGCCACCAGGGCCTTGGTTTCAAGCACAAAACTAGGCAGCCATTTGGGCAGACACCGAGCTAGCTGCAGGAGTATTTTTTTCATACCCCAGTGGCGTCTGGAACGCCAGCAAGACAGAACCATTCCCTCCCCTGGAAAGGGGGCTAAAGCCAGGAAGCCAAGTGGTCTAGCTTAGCCAATCCCACTCCCAAGGAGCCCAGCAAGCTAAGATCCACTGCCTTGAAATTCTCGCTGCCAGCAGAGCAGTCTGAAGTCGACCTGGGATGCTCGAGCTTGGTAGGGGGAGAGGCGTCCACCATTACTGAGGCTTGAATAGGCAGTTACCCCTCACAGTGTAAACAAAGCCACCAGGAAGTTGGGACTGGGCAGAGCCAACCACAGAGCCACAAAGCCACTACAGCCAGACTGCCTCTCTAGGCAGGACATGTCTGAAAGAAAGGCAGCAGCCCCAGTCAGGGGCTTATAGATAAAACTCCCATCTCCCTGGGACACACTACCTGGGAGAAGGTGAGGCTGTGGGCGCAGCTTCATCAGACTTAAACGTTCCTGCCTGCTGACTCTGAAGAGAGCAGCGGATCTCCCAGCACAGCACTGGAGCTCTGCTAAGGGACAGACTGCCTCCTCAACTGAGTTCCTGAACCCCATGCCTCCTGACTGGGAAATACCTCCCAACAGTGGTCGACAGACACCTCATGCAGGAGAGCTCTAGCTGGCATCTGGCAGATGCCCCTCTGGGACGAAGCTTCCAGAGAAAGGAATACGCAGCAATCTCTGATGTTCTGCAGTCTCTGCTGGTGATACCCAGGCAAACAGGGTCTGTAGTGGACCTACAGAAAACTCCAGCAAACCTGCAGCAGAGGGACCTCACTATTAGAAGGAAAACTAACAAACAGAAAGGAATAGCATCAACATCAACAAAAAGGACGTCCACACATAAACCCCAGGAGCATCAGATGCATAAAGCAAGTTTTTAGAGACCTACAAAGAGACTTAGACTACTACACAATAATAGTGGGAGACGTTAACACCCCACTGTCAATGTTAGATCAACAAGACAGAAAATTAACAAGGATATTCAGGACTTGAACTCAGCTCTGGACGAAACGGACCTAATAGACATGTACAGAACTCTCCACCCCCAAATTAACAGACTATACATTCTTGTCAGCACCCATATCGCATTTATTCTAAAATTGACCACATAATTGGAAGTAAAACACTCCTCAGCAAATGCAAAGGAATGGAAATCATAACAGTCTCTCAGACAACAGGCAAACAAAATAAAACTGAGGATTAAGAAACTCACTCAAAACCACACAACTACATGGAAAATGAACAAACTGCACCTGAATGACTACTGGGTAAATAACACAATTAAGGCAGAAATAAGTTCTTTGAAACCAATGAGAACAAAGACACAACGTACCAGAATCTCTGGGACAAGTTAAAGCAGTGTTTAGAGGGAAATTTATAGCATTAATGACCACAGGAGAAAGTGGGAAAAATCTAAAATTGGTAGCCTAACATCACAGTTAAGAGAACTAGAGAAGCAAGAGCAAACAAATTCAAGATCTAATAGAAGACAAGAAATAAGTAAGACAGGAGCAGAACTGAAGGAGATAGACACACAAAAAACCCTTTAAAAAAATCAATGAATCCAGGAGCTAGTTTCTTGAAAAGATTAACAAAATGGATAGACTGCTAGCCAGTCTAATAAAGAAGAAAAGAGAGAAGAATAAAATAGACACAATAAAAAATAATAAAGGGGATATTACCACTGATCCCACAGAAGTACAAACTACAATCAGAGAATACTATAAACACCTCTACACAAATAAACTAGAAAATCGAGAAGAAATGGATAGATTCCTGGACACATACACCTTCCCAAGACTAAACCAGGAAGAAGTCGAATCCCTGAATAGACCAATAATAAGTTCTGAAATTGAGGCAGTAATTAATAGCCTACCAACCAAAAAAAAAAAAAGCCCAGGACCAGATGGGATTCACAGCCAAATTCTACTAGAGGTACAAAGAGAAGCTGGTACCATTCCTTCTGAAACTATTCC